>NW_020838009.1:3981264-4025737 GCF_003676395.1 Aethalodelphis obliquidens
TTTTTTTTTTTTTTTTTTTTTTTGCAGTATGCGGGCCTCTCACTGTTGTGGCCTCTCCTGCTGCGGAGCACAGGCTCCGGACACGCAGACCCAGCGGCCATGGCTCATGGGTCCAGCCGCTCTGCGGCATGTGGGATCTTCCCAGACCGGGGCACGAACCCGTGTCCCCTGCATCGGCAGGTGGACTCTCAACCACTGTGCCACCAGGGAGGCCCTATACTGTCTTGATTACTGTAGTTTGTAGTATAGTTTGAAGTTGGGGAGCCTGATTGCTCCAGCTCCATTTTTCTTTCTCAAGATTGCTTTGGCTATTCGGGGTCTTTTGTGTTTCCATACAAATTGTAAAGTTTTTTGTTCCCGTTCTGTGAAGAATGCCATTGGTAGTTTGATAGGGATTGCATTGAATCTGTAGATTGCTTTGGGTAGTATAGTCATTTTCACAATATTGTATTTTCCAATCCAAGAACAGGGTATATTTCTCCATCTGTTTATGTCATCTTTGATTTCTTTCATCAGTGTTTTATAGTTTTCTAAGTACAAGTCTTTCACCTCCTTAGGTAGGTTTATTCCTAGGTATTTTATTCTTTTTTTTGCAGTGGTAAATGGGATTGTTTCCTTAATTTCTCTTTCTGATTTTTCGTTGCTACTGTATAGGAATGCCAGAGATTTCTGTGCATTAATTTTGTATCCTGCAACCTTACCAAATTCATTGATTAGTTCTAATAGTTTTGCAGTGGCATCTTTAGGATTTTCTATGTATAGTATCATGTCATCTGCAAACAGTGACAGTTTTACTTCTTCTTTTCCAATTTGTATCCCTTTATTTCTTTTTCTTCTCTAATTGCCATGGCTAGGACTTCCAAAACTATGTTGAATAAGAGTGGTGAGAGTGGATGTCCTTGTCTTGTTCCTGATCTTAGTGGAAATGCTTTTAGGTTTTCATCATTGAGTATGATGTTTGCTGTGGATTTGTCATATATGGCCTTTATTATGTTGAGGTAGGTTCCCTCTATGCCCATTTTCTGGAGATAAATGGGTGTTGAATTTTGTCAAAAGCTTTTTCTGCATCTATTGAGATGATCATATGGTTTTTATTCCTTAATTTGTTAATACAGTGTATCATATTGATTGATTTGCCTATATTGAAGAATCCCTGCATTCCTGGCATAAATCCCACTTGATTGTGGTGTATAATCCTTTTAATATGTTGTTGGATTCTGTTTGCTAGTATTTTGTTCAGGAATTTTGCATCTATGTTCATCAGTGATATTGGTCTATAATTTTCTTTTTTTGTGATATCTTTTTCTCGTTTGGTATCAGGGTGATGATGGCTTTGTAGAACAAATTTGGGAGTGTTCCTCCCTCTGCAATTTTTTGGAAGAGTTTAAAAAGGATGGGTGTTAGCTCTTCTCTAAATGTTTGCTAGAATTCACCGGTGAAGCCATCTGGTCCTGGGCTTTTGTTTGTTGGAAGATTTTTAATCACAGTTTCAACTTCATTACTTGTGAGAGGTGTGTTTATATTTTCTAATTCTTCCTGGTTCAGTCTTGGAAAATTGTATCTTTCCAAGAATTTGTCCATTTCTTCCAGGTTGTCCATTTTATTGGCATATAGTTGTTTGTAGTAGTCTCTTATAATCCTTTGTATTTCTGCAGTGTCAGTTATGATTTCTCCTTTTTCATTTGTAATTTTATTGATTTGCATCCTCTCCCTTTTTTTCTTGATGAGTCTGGCTAAAGGTTTATCAATTTTGTTTATCTTCTCAAAGAACCAGCTTTTAGTTTTATTGATCTTTGCTATTGTTTTATTTGTTTCTATTTCATTTATTTCTGCTCTGATCTTTATGATTTCTTTCTACTGACTTTGGGTTTTCTTTGTTCTTCTTTCTTTAGTTGCTTTAGGTGTAGGGTTAGATTGTTTATTTAAGATTTTTCTTGTTTCTTGAGGTGAGATTGAATTGCTATAAACTTCCCTCTTAGAATTGCTTTTGCTGCATCCCATAGGTTTTGGGTCATTGTGTTTTTGTTGTCATTTGTTTCTATGTATTTTTTAAATTTCTTCAGGGATCTCTTGGTTACTTAGTAGCACACTGTTTAGCCTCCATGTATTTGTGTTTCATTTTTTTAATTTATTTTTTTATCATTGCTTTGGCCATACGGCCGGTGGGATCTTAGTTCCCTGACCAGGGATCGAACCCATGGCCCCCGCGTTGGAAACATGGAGTCTTAACCACTGGACTGCCACGGAAGTCTCCCTTGCTGGGATCTTGACAGGCATTAAACCTGTACAGCTATTTGGATAGAATCACCATCTTTCTCTTTTTATTGAAGTAGAGTTGAGTTACAATGCAATGTTGATTGCTGCTGTACAGTAAAGTGACTCAGTTATACATATATATCCTTTTCCATTATGGTTTATCACAGGATATTGAATATAGTTCCCTGTGCTATACAGTAGGTCCTTGTTGTTTATCCATCCTATATGTACTAGTTTGCATCTGCTAATCCCAAACTCCCAGTCCATCCCTCTCCCTTCCCCTTCCCCCTTGGCAACCACAAGTCTGTCCTCTATGTCTGTGAGTCTGTTTCTGTTTCATAGATAAGTTCATTTGTGCCATATTTTAGAGAATCGCCATCTTTCTAAAGCTGAGTCTTCGGAGGCGTGAACACAGTCTGTCTCCATGGTTTTCGAGCTTTGGTTTCATGGTATCGTTTTCAGCATACAGATCCTGGGCAGCTTTCCTTAGTGTGTGTGTTTCGTGTTTCATTTTTCTCTGGAGCAGCTGTTGATGGCACTGGGTTTACACCTTTGGTTTCTGCGTGTTCATTGTCAGTACATGGGACTGACTCTGAATCAATAGGAGGGGATTCACTCATGTGTTCCCCTTGAATCCTGCAGCCTTGCTGAGTGCACTTATTAGCTCTAGAATTTTGTTTTTTTGGAGATTCTGTTATTGTCTTTTTAAACAATATTGTTTTGCTATTTGTTAAAATAACAAAATAGTGATGAGGACATGGGGGCCCTAACTGGTGGCTTGTAAGTCAGCCCACTGCTTTGGCAAAGCGTTTGGGATGCAGAGCCGTGAAAATATTTATGCCATTAGATGTGCTCATACTTCTAGAATCACCCCCGGGGAGTAATGCAGAAAAAGGAAAAGTAAGCATGCAGATAAGTTGTTGCCTTTTCCATAACAGTAAAAACTGAGGGGGACAATGAAGTCCTTTAATAAGAGTTCAGGAAAATGTGTTACACAAGCTGAATATATCACTACACATTATTAGGAAAAATGTTTTCGATCCGTTAAGTGAAACCCTGGAGGTCCACCATGATTATGACTTCTATAAAAATGTAGGCACATGACACAACCCTGGAGGGGAGGGTGTGCAGAAATGAGAGTGACCAGCCTTGGGCCATAAGCTTTTCCTGTAATGCTGTCCTAATTTTATAAGTTTTCTATTAATTACTTATATTCAGAGCTAGGTCACATTTGTCACTCATGACTCTTTGCATTTCCTTGAGGAACTCAACCACTGGATTTTCACTGACATTAAGAAACTTGGGGGACTTCCCTGGTGGAGCAGTGGTTAAGAATCCACCTGCCAATGCAGGGTACATGGGTTCAAGCCCTGGTCCGGGAAGATCCCACATGCCACGGAGCAACTAAGCCCGTGCGCCACAACTACTGAGCCTGTGCTCTAGAGCCCACGAGCCACAACAACTGAGCCCACACATCACAACTACTGAAGCCCATGCACCTACAGCCGGTGCTCTGCAACAAGAGAAGCCACCAATGAGAAGCCCGTGCACCGCAGTGAAGAGTAGCCCCCACTCTCCGTAACTAGAGAAAGCCCACACACAGCAATGAAGACCCAATGCAGCCACAAAAAAAAATTAAATTAAAAAAAAAAAGAAACTTGGGATCAAGGGTGTGTACATATGTCCAGTCTCATCAAATTATATACAGTAAATAGGCACAGGTGTTTTTCATATCAGTTATACCTCAGTAAAGCTGTGGAAGAGAGAGAGAGGGAATTGGGATCAAAAAGAATGTGAAGGAATGAATATTATTCAAAAGACTTTTAATATACTTGCTGGGTGATTTTTGAAAAGATTTTGAGAGTGTTAGTAATGACAATGTCTAGGTTTGAAGTTTTCTAAGGAGACAGGAAAGTATATTTTCTTTTCTACATTTATACATTTGGTCTTGAGCACTTGACCAATTACTTCCTTGGGATAAATTCCAGTGAGGGAAATTGCTGAGTCCAGGGGAATGTGTATTTTAGACTTGGATGTATTGACTACACTGTGTCCTGGAAGGGTTTTATGACGAGTTTATGTTCCCACCAAGAGTGTTTGTGACACCCCAAGACATTGTCACTCCTGGGGACCTTTACCATCCTTGTAGGTGAACTTGACACACACATAGGATTGAGTTTCTGCACCTTCTTACATATCTATCATCAACTTGTAGGTCTGTTTTGGGTCCATTTATTTCTGTTGCATTTATTTATTTCTGGTTGTTTTTGGTTTTTGTTTTGCTTTTTTGGTTTATAAGAAAAATATTTGTTAAATAGAGAAGTGAGAAAATGTGTAAGAGTGACTCTATTTATGGCAGGTTTGCTTCCCCAGTTCAGGCTTTGCTTCTTGAAGCCTGTTAATGAGGCCTTTGCCGTACACAAGTTTACCATGTTTTTGTTGCTGTTGTCAAATTTATCAAGCTTTTCCTTTATGGTTTCTATCATGTTTACAAAGTCTTTCACCCCCTCAAGGCAGTAGATTTATTCTCCCATATTTTCTTCTACTCTTATGGTATCTTAAAGAAGAAAAGGATTAATCGTCCTGAAGAATTTTTTGTTGTTGTTGTTGTTTTTTTGCATGTGAGATGTGAGGTCTGTCTCATCTTTGTTGTTCCAGGTGGACTCATGGCACTGATGGTCTCAAAGCATCTCTCAGGAGGGCAGCGACAGACAGTGGGGGATAGGGGGGCGCCGAACCCGTGTGCTCCGGAATGGGTCCGCTTTCCGCCAGCTCCCACTCGGTGGCCTGCCACCTTCTTCCCCGCCCTCTCTCAGCAGAGTTTCCTCGGCTGTGGGCTGGGGGTGACTGGGTGGGCCCTGGGCACAGGACATGTGCACAGATGTGGGGCTCGCAGGGCCCCTGGGAGCAGAGAAGTGCCCCCAGGACCCACAGGAAGGGGAGGAAGGAACAGATCTCAAAGCCTCCCCCACTGTAAGAGTTCAGGCTGCTGTGGTTCTTAGCATATGTTCCCCACGTGGGCCACTCACCTTGAACATCTCCTTCAGTGGGGGGAGGGGGGCAGTGAGGAGCCTTAGAGGGGGGCGCCCTGGGGTGGTCTGGTGATGGGAGAGAAGAGGGTAGAGGGCAGCGCTCCTCAAGCCCTGATGTGTATACAGGTCCACTGGGGACCCTGTTTAGACAGATTCTGGTCCAGCCTCCACCCCAGGTGCCACCTGCGGAGAAGCAAGGGGTAAAGCCCAGCGTAAGCGGCATGACATGACCGGTCCAGAGCAGCGGTTCTCACACTCGGGGCATCAGAATCCCCCGGGGCTTGTTCAAACCCTGATGGCCGGGCCCACCCGCGGAGCCGGGCAGGGCTGGACTGAGGATGTGCCTTTTGGCACAGTTGCAGCGGGCGGGGGGGGGGGGGGGGGGGGGGCGGTTTGTTCTCAGACGGCTGGGCTACCCCACCTGCCTGACGAGGGGCTGGACTCTGGGCCCAAGCTGCACCCCCTGCGTGGGGTGGGCACCGGTGCCTGGCTAGGGTGCCCTGGGGTCCCTCAGAGCCCCGACCTCTCTCTGCATGGGCCCTGCCCATTGAGCACGTGACCCCCACCTTCCTGTACTTCAGACCCCCCAGGGGATGCCCTGGATGGGAGACGCGGCTGGTTTCTGACTTGGAGTCTCTCGTGGAGACCCGTACCCCTCCTGGAATGATTCTTGGGGGATCGTCTGGTCCCCCCATGCTTTCTACACAGAGCACTATCAGCCTGGGCAGGATTTCCACACCCGCAAGATGACAGGGTTTGTCCAGGGTTGGAGTTTGGAGGCTGGGCTGCCCCCACCCCCTGGGAGGACCCTGGGTGGCGGACGGGCACGTGGGCGGCGCTGTCCCACGTGGTGGCGGCTTGGTAGTTGCCCAGCACCAGCGCTAACGCCGTGTCCTTTGCCTTGCAGCGCCGGCCGACAGCTCCAGCCTGCTGGCCCCCGAGGGCACTGCCACGCCGGGCCTGAGCCGCCCACCCTCTGACGGCCCCACGGGCACCCTGCTGCCCGCCGCACACCCGCGCCGCACATCCCCTGAGGGCCCCCCCCAGGGCACGCGGGCGCGGCCAGGTCCCAGGCGCGTGGCCCGCTCTGCCAGCGACCCCACCTCGTGGGGCCCCTCCAGGGCGTCAGGTACAGCTGGCCCAGCCCCGTGTCCCCAGGGCGTGCCTGGCTCTGCCCGGACACTGCAGGCCTCGGTGCCCGCTGGGAGTGGAGTCCAGCCCTGGGCCCTGCCTCAGGGCCACACGGGGAATGTGATCTCGATGTCCAGAGCCTGTAAGGGGGGCGGACAGTCTGGGGCCCCTGCTGTGCTCCCACCAGGCTTGCTGCGGTGGCTTGATCACAAGTCGTCACCCCTGCATCCTACTCACCGCCCTGTCGCCTCAGCCTCCTCTCTCAGTGGCACTGGCCTGCTACCTGTGCCCGGGGCCACGCTGAGGAAGTGACGGGCCCTGGGGACGCCACCTGCCCTGGGTGGGAGCCACCTGGGCGCCGGCTGGCTTAAGTTCAGGAGTTTTCCTCTGCTGCTCTTGCATCTGAAATCCATTTCTTATCCTCAGGAGGGTTACTCCGGTGTTATCGGCAATTCCTTTTCCCCGGCTGTGTGTTAACTGAATTCTCTTTCTGGTTCAGGTGATGACTCGTCACACACCCCATCCTGCAGCCAGGATCTTGAAGCAGGACTGTCCCGGGCTGCACGGGGAACCGGTGAGACGCTCTTTTTCTGAAACCCTTTGATAACCACAGTGTGGGGGGCAGGGGTGACCAGAGGTCCTCGGCTGCCTTGTGTCTAAACACAGCCCCTCCCAGGGTCACCCAGGCACGCGATGCCCCAGATGTCTGGGCTTTGGAAGGTGGGCCTGCCCTGCCTCCCCTGCTCTTTTGGCAGATGTATTAGAGGCTACAGCTAATTTAACACCACACGGCTGCTTGTGTCACTGTACTTACGAGATTCTCTTTGGAGGGGAGACAGGCCCCCGTGTGGATCTTACACAGTTTCACACGCTTAACTGCCAGGCTTGCTCGCTGCCACCAGAAATACCCCAGACCACCCAGGACGTGTTTCCTTGTGTGACTTGAAACGTAGATTGAGCAACCGGGTCTTAATCTGGTGCTTGGCGAGCTGGTCACAGCTGACCGCCCGGAGCTTCTCTCTCTGGAGGGTCATCTGGAGTGGCTGGGGCCCGCTGGTAGCTGGTTCTGTCTCCCTGCCCTCGGCCTGGGGAGCATTGAGCACAAGGCCCTGGGCTTCGGGCGACTCTGCTGCCTCGTGAGAGGTGGCTGCTGTCTGTGCCCTTGACGTGGGGAGGGCACTCTCATTGCCCCTCTGCCACCCCCAGCTCTGCTTTTAAGGCAGACGTGTCTCCAAATGCCACCCAACCCACAAGGGCGAAGGTCACTGAGCTGGGGAAGGCTGAGAAGGGGCAGCCCCCCTGCGAGCTCGGGAATTCCAGCAGAGAGGCACACGGAATGGAGACCCCTGCCCCGCCCTGCACTTCTCTCGCTGGCCGGCTTCGAATCTTGCCCTCCCATCTCCAGCCTTCGGCTCCAGGAGGCTGCGGCCCCTCTAGGTTACTGCAGGCTGAACTCAGGGCTGCGAGGGGCCGGGCCATGCCAGGGGACATGCGAAGCGACGGCCAGCTGGGGAACACAGAAATCCCAGCGGAAAGCTTGTCCCAAGCATCCCTGTGTTTGCTTTTCGGAGAAGTTAGTGGACGGCTGCCTTCTGTTTTGTGTCGGGTGTTTTCAGATGGTGCATTTTCCCTTGGTTTTCAGCTTCCTTGTCTCACTCTGTCATGGTTGCCTGTGCCTGTCGGCCCCAGCTTTCACCCCCCAGGGAACCAGATGCCTGGAAAACGGACCAGCGGTTAAAGCCAGAGGCCTTACAGACAGTCTCCAAAGAGCGGCCGCACTCCTTAGTGGACAGCAAGGCCTACGCGGACGCCAGGGTTTTGGTGGCTAAGTTCTTGGAACACTCGAGCTGCTCCCTTCCCGTGGAGGTGAGGCACGTGGTGGGCTCCGCTCGCTCGGCCATCCCCTCCGAGGAGTGCCACGTGGAGGAGGCCGTCCTCAGCGCCCGTGTCCTGGACCAGCTGTGAAGGCGCCTCCGTCTGGATGTGGACATGGACAGACCTGGTGCCAGAGTCCCTGCCGGGGACGCCGGGCCTGTGGGGAGAGGCTGCTTCCCCGGGTGGATCAAGCGGCGGAGGCCCTTCCCTCCTCCAGGGGGACCCCATCGGCTGTTTTCTGGGGGCTGACGCTTCCTACCTGTCCCAGTGATACAGTGGATGACTCTCTCGTGTCCATCGTGAATTCTTCCCTGTTGTCAGGCAGGTAGCACCTTGAACTAGCCACGTGACAGCGATCCAGTGGCAGGGGACACGCATGTAGCTAGAGAAACTGAAGTATCTTCACAATCGGGGCCATGGAAGAGCAGGATTCTCCTGCACCCCAGTCCCCACCCCCACCCCGATTTAGTTTAGTGTTTAAAGGGGTAGAGGAGTCCATCAGGCAATGAGCCCATTTCCCCTTGCAGTTTGAATCAATGATCAACCCTTTCTTAGAGGCTGATTTTTAAGAAAGTAAGTCATTCTAGCCCAGATGGCAGCGGGGGTCCAGCCTTATGCCCGCAGGGCGACAGGGCCACCCTGTGAACAAACATACAATGAGGGACTCCCCAGGGGGGCCCGGCCACCCTGTGGCAAGGGGCTTTGAGGGACCTGCACCCCCAACCCCCACACCTTGTCTCCCGGGCAACCCCTCCCTGCCTCTCCCTGCCCCAGGGCATTTTCCCAGCTTCCTCTCTGGCTGTCTCTCCACTGTCTCTTTAGCCAGCTCAGCACAGAGCACTTTGAGTAGTTATTTGCCCCGTAACAATAAGCCCCCATGGCGAGCCGCCGGGGTTCTCCCACATCTGCCCTCGCCAGACTGGCCTCAAGGGGTCTCTGATGACTCAGAGCAGCCCCTTCCCCAGCCGGGCGGCAGCCGCCACGTGTGCTTTGGAAGATGCCACCTGTCGACCACTCCTTTCCGTGAACCACCCCCACCTCGAGCTGGGTGCGCAGAAGCCTCGCCACAGCAGCTTGGGTGCCCTGGACTTTCTAGGACCCCTGGGCCGCCCTGTTCTGGCAACCTCAGCAGCAGCTGCTTCCCAACCAGGGTCGTGGAGCAGCGCTGTCCTCAAGGACTTTCTGCAGCCACGGGGATACCTGTGCCATCCTGGAGTGTGGCTGCCAGACACCCCGAGGAGCCCCTCGTCAGCTGCCAATGCTTTGCTTCCTAATGTTATCAACGGTCACTGCCGTCCGGAGGTGAGAGCTGGACCAATATATAAATCAGGCCTTGTGATGATAGCCGGAACTTCTCCGCTCGAGACATCACAGAGGAGAATTTATGAGCACTTTATCCAGACTATAAAACGGGAAATCTCTACTCTAATTTTTCTCAACTGAGGGCTTTTGAAGTCCCCAAAAGTAAATCTCTCTGCAGGTAAAGTAAATTGATGGTTTTTCCAAGGGGCCTCCCCTCAGCCTCCCAGCAAAGCATGGATGGCCCCAGCGCCCTGGCCTCGGCATCAAGGCATCTCTGGGGTGGCAACCAGAGCTTAGCAGGCTGCAGGGGTCTCACCTGGGTGGGGGGCTCACGGCAGGGCCCTGGGCCAAGCCTGCAGGTCTCAGACAGGCTGCCTCTCGAGTGAGGCCAGCCCTTGCGTCCAACCCCACCTCACGGGCATCAGAATTGTTACCCTGCCGCGGGCTGGGTGACCTCCAGGGGGCCTGGCCTGCTGCTCTGTGTCTTTTGCTTCCCCTCCCTGCAGGGCGCCATGTCTCCTGCCTCCGAGCACCTGCCACAGCCTGTGCCTCCCCCTGGGTGCAGGTAGGTGCTCTGGCCTGAAGCCCACCGGCCGGCCGTTCTCAAGTGCTCGGCCCTCACACGTGTCCTCACAGCATCTCTATCTTGCGGGTGAGTACACTGTACCCAGTTCTACAGCACTGGGCTGACACCTTCTGAGGGCCCACGTCGGCTCCTGCAGGGCCCAGGCACCTGGCTCCCAGGAAAGGTCCCGGGAAGAGAGAGGTGCCTGGCAACGGGCCGGGGTCTGACTCCCCAGCCCGGGTACCTTCAACCCCGCTCTGCTCGGCGGCACCTGGGAACCAGCAGCCCCGGCATCGAGCGCCCTGAGCCCCAGGCTGTGTCGGCTCATAGCCAAGGGGAAAGGCAGTGTCCCCCCGTCACTGGTGCGTCCTCGTCCGCTCGGCCCTGGTCTCCTTGCTCTCGTTAACACGTCAGCAGGCAGGTCCCCACGGGCTGCGCTGGAAGCCAAGGCCCAGGATGCCCCCTGCACAGGGCCCGGGGCCTGTGCTCTCCTGGACCTCCCCCACCAAAAAGAGGGCCAGCACAGAGCCAGTGCCTGTCTGGCACTGCCATTAGACCCCCACCCAGGGACCACAAGGATGCTGGGCTGGAGGAACTCCAGACCCCTACTCTATGGCAAACAGGGGGGCGCTTATCCTTCACAAGGACTTAAGGGCTTCTTCAGCTGGTGACAATGACACAAATTAAATGCGTGTAACAAACCACATAAAAGAAAGCTTATTTCGAATGGATGTTTTCTCCCCCACAGCTGTATTGATCCACAGATGCTGCTATTAAGGCAGAATTTATAGGAAATTGTTTTCAAGCCTGTTTGTACAACTGGCAGGCTGTATTTATTTAATGTACCTCAAGGTGTTTTCATAATGATCAGTGTTTTAATAAAAACTATTTCTGGCCTCTGTCTCTGAGGTCTGATCGGGACAGATGCCGAGAGCCGTGTGTACTGCTGGTGACCAGGTGCCAAGCGAGGGCTCAGGCCGGACGACCGACCACGGAGCACGACCCACCCCTGGCACCTGACTGTGTTCCCTAACATCCTTCTGGAGACAGACCCTGGGGGTGTGAGGGGAGCGGGCAGGCGCCCGGCCCACAGCTGTCCCTCTGTGGGACGTGTCCCCAGCTTCTGGGAGGAATGCAGGCCCTTGACTTAAAGCTCTCTTTTTTTTTTTCTTTGAAATGTGTAGCACATGAAGGGACGCCTGCCCCCCGTCATCTGCTAGCCGTGGGTTTCCTCTCCGGAGCCCATTCACCTGCCTCATTCTGGGCGCTGCAGGGCCATACCCCTGGGCCCCCCCGAGCCGAGGCCTCTTCCCTCCAGCTCTCACCCCAGGGTGTGGGCCATCCCTGCCTAGTGGCTCACAGCATGGAACTAAGATCCCAGCCAGAGAAGGGGCCCGGCTTGCCCAGTGTCCCTTGATAACATGCTGGAACACCGCCCAGGGCTTCTGACCAGATCCCCATGCCAGGGGACACCGGGACCAGGACGGTGACCACAGAACGCAGTCAGTGATGGGAGCACTGCCAAGTCCTGCTATCAGGTGAGACGGGCTGCAGGGCGGCCCCAGGGAAGGAGCCAGGCTATAGGTGGGCCGCTTTCTGCTCTGTACACGCACACACCTCTCCCAGAGATGATTCCCATCTGAACCAGGAGAAGCCCGAGCCTCCCACTGTCCCTCATCCAATTAGTCAGGAGCTTGTCTCCTGCGGGGATGGTGCCTGGAGCCCTCAGACCTGGCAGGGAGGCCCCCACCCGGAGCCGGGCTGTGAGGGGCGGAGTTAGAGGAAAGCTGGGCGGCCACTTCTCCGTCAACAAACCAGCCACACGGACAGCTTTCCATCATGACCTCAGGTTTATTAGTGGTATTAGCGAGTCTTCCCAAGGTCAGCTGCATGCAACACACAGGTCACCCTCATCCAGTGGTCCTAGAGCTTAGTTACTGCATGGTAAGGCTTCTTAAGTCACAGTGTATCTTCAAGGCCTGGGCCAAAGAGAGAGACTTCCGGACAAAATGACATCGTGAACACTGAGCTCTGCGGGGCGGATCTAGACTATGCTGCACTTGACCTACACGCACTGGAACACTGCTCACGGTGACGGCACCCGGACGCGCAGGCCCCCGGGGATAGCAGGCTCCAGGTGTCCGGGGAGGGTCTGGTTTCCGAGGGGGGAGCTCACGTGTGGATGCGTGTGTGTAGACAGAGATTGTAACGAGGCCGCCGGCCTGTGTGGGAGGCTGCCCGGGGGCGTCCAGGGGCCAGCGGACAGGCGGGCACGGGCGGCAGACGTGGTCACGGGTCGTCGGAAGATCCTAACGACTGAAGAGCAGTTTGTTGTCGAAAGTCAAAATGGTGGTGTTGTCTCAATAGGCGTGGAGTTTTGAGGTTGTGGATCTCACCATTTACGTAACTCAGGGATGTCTCCTTTCTCGGGAAATACAACCACGTGTCCCCCAACTTCAGTGACCAGTCCCATCCTGAGAGCTGGCTGCCCACACAGCCATCAGGGCAGTCGGGCGCCCTCCCCGCAGGAACCCGAGCCCCAGCCGAGGGCGGGGGCACGCCGCTGCTGCCCCCTGGAGCGCGCTGTCCTCGAGGGGCTCCCCGCACAGCCGCATCCGGGGGCACCCACGTTCGCCCTCCACGGCTCCACACCACACGGACGTACAGACAAACCCTTGTCCGTCGCAATGAGAAAATTCAGAATGTGGCAAAATACGTGACTGTTCTACAAAGACTGGTTCCTGTGACTCTCCTTGGATAAAGACCCCTTTTGGTCCAAAAAAAAAAAAGTGGGTGGTGAGGGCATGCCCTTCGGAGGAGCCAGTGTCATCAGGTGGGCTGTGGGTTCAGGGGTCGGGTCCTGGGTCCGGCTCCCACTCCTTGGGGTGCAGGCGGGCAGCCTAGATGTACAACGGGGTCTCCTGGCCTGTGAGGAGCCTGAACATGGCGGCAGGCATGGTCTTCATATGGATCTGCCAATGAGAGAGAGGGGCTGACCCAGCCCTCCCTGCCTCCGCCTCCCGCCCCCGCCCCCCGCATGCGAGGCCAGCGATGCCCAAGTCCCCTGAGCGTGTCCTGTGTAAAGTACCAGCGTCCAGAGGGGAGGAAGAATGACCTGTGGGCTGTCAGCTACAAATTGGCACTTGTCTCGGGCACTTGCCATCTACCTCTACAAGGATTGAAGCAGGTGCCACTGCAGCTGCTGACCTTCAACACCCCCTGAAAGAAGTTCAGGGTGGAGATCAGGAGTGAGGCCCTCTGTGCTCTGGGGAAAACTGGGAGAACAGGTCTTCAGATAGTGAGATATTTTCAGGAGCCCATTTTATGAGCCCAATTCTTACATCTCCTCATATCTAGAAAAACACCGAGATCCTTCCTGGTGACGTCTGCTGCTCATGACTAGCTGTAACCCTCAGGAGACTTGCAGAACCTCCTGCAAAAAATACGTGCTCCATTGCATGTCCTCCCCCTTCACCAAAATCACATGCACAGTGACCTTCCCCCCTGCCTCTTTGGAGCAGTTTACCAGAGCTATATGAAATGCTGTCTCCTGGGCTACAGTCCTCATTTTGCCCCAAATAAAACAACTCACAACTCTCACGTTGTGCATTTGTTCAAGTCGACACCGTGGTCACCACCCCGATGGCGGCTTAGAGAGCGTACCCTGACTGCGCAGACTGTGACCTGGGCGCCCCGTCCAGGTCTTCAGAGGGTTTTACACGCGGTCAAGGGCCGTTTTCCCTTCAGCTCAAGCTGACACCAGGTGCATAAAAAGTTGGACTTTTGACTGTGCACCGAGCTGAAGGCAGGCTGGGGCGCCCAGGCCTCCTTGGAAACTGCAAGGGGCAAGCTTTGCCTCGGCATGAGACCGAGAGGCTCACACACAAAGTGCGTGTGCGGCGGGCGGAGGCCTGGAGCCCCCCAGCCCCTGGGGGTCAGTTAGCAAATGAGCCTTTGGGGCCTGACCTCAGTCCCTGGCACCACAGAGGCTGGGTACGCCAGCAAGGCACAGAGACGGCTACCCGGAGAGGCCAACCGTGGGGGGCACATACCCTAAATCCCACCTGGGCCCCGGGCTCTGCTTCTGCTTCCTTTAAGCACTCTGCTCCGCAGGCTAGCCGGGGACCCAGCCGTGCTCAGGCCCCTGTGGGTGACCGTGGCTCTAGGGGGTGGGCTGGCAGACCTCCAGCGCCCAGGGAGAGGCGGCCACAGGTGCAGCCACCCCCAGGGGTGTGCAGCCAACCCCCCAGGCCTGCCCTTCCTCCGGGCAAGCCGTTCTCAGGCCTTATCTGACCAACCCAGATGGCCAGTCTGGCCGAAGCGTTTTCTTGTCACCCAGGCTCCCCCCCCGGCCCCCAACACCAGGATCTGTCTGATCCACTTAGACGTTTGCTCCTTCATCAGCCTGCGAAGCCTTTTCCCATCAGCAGATTCATTCTAATTCCTCAACCTGAAACCCACCCCCAAGGCCCAGCAAAACACCAGATCTAGTGATCGGTGACTCCTTTTCCGAATGTGCTCAGGGATGATGGAAAACACAGGCAGACAAGCTCATCTCTCAGGACCAGCCAGGACCGGCTTCCAACACCCTGGGCCTGAGGCCCAGCCTGACTGATACCCATTCACCTCAGGTCCAGACAGTCGGACGCATTTCTCCCGCTCCCAGCCCAGCTCCCCCGCCCGACTGATGGCCCCAGCGGGGCGGCTGTCTCGAGGCGTCTACTTAGGACAATTGGATTTTCCTTTCTTTGAAGCCATTTGTAAGAGAAGGCTAACGGCGCCTACCTGGCCTCCTCCTTCCTGAGAGCTGCTGTCTGCCACCACCCATGCAGGGAAACAGGCCTCCTCCCCCAGCCTTGGGACTTTCACAAAATACTGAGTGGGTTACCGTGGCCCCAGGAAAGGTGTCCTGACCGGACATGATCTGAAGGCCCCTCAGGGAAGAGCACCATGCTCCCCCCACCAGCCTCCAAAGAGGAAGCCGTGCCCTCTCCCCACACAGCCCCTGGGTCCCCACCGCCCTCAGAATCAAACCTAAACTCCCCGCCCAGCACCTGCCTCCACAGCCGTCCCGTGTCACCCACCACTCAGCGCTGTCTGCCCCTTCTGCGCTGCTGTCACCCAGGCTTCACCCAGGGAGATACTCACCCATTCACCCTGACTCCCCGCTTCCCACGCACCTACACACACACACACCCGCACCGGGGAGGCCTCCTTCCCAGCACTGGGCTGGTACCCCCACTCCCAGCATCTTACGTCCCCCGCTGAGGTACCCTGCTCCCTCCTGAGCTCCCCGCTCTGTACCCCGTCCACCCTCACGCTGGCATGGCATCACACTGATGCCAGAAAGAAGCAGAAAAGGAGGCGGGGTACAGCCAGCAGGGTGGGAGAGGGGAGCACAGCAGGGCCGGCCTGCGAATGCCCACCCCCATCCCATCAGCCACAGTTACCCGGGGTGAGGAGGGGGTGCCAGAGCCCGCCTGAGAAGGCTCCCCCGTGGGAGACACAGCCGTGCTCAGCTGATGCAGCCCCTGGAGGAGGCTCAGGAAGGTCCGGGTGGGAGCACGCCAGCCAGCAGATGTGCCCAGGTCCCCACAGGGACAGGCTCTGCCCAGAAGGGAGGCTTTGCTCCGGGGTGCTTCCCCAGCACCTTATACACGCCCTCGGGGATTAGATGTCGGCCATGGAAACATCTGGGCTCCGAGAGCCCGGTTCTGGCTTCGGGCAGTGACCTCTCACCTCTCCCACCGAGTTGGACAGCGCCTGGACGATCTTCTCGTGGGCCGTGGCCACCACGCTCTGCCCGTTGATCTCGATGATGCGGTGGCCCACGCGGACGCCGCCCCGCTCCGCGATGCCCCCGCGCATGAGGCTGCAGATCTAAGCGACACGGGGGCGGAGGGTGGTCGGGTCAGCACAGGGTCCCCGCCACGCTCGCCAGTCGCCTCCAGCCCCCAACGACGGGGAGAAGAATTAATCACACGCAGGATGCAGCCCCAGGGCAGACGCTCCTACATGCCGTCTGCCGACTCACCAACTGGGAGGTTACGGAATGCGTTTGAAAATGGCTGTGGGAGACCCGTCCCCCCCCCCACCTCCCACCACCGCCCTCGCTGGTTGGAATCTGCCCCCCCACCCTGCCCCAGCCACCCGGAGCCTCTGTTCCTGGGTCAGGGGTGTGGAGGCCGGGAGGTGTGCAGGTAAAGCCGATCTGGCAGGTTCGCCAGCAGCCACTCTGCTCCTCTTTCCAGTGAAGACGGTCACTGCTCCCCCGTCACGGGGAGGTGGTGATTTCACCAGCCGACAAATGGAAAGAGATGATGCAGCCCCCGTGTGTGTGAGATCCACTAAACACTGGGTGTCAGAAGGTGGGTCCATGCAGACAGGGGGGGGGGCGAGCAGCCCCCGGGCCCACGGGGGGGGGGGGGGGGGGGGCAGCTGCCCCCGGGGGGTCCCCGGGGCCCTGTGGGAGCCACGGGGGGGGGGGGGGGGGGATGAAAGCACTGCAGCAAGAGAGGCTGGGGCGGAAGGGAACAGGCAGGGCGCCAGGCCTCTCATCCACCCCCAGCCGAGGGCAGCCGGCAACGTCCCTGGGGCCGAGGCTGCCCGAGAACAGCCACACCCGCACTGAAGGTCTCCCCTGTCCTCCTCTGCCAGGCACCTCTACCCTGGGCCCCTTGCAGCAGTATCCCAGCCGTCCTGCCTGAAGGCTGCCCTGTACCAGACGTGTTTGAGAATGAGGAAGGCCGAGCCCAGAGTCTGGTGGGAGGAGAGGCCCAGGCTGGTGGGACCCTGTCCCCTGAGTGCCCGGGGGACACCCCGCATCACCTGACAGCCTCGTTGTACCCACGGAGGCCTTGGTCTGTACGGTTTCCTCAACCCAAAAATGCCACCAGGAGCTTTTTAGGGCTTTTGAGGGGTCCTCGTATGATTCTGGCCAGCCTCCTACAAGGTCAAGGTTGGCCTGCCCGCAGGAGGCGCAGGTGCAGGCAGGACGGCCAGCCTCCCCCAGGCTTGGTGTTCTTCCCTTCCCACCGCGAGGCTCAACGCTGCGAGGCCTCCTCCATGCCCTGTGACGAACGCCACCTGGGGCCCCTACCTGGGTCAGAGCCCCTTCCCATCCCGGCCCTGGCCGGGCTGCTCCACTGGCTAGGGGCTGACTCTCCACCCCCAGACAGGACCCCTCCAGCCCAGCTGCCCGTGCTCTCCCTCGGCACTGGCCTGGCATCTTCTGAAGGCTGAGATAGGCTGAAAGGCCACTGACCCCAGGCTGGCCCCGGCACCCCTGCAGGACTCCCACCTGTCATCTGTTTTGTGGTCTTTCCAGATCCACTTTGTGCGTAGGTGTGTGTAAATCCCAGTGCGGTGCCTGAAGCCCTCGAGGCCCCTCCCAGTCCTCAGGACCCCTCTCTTCTAGAAGGAGACACAGATGCAGGCTGATGTCACAGCCCAAGGCCACTCCTACAGCAGCACCTGGGCCAGACCGGACTCGGTGGAGAAAGAGAAGCGGGCTGAGCCCACCACCCATTTTCCAGTAAGGGGAGCAGCCATCCTGTGCTGTGAAGGCTCTGCCTACCTGTCAGTATCAAGGATTAACTTTTATCCCCTCCGCCCCCCACCCAGATGATTTAAGGGCATTTTGTGCCCAGTGTAACTGGCTCTTCGAAGATCCAGGCTTCAGGAAGACCTGGCAGGTGTCAGGCAGGGCCCAGGTGCTCCTGATGGGAGCTGGGACACCCCGTAACAGGTGCTATTTCCCTAAGTCCCTAGTGGTAGCATCTTCCCTCGTGGTGGAGATTTGGGGACAGAAGGTAAAGAGGGGAATGGGACAGGGAGAGGGAGAGAATAGCTTTGCACCTTAAGAGGGGGTTGCCAGGACGATGGACTCAGACCCTGGCAGGGGACCTCAGCTGGAACCTGGGGGGCCAGGCTGGCAGAGGGGGCAGGAGGGGAGCAGAAAGTGCTGAGGAGAGGGCCATGTGGGCACACGCCTGTACACATGCACACACAAACACACGTGCACGTACACACGCGTGCGGGCGGCAGGCCTTCCGAAACGAGGCGTGCCCCCAGAACCCAGGGCCTTGGGCTGCTCTAATTTCTCAGGGTGCGCCTCTCAGGAGGAACGCTGGTGTCTCCCAGCTGCGGACGTCCTGATCTCTTCCATGGTGTTGTGGGAACAGAGAGGAGGGGTCCATTTAGAAGGAGCGTTAACTGGCTCAGTTGGGGCCTGTCTGCAAACGAATGCCTTGTACTTTGGGCGTAATGAAGCTGAAAATGGGAAAAGCACTTGTGCAGGACTAACTCAGGGGTCAGCAGACTTTTCCAGGGACGCAGGGAACTTATCTGCGGGGCCCATGTGATCCGTGGGCTCTGCGGGCCCTGCAGTCCCAGTGGGAGGAAAGGCGGCTGGCTAGCCACGACAGGGCCTTGTAGGCACCTCTGTGACTTGGTTATTGACACCCGGGACCCTAGATGCAAACAGGACAGCCCCTGCACAGCTCACAGACGGCTCAGGTCCACGCGTGCGTTCGCCCACTGACGCCGACCACACGCGCCAGCATCTGATACGGGCAGAGGGCAAGCTCCCCACGACAGCCGTGCAGGCCAACGCCTGCCCTGCCACTGCCCAGAAGGGAGCCTGGGGCAGGTCCCTTCAGCTACCTGTTCCTGCGTCCTCATCTGTGCATGGGGACAGGGGATGCCCTCCCTAACCAGACCAACGCACAGACACGGGCTCAAGAGGGGAGCCCCAGGTTTGCAGGAAGAGCTGGCCAGATGGTGGCCTTTCCCGGTTCCTAGAACTGACAGACAGATGGACTGATACCCCAGACAGACGCCCCAGCAGGCCTACAAGTCTTGCAGCAATGGAACTAGACAGACTGGAGAACCAGAAGTCCTGCACGCCCATGTTCACGGCAGCTCGGTTCACAGTAACCAAGAGATAGAAGCAACCCAAGTGTCCATCAGTGGAGGAACGGACAACCAAAATGGGGCGTTTCCACACAATGGAACACGATTCAGCCTTAAAAAGGAAGGAAATCCTGCTACACATGCTACGACGTGGATGAACCTTGAGGACATTTTGCTGAGTGAAACAGGCCAGTCACAGATGGACAAAAACCGTATGATTCTACTCATATAAGGTACCTAAGTATGTCATATTCAACTTCACAGGGACGGGAAGTAGTACGCTGGTCACCAGGAGCTGGGGGAGCGGGAGGTGGGGAGTCAGTGTTCGCGGGAACAGACTTTCAGTTCTGCTGATGGAAACAGTTCTCGAGATTGGTTCTACAACAATGTCAACGTTCTTAACGCTGCTGAACCGCACGCTGGAAAATGGTTGAGATGGTAAATTTCACGTTAATTGTATTTTACCACAATTGAAAACAAAACAACCAGGAAAAGCAGAAGTTCTAGGAGAGAGTCGGAGCCAAAAGAAAAGCGGGAGAGAGGGGCAGATTTCACAAGGTAATCCAGCTTCTCAGCCACAGGGCCTCTTGCTTTAAAGAAAACACAAGCTACACTGAGATCCTCGGGGCCAGTGCTCAGGATGGCAGCCCCCAAACACACGCACCCGAGGGCGCGCGCGCACGCACGCACACACGCACGCACACGCACCGGTGTGTGCACACTGACAGCCATGCAGAGGGCCCCTCCCCCTCCCCTCTCACCTGACAACACCCAGACGTACCTGACGCCCCAGCGCTGGGACATACTTCACCTAACTGCTCACCCCAGACATTGAAACAGGCACCTGACACCGGCAACGTTTCTGGAGGCATCAGGCAGAAAACGGCAGCGGGTTTGCACTGGGGCCGACAAACACCACCTCCAGCCTGGCATTCCGCCACCTGCTCTGCAGCCACCACCTCCCGGGTGCTCTCAGGGCGGGAAAGCCCCCGGGAGCCACCACGGCCCCTGCCTCCTGGCCCCTAGCACGCGCACCCCCAATCACAGAGGCAGGATGCCAGCTGGTGGGTGGGTAGTGCTGGGGGCCACGCAGCTCCTCGTCCACAGCTGGCCCCAAGCGCACACACCGTGGGATTCGGACCCTGGACCAGCAGCAGAGGCACCGAGCAGTGGGCGGCACCAGGACCCCTGTGTGCACACCTGTGACCCGGGAAGGGCAGCCTGGCAACGCTGCCTTCAGAATCAGGGGGTAATACTTCCCCAGTTCCAGACCCCAGATCTGCTGTGACCCTGAACCCGACACCCCCAAACCTTCTGGGAAGCCCTCCTGGTCTCAGCCTCCCAGCCACTCATACCAACCTGGGAACATCCCCGCACACCCCCGCCGCAGAGACCCCTCCTGTAACTCCCCAGGGATGCACCCCGCCAGCCTCCCCTCCCCTATCTCTGAGAGGGAAGGCCCAGGGCCAGGCCACACTCAGGCCACCCCACACCTGTCCTCTCCACTGCCTCCCCTTCCTCTCCCGCTCGCTTCAATTCAGCCCCCACAAAACTCTAGGCAGAGCCCCCCTTCTTGTGTCTCCTCGTCCCCCTTCCCCACCTCGGTCCCCACGGCCTCCCAAGCTGTGTGACCCAGGGCAAGTTACTAAACCTCTCTGTGCCCCAGCTTCCTGACCAGTCCCCATGCTCCGTATTAGGCTGTAGTGAGGATTAAAATGAACTGGCTGGAGGGAGTATTGCAGGGGAAGGATTTTGCTTTTTGGTGGTTGGGGGGGTGCATCGGGCCCCAAGAACAGGCAAAGCCCTTGGCCACCCCCCAGGAGCCTGGCCTTGAGGGGAAAGCCGGCCCTGATGCATCACGCGATCCCCCTGCAAGGCTCGCAGCAGGACAGGGGCTGCATCTTACAAAGACCATGAACCAGGCCCACCTAGATGGCGAGCTCCCCGGGGCCATGCAGGAGGGACAGCCTGGGCCCCACAAGGCTGCCCAGCAGGGCAGGGGCAGCCCTCAGGGTCACACAAGCAGGGCCGTCTCAGGGGCTGCCGGTCACTGACAGTCCTCCCTACCACCCACCTGCCCCCACCCCAGGGAGAGAGGTCCTGCGGACGGCACCCAGGCAGGCCCTGCATGGTGGCTCAGGGTGTCAGGGGCAGGTCTAAGGCCCGCCCAGCTGCTCCCAGGCCCATCCACACGGTGCGCATAGAAGCTGCAGGCAGGGAGCCTGGGCAGCCTCCTGCACGGCCCCGGACACGTGTGTGCAGAGCAGCCGGGCAGGTGGCGCTAGCTGGACCACCAACTGGCCAACTCCCGGGGCAGATGCCATGTTCCGGAAGGAAATTCTCAGGGGGTGCAGACAGCCTGGCTGGGCCCCCGTGCTTGGGTATGGTGCCAAGGGGCCTTTCTTCTCTGCAGAGTTTGGGCCCAGTGGGCCCTCCTTGGAGGTCTCGGTACTTCATGGATTTTCTCAACCTGCCCAGAAAGCTTCAGTGACTTGCCCAGTGTCACACAGCTGGGAAGGTACGGCCAGTGTCAGCTTCAGATGCACCCACACCCTTTCCTTCTTCGTCTTGGGCACCAGCTGGACCACCTTCCCGGCCAGCCCTGTTTGTGGGGCACGTGACTGAGCCCTGTCTGGCCAGATGGATGTAGACAGAAATGGCCAGAGCCACATCTGCGCCCGTCAGACACAGAGCGCCCTGCGGGGGGTGGGGGGTGAGCCTGGGCCCCTGAGCGACCCTGTGGCGCGAAGCCCCTCCCACGCTGGACTGTGACCCAAACAACAGATCAGCTCTCAGTCCGCTGAGATCCGCGGAACATCTATTACAGCAGCAAGTGCGCCCTAACCCAGAGGGGACGGAGACGTCCTGTGACTCTCCCCGGCCCCGTGTAAACTCTCCACACTCCTGCGCCAGGTAGTGACGGGGGAAATTCTGTCTCATCTGTAGTCCTGTTTCTAGAACGTTCTCCCGATGCGCCCCCTCTGTGACCGTGGAGGGACACACACGTCCCCCCCCTCAACCTGACGCCACCCCCGTCCACCGCACAATCTCTTCCTTGGCTTTTTAGCGCTCTGGGCTAGCTTAAGCAATCTGGAAGTGACCGGCCTTCCCTCTTCTGTCCTCCAGCTGTGGCCACATCCCTCCCTGCCCACATCTCTGCCTGCCCACTTTGCAGGAGAAACAACCCAGGAAACAGAGCTCACGCGGGTCAAAGAGGAGGTGGGAACTCTGGAGGGAAGAACTCCGGCCTGAGGAACAGGCACAGACTTTTGGCCAGACCAGCACTCATTCAAGCCCAGCATCACCTCCTCCTGGAGGCCCTCCTGCCTCCTCAGTGGCTGGGGCCCTGCCTGACACAGCTCAGGAACCTCACACACGGCTCGGAATGGGTGAGTGAATGAGCGAATGAATGAACAAATGAATGAGTGGGTGGGTGTCTTGCACACAGTGACTCTGACACTGCCATCGGCTGCGGGTCCCAACTGCAGGGGTGGGAGGGCTCCTCCCTCCACTCCAGAGCAGGGGTCTGCAGAGAACAGCCACCACTGGGATGAGGGTGCCAAGGGCAGGGCTGGAGGGACCCATGCCGTGACCACACGCTGGCCCGCCCGCCCTGCCTGGACCTGCCCCCTCAGACAGGAGCGGTTCTGGAGGGACGGAGAGCTGCCCCCCAGCTCCCTGCACCAGGCCGTCCACGTGCACGGTGGAGGCTGCCAAGAGGACTCACGATGCCGTTCTGCACGCTGAAGCCCAGCTGGTACTTGAGGTCCGGCCGCTTGATGAGGACGGTGGTGACCGGCGGGCAGCTGACGATGTTCAGCTTCACCTGTGTCTGGTTCTTCAGACCCTGCGGAGCAGGAACGGGAGGCCCAGTGGGTCTCAGATGCCGCTGGGAGGGTGAGCCAGTGGCAGGGCAGAGCCCCGGGAGCTGGGGGACCGAGCCAGGCAGGCCCCTCTCCTCCCTGGTGTCCCTCTGTGCGTGGATACAGGCATCGCACTGACCGGATGCAGGGGTACTGCATCCCAGGTGGCAGTGCGTGCCGTGGCCCCTGTGCTCTGGTGTGCCCTTTGACCTGGGAGAAAAAAAGCTGCCCTGGGGGCAAGGCCAGGCTCCGAGCGCCCCTGTGCACAACCAAGAGGCGGGCACTAGGTCACCCTTGGTGGTGCCCAGGAGGGGCCCTGGCCATGCTGAGTGCAGGAGGACTTCCTGTTTGGGAAGGTGGGGGCACCTTCCTCAAAACAAAGCATCCTCCAGTGATGGACTCTCATGCTGGGGGTGGGGCGAGGACAGGGTGCAGCCGGCAGAGCAGAAATCTGTCAGCAGGAGGCTCTGGTGTCTGTGCCGAGACAGGCCAAGGGAGGCCTCAGGCCCCAGAGGACAGTGGATGCTGCGGCCATGGGCCTGGGGTTGGGTGGGGGGAGGGGAAGGGGCCCGGCTGCCCCAGGAGCTGCAGCCCTCAGAGCGAGGGGCCCGGCTGGCCAAGCCTCTGGCACCTCTGATGAAGGCCTCTTCTGTGCCTGTCTGTCTGTCTAGCTACACAGTACCCACTGGGTCCCCAGGTCCAGGAGCCCCCTCAGAGGGCCTTCATCTCTGAGTGACAAGGGAGAACAGAGGCCCATCCTCCAGCCCCGAGACCACAGCAGGGCTGGAGGGAATGAGCCGCGGGACAGATGGCCCCCCGTAGGCTGAGCCACTGTCTGGACCCTTAAACAGAGCAAAGGCACTGCCGTGCTGAGGTCCCCTTGGATGGCTGCCTGACGCTTCAGCCCGGGGGGCTCTCACAGACAAGCAGGGGCCACCTGTTTGTGTCCCCTCAGCGTGACTCTCTCTAGGGAGGGTCTGCATCTCCCGAACCTGCAGGCTTATGGGTCAGACGGTGAGAGCAGCCTCCCAGCTCAGATCCAGGCAGGGGAACCAACCTCCCTGTTTGCCCAGCAGGTGAGACTGTCAGCGAAAAGTCCCAGGCAAACTAAGACAAGCTGGTCACCCGACATCTACAGGTCCTTGACCCTCACCTGGGGCAGCCCAGGTCCCTCTCTGATGTCAGGGCCGTGGTACAGTCTTGGGTTCAAAGTCACTGGGTGGGTCTCTCTGGGCTCAGCATTCTGGCGGGTGAGGGGGGATTACAAAGCAGCGAGGATATAGTGAGGTGGGGCCCCGCACCCACCTTGATGATGCCCTGACAGGTGGCGAGCGGCAGCCCCACCAGGCTGGTGCCGTTGATGGACATGATCTGGTCACCGATGCTCAGCTTCCCCGAGCGGGCAGCTGGACCTCCGTTCATCATGTTGGCCAGGATCACGGTGGGCAGGATGGAGCCCCAGCCCGACTCCACCACCACCACACCCAGGATCTCACCCTTGTGCTTCTCCAGCTGCAGCTGCAAGGAAATGGGTAGGGTAAGAGAGGCCCACCTGAGATGGGGGCTGGGGGCTGGGCCTCTGCCCAGCATCCCGGAAGGACCAGCCCAACCCGGGCCAGGTGCCTGCCCTCAGAACCAAGGCCACCTCCTCGTGGCCAGCCTGCTGTCTCCCTGGCCTCGTCCAGCTCTGGCTCCCAAGGCCTCCTGGGACCCACCCAACCATCCTGGGAACCAGGAGCACAGACCCCCTCCTCTAGCCCCAAGCTCGGCCCCAGTGTCCCGGCTCCCGTGCCCGCCCCCCGCCCCAGACACACAGAGGCTAGAGGGACGTGTTCTCAGAGTCCAGATGCACACCCAGCCCGGCCCCCGCTCTTGTCTGGAAAAGTCCTTCTATTTCCTCTCTGCCTCACGGGTCACTCACAGAAAGCTGCCTGTCATTCATCCATTCAGCAACAAGCCAGGATCATTCACTCATTCCCAAGCAGTTAGGGTACAGGCCACCCCCAGGGATTTGCTCCTCTTCTCAGAAGAACTTTCTAGAGACCCCTGAGGAAACCCACCGGAACCTGCCAAGGCTTCACTACGGGCGGCTTCCCAGCACCCTGGGCAGAGCCCCAAGTTCCCTGTTTTCAAGATGCCTCCCGCACGCTTTCCAGAAACACCTCGAGGGGCTGAGCCCACATCTAATAGCAGCATTAAAAGGCACATTTTCAAGGTCATTTTAAGACTGACCGTCAGCAGCTTCTTCCCTACAACAGCACCGCATTTCCCACACAAGTGCTCGCTGCGAAGGCAGGGGCCACACACCAGGAAGGCTCGACCCCGCCCGGCCTGCCAGCTGTGCCCCCCCGCCCCGGGCACCCACCTCTTTGCAGTTCTCCGAGTTGGAGAAGTGGATGAGGTCGTCGTTGTACATCTCCTGGGTGTTGATGATGTCGCTGTACTCCTTCTGGCTCAGGTCCTCAGGGTTGATGCCATTGGCCCGCAGGAACTCCTGGTAGGCCACGCTGAAGGCCTGGCCGATGGACTGGGCAATGAGCTGAGCCTGTGGGGAGGGGCACCCAATGGAGACGGGCAGGCACACGGGCCCCGAGGGGGGGCCACGGCACAGCCTGCACGGGGGCCCCTGCCTGGGCTCTGAGGAGCCACAGAGAGACCGTGGCCCAGGTCTCTGTCGGGGGAGCCCTTCTGCTGCTGGTGCCCTGCCTGCCCCCACCCGAGCTCCCTTACATCTCAGACATCCTAAGACAAAGCACAGTTTCCAATAACGTCTGGGGAAATTATGAATTATTTGCCAATGATCATAGTTTCATTGCTTTCACTGGCGACTGTACTATGTTTTCTTTTCACCCATCGTTTTTTCTTTAACAAGTGTGTTTTATTTATTTAAATATTTGTTAATTGTTATTAAATTAATTTAATGAAATTTAAATTAATTTATTTAAAATTAAATTAATATTTATTAAATAAATATATTTATTTGGCCCATGCGGGATCTTAGTTCCATGCCCTGTGCAGTGGAAGCGTGGACCCCTAACCACTGGACCGCCAGGGCAGTCCCCCACCCATCCTATTCCAAACACTGACTGGGGGGTGCATCCTCTGGGGAACGTCACAGAGACTGTCAGTCACCCACCCAGTATTTACTTCTCTGGAGCAACAGGACCCAGTCCAGCCGCGGGGGGGTGGTGCGGGCAGGATGTGTGCCCAGCTGCTCTCGTGGGGCGTGTGGATGTGTCAGGCTAAGGCCAACGAGAAGCATGCGGCCCTGGGGACACCAGCACAGGGCGAATCGTGGAGCAAATCACTTCTTTCTACTTCAACAGGACCACTTCTATGGACTGGATTGAATCTGATACTGCAGAGGCCCGGACTCTGAACAGTCACTGCCAAAGCTTACATGCCACCTGCTGGTGTGCAGATAAAGGACCATGGGAAGTGAGGGCTAAGGACCCAGTTCCTGGGCCACGTCAAGCACCCTGGCAGCCAGGCAGCCGGGGGAGAGCAGTGGGACCCCTCAGCAAACCTCGGGTCAACAGGGCCTGAAAACATGTGGAATTGAGGGGTTCGGCCTGAATTCCATTCTTGCTCTACACGCTGCATGATTCTCGGGCTGCAAATGAATAGCCTTTGTGAAACAAGCGGGCTGGGCTGGATAACAGAGGGAGAGCTCGGAGCCCTTCGATTCTAGACCAGACGGCCCTCCCAAATTGGGCCCCAAACGGTCTGCAGGAGGGAAGCCCAGGTCCACTAGGCAGGACCAAGCCCTGCCCGCCCCCAGGAGCAGCGTCCTGGTAGTTTGGCGGCTCTGCTCAGAGGGAGAACCAGCCACAAGCACGGAGCCCCGGGACCACCAGGTGGCGCCACTGGCCCAGACGTGCATGGAGACAGTGGAGGGAGCCCCGCGGTGGCAGGTCCTGGAGGGCGCCTGGCCCGAGGCTCAGGCCAAGCTGAGGATCCAATGGGGCCTCCAGGAGGAGGCTGGTCCCAGGATGGAGGGTGGAGGGCCGGGGGCCACCCAGAGGCCTGGATGTGCCCTGCCCCCCCGGGGTCTCAGGCTTGCTGACACCAGCTGCCCCCAGGCCTCTGGGTCCATCTTCCTCTGACTGGGGTCCCCTGGCTGGGAAGGGGGTGTGAGAGCATCACTTCGTTCCCCCTGCCCACTGCCCACTGCCCTGAGCCTCCCCTCTGAGCTCTGCCTGGTAGGCGCCCATCACCTGGGGGAGCACCTGGGAGGGCAAGGTGGTCCATGCCTGGGCTCCATGGGGCACAGTCCGGGAACCTCGGCGTCTTCCCACCAGTGGCTGGCTGCAGTCTCCCATCCCCCGTCTGCCCTGCGTCCTGGCATCCCTGCCACCTGAGCTGGGGCCAGTCATGGAGGATCGCCCCTGCCCCCAGGTCACAGCCAAGGCTGTGAGCCCAGAAAGCTAGGGAGCGTCACGGGGGCCTCCCCAAGGGGCTGGCATTGGAGGCTGGGACTCAGAGGGGGCCTCCTGCAGGTGGGCGAATAGCGAGGGAGGCTGCCCTGCCCCCCCCAGCCCTTTCACTTCTTCAGCTCACCTGCACTGCCCTCCACTTTACAGAAGGGAAACGGAAACTCTGAGAGGGCCACCAGGGTCCTTAGGGCCACCTTCCATTTTCTCCAGGTGTCCCCCTCTGTTCTCACTGGACCCTTGGATCCTTCACTCACCCCAGCAGCAGTCGGACCCGGATGGGGCCACCATCAGGGCCCGACTCTCAGGATGGCTGCTGCATCCCCTCACGCCCCTCCCAGCCCATCCTTCCCATGTGCCTTCAAGGACCACCTGGAGCCCCGCCCCAACCTGTGCTCTCAGCCTTCTCTCCCACGGAATAGAGAAACCCAGGCCGCAGCAGCACCCAGGGCACGGTGGGCACCTCGGAGCCCCTTCCTGCTCCCCGAGCCAGCAGACTGTTCACCCCCTGCCACTTGGCCTGTTTCTTGCCTCCCCTGCCCATCACCACAGCCCTTCTCCAGGGCCCATCACATGCCCCCAGGCCGGGTCTCAGAGACTCCTCGAGCCATGAGCCAAACAAAAATTCCCATGCAGGTGTCCACAGACATCTGTATAATGGTGAAAGGAACACGTGTGTGCAATGGTGAGTCTGTATGTAAATTTCCTCTCCTATAAATGTGTCATTGCTTCAGAGCACTTGTAGGTGACTTCAATTTCTCAGCAAAAAGGTCACTGCCTCCACCCACCCTGCATTCAAACATGAAAACACTGGGACCCTTCCCCACTGCTCCGGGTCCCTGACACGCCCTCAAGGCCCTTGGTAACCGAGAACGCCCTTTCCAAGCATCCGTGGAGGAGAGAGAATTTTTTTAAATCCTGCTCTGGCAACAGCCCCAAGAACAGCTCAGCTGCTGCCCCCTGGGTGATCCTGAATCAGACCTGCCCTGGGGGGGCAGCCCAGAGACCCCGCTCACCTCCTGCCCTGCAGCTCCCTTCCCCGGTCCCTTTCTCCCTCTTCCAGGCTCAGAAAGATGCTCTCATCCCATCCAAGGAAGGAGTCAAAGGGCTTATGGTCTCTTAGCAAGTCTGCGGTATTTTAAACGTCAGAATTACAGTTGACCCGTGAACAAAATGGGGATTAGGGGCTGTGACCCTCTGTACAGTCTATAAAAAATCTGTGTCTAACTTACAGTCAGCCCTCCGTACCCGCAATTCCTCCGTGTCCGCGGTTCATGATCGCGGAGTCAACCAAGGCGGACGGTGTAGCGCTGTGGCATCTACTACTGACAAAGGTCCATGGGTAAGTGGGCCCTCGAAGTTCAAACCCATGTTGTCCAAGGGTGCACTGGATTTTCCAACTTCTTATGGCCTGAAATGGCCATGAGCAAAAGCAGAGGCGCTTCCCCATTTGCAACCCTGGAGTGTGGGGCGTGCATCTCAACAGAAAAGTTAGTCAAGGGCTACTTTATTTGGGGAGAACAAGGTTTTGTTAAAGGACCTTGTCAAAGAGCTCCTCGGCATATTTAAGTACGGTTCCATTTGCAAACAGCTCCTGAAAAACTTATTTCATGAAGCGAAACAGAGCTGTGTTCATGGTCTCTGCAAACTCAGAGTGTTAGAAGAATCACCACTTCCACTGGAAGCGTCCATGATGGGGCACAGAATCCCCATCCTATACGTGCTTTCCTGGGACCACAGAGCCCATGGGGCCTGGGCCGTCGGGAGGGGAACATCACGCCCGAGCGTTTACTTACATCCTCGGACTCAAACACGTGGCAGATCATCTTATACTGCTTCTTCCCCTCCTGGGCCCCGGGGGTGGTCTCGATGCAGTCCTGGGAGGCTGAGCGCGGCATGCGGCGCCTGGCCATCAGCACCACGATGTTCCCAATGTCCGCGATGTAGGAGATGGTGCGAAGGGCGTGGTCCATCATGGTCTCCTGGCGGGAGAGGCATGAGAGGGCCTGCGTTACAGGCCACAAGCCCTAAAAAACACCCAAGTTTGGGGGCTCTCAGTCTCGACACTCCTGACGTTTGGGGCTGGACCATTCCATACTGTGAGGGTGTCCTGGGCACAGTAGGACGTTTAGCAGCATCCCTAGCCTCCACCCACTAGACGCCAGTGGCATCTCCTCCGTCCCAAGTTGTGACGACCACAAAGATCTCCAGCTGTGGCCAGATCTGCCCTGAGGGACAGAGTCTCCTGAGTAGACAGCCACTGCCCCAGTGAACAGAGCATTTTAGGGCGGTGATTCCCAGGTGATGTGCCTTCACCTTAGCCCTGCAGCTTCCAAAATGATGCTCGTGAGGGCATGATGCTGGGTGGGGCTCCCGGTCCTGTGGGGGAGGGGCAGCAGCTGAGGCCCGTCCCCACCCGATCGGAGGCCATCTGTGGCTCTGGAGAAGGCGCCTCTCCCTGCAAGGAGGGCGCCTGGCTCAGACTTCCTGCCAAGCAGAGGAGGAAGGCTCCAGAGCCAGTGTTTCCCAGGGATGAGCTCGTCCCAGGAGCTCAAGCAGCATGGGCCTGGGCAGGGGGTCCCGAGGCAGCCCGCCTGACTCTGACGGATGGGTCTCCGCAGTCTTTCAATCCCCCCGGGGCCCTGGCGGGCCCATCCCTCTCGATGGCTTTTGTCATCTGGCAGAAATCTCTACCAAGCATCATTCCCGGGGCCCCTACCTAACAGGGCTGCACACAGAGGCTCTGAGAAACTAATCAGCTGGTCCTTTAGGCCTTTGTCCTCTTTCCAGAAAAGAAAATGGGGCATTTCTGCAACCTCTGCAGCCCCTGTCTTCGTCGCAGAAGCCACTTCTGCACACTTCCTGGAGCTGCTGTGTTTTCTGGCCAGCTCGGGGTGGGGGGTGCGGTTTATAACCACAAGAAGCCCCTTCCAGGAGGGGCCGCTGGAAAGGGGACAGTGGAGGTGGCTCTTCAGCATCTCTTCATCTCCAGCCACTTTCAGAAACACCTGACTCGACCCCCAGGTGTCAGAAGTGAGCTTCTCCCCATCTCCGAGCACCTGTCAGTGGCAGAGCCCGCTTCCTCCCAGACAAGGCCGCCCGCCACGTGGCCTCGTCCCCTTCCTGCCCCAACCGGCCACTCGAGTTCCCACAGTCTCTGCATCTGTTCCTGCCTCCCAGCTTCTCTGCTAAACATTTCTTATTTTATAGTCAAACCAGTTTCCTACCACCACACTTCCAGTTCATCCTCAGCGACCTCGGAGCAAACTCTCAAACGATCCACGGTGCCCACGACTGGCCAGGCTACCCCAGACACCTCGGCCAGGCAGCCAGGCCACGGCTCATGGAACCTTTCTGACCCACCTTCCCAGCTCCTGTTCTCCTCGCTCTCGGTGACCCCAAAGCCTGCAGGGGCCAGTGCTCAGTTAGTTCATCTTTAGGAAGCACCGTCCACCCCCCACCCCCAGTTAACCCTGCATGACCTTCCCTCTCCCCAAGGCCAGTTCCGAGGTTCCAGGGTGTGTAGACAGGGAACCCGGCCTGTCTTATTCAGGGCGGCCAGCATTTTCTCCTGAGCACACAGGGAACCAGGTGTGTCCCGTCTTCCCAGTGAGATGGGGGCTCCTCGGGAGCCGGGCACCTCTGCTTCTCCCACCAGCCCTGACCTCCCAGTCAAGAACGCTACGAGCAATGACCCAGACACCCGCTGTACTCCAGCAAGAAAAGTCATTGACGTTTCCATCATGGAAGAGAACAGAGAGCAATCCCACCAGATCCAGTTCTCAACCGTGTGTGCAAACACCCCGAGTTCTCTCTCTCCCCCAGGGCCTCTTCATGTGAGGGGGACAGGGCCCCATCAATGGTAGGGCTTTGCTTACCAACCCACAGGAGACCTGCTCCCTGAAAAGCAGATGCAGGATGAGGCCACCAGCCCTCACTCCCCACCAGGCTCCGCAGAGGAGGTGGGTGGGCACGGACGGGGGAGCAGACTCTCCCTGATGGTGGGGAGCAGACCCAGGAGGGAGCTGCTTCCCCTGAAGAACGAGGACTCCCCACGTGGGGAGACCCGGCTGTGAGGATGCACAGGAACGCCGGGAGGAGGAGATGAACAATGAGAGAGCAAGATGCCGGGCACCGACCACGCCGCAAACTGCCACAGTGAGGAGAGCCCGACGGGACAGAGCGACGGGGGCTTTCCGCTGGAAAACGGGAAATGAAAACACTCTTTAAATACCTCCAACGAGCAGAGGTGAAGCTCAACCAGAGAAGGGGGAGGACTCTTAAAGTTGAACTTCAAAGACCACTGGAGGGGCAGTAAGAAGGACCATGACTAGCTTGCCTCCTGCCCGGGACCTCCAGCGAGATGCCGCCCGTCGAGGACCCTGTCCTGGTGGTCCTGGATGCCGTCCTCACTTTGCCCTTCCCCTGGCCTGGCACAGCTCGGCCAACCCAGTGGCCATGAACCTGAGCCCTAGGGAGCCTCAGGCTTCCCCAGGACACCTGACCCGCTGGAGATCAGGGGCACATCCTCCTCCACACCAGATCCCAGTCATCAGTAGCACGTCCCTGGGGCAGCCCACATAGGCTGAAAACCCCGAGGTCTCCTGCTCTGTGGTTCTGAAACATTCCTGTCCACAGAGACCCGGGGAGCCACGGGCACCTCCAGTAGCCACCAGAGGCTCCCCAGGGCAGGAGCTGTGACTACAGGGGCTCAGCCAGCCCTCCGCAGAGGATGTGGGCAGGGAACAGCATGTGGGAGAAGGAGAAGATGCCAGGAGGTCTACGGTGGCAGTCAGGACTCTTGGAGAGAACCCAAGAAAGCAAAGCTTCAGGAAGAACACAACAGGGCCAAGAGCCAGCACAGACAGATGGTCAAAACCACAGCACAGCCCTGCTCTGTAGCCAGGAGGTGAGCACCGGCCAACAGATGCTGGTCTGGGCAGCGGCTGTGCGTGACTTGGCCACGATGCTGCGGCTGGCGGGATGGAAAGCCCACGTGTGTTAAGGACCGACCTTGAACGAGCAAAGCAAACGAAATTGTGGCTTCTGGCTCTGCCCACTCTTGGGAACGGACGCCCTGTCCCCGGGCCCTGTTCAGACACCAAAGACCCAGAGGAGGGAAGGGAGGAGTGAGGGGAAGGGGCTGGCATATGTGAGCCCTGCTCTGAGTCGCCTCATCTGTCCTTCAAGGGGCCCGGCGCCGGACTCTCCTCTGAGAATCAACAGGGCTCCGAGATGTCCAGAAACTTGTCCAAGTCCTCAAGTTCACAGGGATGGGCCCGGTTTCCAGTCTCCGCTGATGCAGGAGCATCAGAGAAGGGCTGACAGAACAGGCCTGACACTGTCCGCAGAAAGCCTGCCTGCAGGTGGCCTTCGGCCCGTCTGGGAACCTGGATTTCAGGAGGGTTCCCGACATGCCACCTGACATGATAAGACCGGCTCACCTTGCCTGAGGCATTTGGGCAAGCAGCGTGCTCCAGCCTGAGCCCCGCTTGCTTTCAGGAGCCTGGGACTTTGACGCATGGCAGACAGCACAGGTGCCTATGTGACCAGCCCCCAGTAAAGACCTTGGGCGCTGACGCTCTCGAGCTTACCAATGGCCCACGTCTCACACGTGCCGTCGCAGCTCGCGGCTGGGAAGTTCAGCTCATCCTGCGTGACCCCATCAGGCGAGGACCCTGGGTTTCCCTGGGCTCAGCCCCAGGCATCTTCTCCTTCGCTGGTTTTGCTCTGTATCCTGGTGCCGTAGTAAATCACAGCCTTGAGTACAACTACATGCTGAATCCCTTGAGGCCTCTTATCAACTTATGGAACCTGGGGTGGCCTCGGGGACCCTGACAGGTGGGTGGATGAGGGCTGGGGGCGCGGGAGGGAGGATCTAATCCAGACAGTTTGCCCATGAAAGATCAGGAAACAAAGCCCGAGGCTGTGAAGTGTCCTACGCCTGGCCTGGTTGGGCGGCTCCCTCAGTTCTCGCCAAGTTCAAGGCCCCACGGGGGACAGGGCAGCTGGACACAAAGATCAGAGGGCCAAGACGGTGGCCGGACAGCAGGGCACGGGGGCTGGGAGGGAGCCACAGCAGGAGCCACGTCACGGTGCCACTCCAAGACACGCCCTGCAGCCTCCTCTGTCCCCACATGTCAGGTCTTCCCGCCCACTGGGTCCTGAGGGGTGACAGCCAGCTCATCTACTACCTGAGAGCCAAGCTGTGCTCCTCCCAGCAGCCCAGCGATGGGCATGGTCCACCCCAGGAGAGACCAAGCGAGAAAACACACTGAGGGAGTCAGGAGCCACGATCTACACTGTGGGACCAGGGTGCGTACGGAGTAGGGGGCAGGTGAGCAGGACCCTCTGGAGCTGGTCTCAAATAGGAGGCACGTGTATGAACTCCTGGCTTTTAAAAACAGATACTGTCCAGCTCGGTTCATCTTTAGGGCCCAGGATCCACGGCCCCCCAGCAATGATGGGCAGAGCCAGCAACCCAGGTCTCTGCTTCTGTGCCTCCCTCCCCATGGACAGGAACCACGGCTCCTTGAAGAATGGCCGGTTCCAGGTGTCGGGCAGGGAGTGCAAGGAGGGCAGAGAACATCTCATTGTCTCAGGAACGTGTTCCGAGACCACGGGCAGACTGCCAGGACGGCACAGGGCCCAGTGGGAAGGCCCTGGCCAGATCTGGGTGATTTGAGCACCCAAGAGAATAATGATGGTAAGGGATTATAACACAAGTTTAAAAAAAAAAAATCTGGGAGTCCACAGTGAAAAGGGAGAGAAAAAAAGAGGGGAAAAGAAAAAAAGAAGCTCTTCTGCACAGAAGCACTTTAGACAGTAACACTTGGAAGCAGAACAGAAGAGAAAATCACCAGTTTGCATTTCTGACGTTGTAACTGAGTCTGACAAGGTCACTGCTGGATGTGACACCATCGGGCAGAGGGTCCTGGGGAACTGGCTGCCCACATACTCAGCGTCGCGATATGGACCACTTGCCAACAGCAAGAAGTAAGGGGCCGTCACCCCAGCGTCTGGCCGGCCTCACGCATCCCCAGAACGAGTGGGGCCCTTCCCCATCTCTGTCCTCGGCCACCTCCCTCCCTCCTGTACTGCAAAGCTCATCCACCCGTGCCCCTGCCCACACCCAGCTCCCAGCCCCCTCCACCTGGCTCCTGTGTCTGCTTGCCTGTCTCCCCACAATGGCAGGCTTGTGCACGGATCCAGGCACAGGAAGACAAGAAGAACTGAGGTCAGACACGAGCTGGGCACGTGGTTTACAGGCAGGAAATCGTAGGACCCTCCCCTCTGGAGCGCCACCGCTGGGGCTGGGGCAGGGCGGGGCGGGGGTGGGTTGCGGAGGGCCACGGGGATCTCCACCCTCCAGCTCCATCTCCCAGCCCCGCACGCATAGGCCTCGAGAGGGCCGTTCCAGAATCCCGATGGTGAGCACACGCCCTCCCCCCGCTACCCGGCTCCCCTTCATGGTGTCTCTATTTCATCCCTGCTGCTGTGCACACCTGATCGCCAGCTTCACCCCACTAGGCCCGAGGCTGCTGCCCACCCCCAGCTTGCTCTACGTTTCACAGCAGGGGCCAGGGGGGGGACTGTCCCGGGGATGCCATGTCACCCCCGCAGAGGGGGTTTGCAGCTCAACCTGGCTCTCCTGGGAGCTCCTGCGCACGATTTTAAAGCGTCGTCTTCCAAAGCTCACCTGTGTGTCTGCGTTTAACACCTTGATCCTCTGGGTGGAGATGAAGAGGTCCACTTCGGTGAGCGTCTGAGCATCCCCCTCAGAATTCTAAGAAAGGATGGTGGAGACTGTTACAAACCTTTAAAAAAACTAACTCAAACAAAGGCCTGACAATCTCACGAAGGACCCTGAGCGCCCCTAGAGGGAGAAGCTCCTAGCAGAAGCAGCCATGGGAGTCTAAACACAGGCCTCCCCAGCACATCCCAGCTGAGTGAGCTCGCTCAGGGCACTTGGCACAGGAGTGGGAGGGGGGACCACTTCCAGGAGGCTGAGCCCGGAGGGGGCTGGACGCTGGGGGCTCGTGTCGCAGCATCCAGACTGCAGCCGCCTGCCCACCCTCCGGAACACGGCGGCTACACAGGGTCTGTGGATTAGAGCTACATTTCTTGGATTTGGGATTCCAAGTAGCCCCAGGTAAAGGGGAAGGAATTTTTCCAAGAAGGTGGATTAGCATATCTGCATTTTCTTCTAGTTTAAAGCCACAGTCATGTCAACTCCCAGCAGCATCGGTCCAGCTTCCAAAAACCCTAGGGAAGCAAGACCTCAACCAGACGGGGCGCTGCCCTCACAGGACACTGGAGAAGCCATCCCACAGATGCCCGTTTTGTCATCTCCCGGGTACACCCATCATACGGCTGGAGCAATGTGCAAAAGAATGTTCTGGAAGCTGAATGCACTGCTCGGGGTCTGCCCTAAACTGGGACAGCCTGTCACAGGGGATCCTAAATACTACTGTGCAGTGGCAGTGACATGCGAGTTCTTGGGTTTCTCCACCGAGATAAATACTCCTTTCTGGTCACTTTGTAGTCACTTGTGGATGGGGGTCCATAGCCCTACAGTCACCAGCAAATCCCTGGGGTGGGGACTCTATGCCGGGGACGCTGGTCCCTCATGGAGACCCTCTTATCATTGTTTGCCTGGCCAGCTGCGGGCAGATCAGTGAAGGGGCCCTTGGCAATGACCCTGAGCATCTTCCTGGCCGAGAGAAAGAACAATTCTTCATGGAGGTAACCGCTGGCCCTGGCTGGTACCAAGGTCTGGTCTGCCTACACCGACCCCTCTGAGCTCTCCGGACTATAGACCCAAGGAGCAGGCTGTGGTCCACACTGTCCTGCTCCAGCTGTCAGGGGGGCATGGGGTGACTGTGGGTGGGGGCCGTCGCCTTGGGGGAAGCACACCCCACTGCAGGTCTGCAAAGCCAGGCTCGTTCCATTGTGCCTGGAGACACCCAGCACAAGGTGGCTTGGGCAGAGGGAGATGCGTGAGTCCCTTCCTTGCCCACAGCTGAAGGCATCCCAGGAGAGGCCGCTGGGCAAAGAGCAAGCATCACAGGGAGGGAGGCCTCACTGCAGCGGGAGGGGAGACCCCGGGCAGGGTCCTCTGGCCGCACTGCCGGAACCTGGCGTTCCAGGCGGGCACAGAGGACTAGCTCTCCTTCTGCCCAAGCAAAATCCAGTGCCAGGACAGCCCCTCAGACACAGAGCACTGGATACTTCCAGTTAAAACGTGCCCAGCATTTACTAAACGACCAGGCTGATGAGCAAACAACTGAAGGTCGACCCGAGATTTTTAAAAGTCTGCCCATGCTCCAGAAACTTCTCAATAGAGAAAGCATCCCTTGGGCAGACTGCATTTCTCATCATCCCGATTCAGTAAATTAAACTTAATGAGTCTAAATGTCAGAGCGATTTAATTAATTCTGTACAGGGGCCCTAGGCACTGAACGCATCACATGGTCGCATCAAATGCCACATTTAAAAACGTCTACACAAAACGGCCACATCACAGCAGTAACCATGCTCTAGCTCACGGAGACTCTAAAAAAGAAAAATGAAAAAAAGGGCAACGATTAAATGCTTCCGTAAGTGGGCGGCTTAAAGAAAAAAAGTGTCTGTGATTTCATTCAACAGTCTAGCATTGACCTACCAAAGGAAGAGAAAAACCCATCTGCCACATCGTCTCTGTTCCTGGGGCTTCCCCCAGCCCCCTCCCCCTGCACAGGACATGCCACAGAAACACAAGCAAACCCACATCCTACACACCGCTTTCTTCTTGATTTTAGCAGCCTTTTGCATCCTCTGAGCAGCGTGAAAGAGAAAAGAAAAACAGGTGGACGCAAAGCGAAGGAAGGACAGGTTGCTTTGCCCTCTCCCGACTACCACGCGGGGCTCATGCCTGGAGCCCCTCCCCCTCCGTCGAGGAGGTCAGAGTTCGGTGAGGATGGGGGAGGGAGGGCTGACATCCTTCCTCACCCCGCAGGGAGACCCCCGACTGCCCAGAGGGGCACCTCCTCAGACCACCGCCCCTCCCTCCTGACCCCATCAGCTTTGCTGACTTGGTCCTATCCTTCCCCTGCCCGGCTGCACCCACCCTTCAACCCCAGGTGATCCGAATGACGGGCACCAAGAGCTGCAAGTGCGTCAGAGCTTTTCTTGAGGTCATAGATTTAAATAAAACGTATGATTTTTTTTGCTTCCCTTTCTGCAAGTACTTTGGCAGTAAAGATACAGAGGCAGTCAAAATGGGATGAGAGGCTCTATACAAACACGTGACTAGAATGCTTCGGAACATTACATTTTAAAAATCACGTGTCCTGGGGGCCCCGTGGCAGTTCCTCATTATGGAGCCTCTCTGTCCCCAGCCTGCGTCCTCTCATCCGAGGCAAACTCCCCCTCGGCCCCGACAGGCACCTCAGACATTCCCACTCTCGTGCACAGGGCTGTGGGGTCAGCGCTGGACAGCGGGCCGTGTCACCCACCCCGCTCCAGCGCTCCCTGCAGGGAACCCGGGCGCTCCTGGGCCGCCCCTACCTTGACCCGGCTGACGGCCTCCTGTGCCTGCATCATTCTGATGTTTTTGGATGGGTTCCGCTCCGAGAGCAGCTGGGTGGAGCCCAGGTAGTTGGCAGCAAAGATGATCCCGTCGATGAGGTCTTCTGGCTCACAGGGCCCTGGAACTGAAGGGGGCACAGTTCTCAGCCCTGGACGACAAAGGCAAGGCAGCGGGGCCAGGGGCCACAGGAGGAGGCTGAACGTCTGCAGGCAGTAGCGGGGGCGGGGCTCCTGCCCCCGTTACCGACAGCGCACCGTACAAGTAACTGCACAGATCAACACCCGGCCAGGAAACCCTGCACCCATGGTGTCAGGAGGATAATTCCGGAGCCAGGCAGCTGTCACTGAAGGCACCTGGGCCTCCGAGGGGACAACCGTGTGCTGCAACCCCAGAGGCGCCCTTTCCCCAACATTTCCATGCCTGCCCCAGAGCCCTCGCGACTCCGGACGGTGATGGGAACTGCCCACCGCGCTCCAGTTCTGTGCCCTGGGGCTCCCGCGAGCCTGCACACCCCTCACAAGGCCTGTCCGGCTCCTCCCATGCCATGCACCCCAGGTCCAGGCTGGATGACGTGGTCCCTGTTCCATCAGCTGTCTTGAGACCTGAGGTGCCAACAGCATGATCTGGAACATTCCACCTCTGAGCTGTTTAATACGAGAACCACTGGCCTCACGTGGCTTTTGAGAACTTGAACATGTCGGCTAGTGCAACAGAGGAACTGAATTTAAAATTTGTATGCAATCCTAATTAGCTGACATGTCAACAGCCACACGTGGCTAGTGGCTCCTGTCTCCTGGACAGGCCCCTCTAGGTAGGAGCCAGTAAACCTTTTCTGTAAAAGGCCAGACGACAAAGATCTTAGGCTTTGCTATCTCTTTGCAACTAGTCACCTCAGCATCTGGAGCACCAAAGCAGGCCCAGGCAGCGTGCGTGTGAGCAAGCCTGCTGCACCCCAGCCGAGCTTCACACACACAACTGGTGGCCAAAGGATGTGGCCCTGAGTCCACAGTCTGCCAACCTGGAGCCCATTGCTCAGCCCTGCTCGCAGGCCCACGACCACGTTTTCCACTTCCCTGCCTCTTCCCTCTCACTGCCCACCTCCAGCCAGAGCCCTTCTTTTGGGGACCATGGCCCTGGCTCTCAGGCTCCCCTCCTTCCTGAGCTAGGCCACCCGAAGCCATGCCAGTGTCCACAGGGCTGGCTATACTGCATCCCGAAGCCCTCAGGGCCAGCAGTCCCCTCCTGACCCTTCCCTCCACCAGTGTTCTGCAGTCTCAGCTTCAACCACTGTTTCTGACACCACCCACTCACCCAGAGTGGACGGCACCATTCACCAGTTCAAAACCACCTGCCCCGAGCCCTCAGCTTCCTCACTCACATCCTGTCTGCCTGCCCTGGAGATCTAGCAAAACTCTACCCAGGCTTCCTCCGGCTGGAAAAAGTCCCCAGCAAGCCAAAGTGGTTCCATTACAAATTCATGGCCCTGGACGCCCTCAGAACTCCTTGGCAACCTTAACGGGCTCCTCTAGGAAGCGCTCCCTCCCCATCTGTGCACGGCTATTTCATACCTTTCTCCATCCTCCTGCACTTCCTGCTGCCCCTCCTGTGTGTCCTGGACGGAGCATCACCTCTGCTCCCAGACACACCCACGTCCTGTGCGGTGGGCATCCGACCAGCCCTCCTTCCACCTTCCTGTGCAGCAGCGGGGTCCCCACCTGGGGCCTGAGGATCACCTGCCACCCCATCCCTCCCCTCCAGGACCCTTCCTCTCCCCCACCTCCAGCCCACGGAGCTGGTTTGTTCGAGTGAAAGCATAACGTACAGGTTTCCTGCAGGCACCCCAGATACATATCTTCTCCTGAGGTTTCAAGAGAAGGAACATTTCAGAGAGTAAGTGTAGACACCTGCCCCAGATCCAGTGTCGGCCTGGGGTCGCGTCAGTGAAGCCGCACCTTCGTTCTCAGGTGACAACCAGCTCAGGGGGGGTCCCCGCTGGGCTCACAGCCCCCTCAGCGTGGTCTCCCCACCACATCCGTCTCTGTGGGAAGGTTCTTCGCAAGCAGCTGACCTGGCTGCATCTGGAGGAGGTCAAAGCGCTCCGCAGCCTTGGGGCAGTGGGCTTTGGGCTCCAGCGGGGGAGGAGGAGGGGTGGGGAGTGTGGGGAGAGGGGCTGGAGGGCCTGGTGGGGACCTAGCTCCTGGCAGGTTTATAATCTCACCCTTTCAGTGTTTAAAAAGGCAACCCAAGAAAGTCACAATGTCCCCCGATGAATGTTCAAATCGAGGGTTTCCCATCCTATTTTTCTGTAGCTGGGCTCGCAGATACAACGTGCCCTTTCTGGGGCAGAGCAGGAAGGAATGATTTCTGTGGGGCAGGTACTTCAAATTATCAAGGTCACAAAGCACCGTCATCACCACAAGCCCAACCCGGACTGGAGAGAGTCACGCTTCAAGGCAGCATTGAGGCCAAGAGGGTGTGATCCTGGCTGCGGGCAGCTGCAAGGCAGTCCTGCTCTGTGACCGCTTCTAGACCCCCCTGCTGGGGGAGCAACAGGGGAGCCTGCGGCTGTGCTCAGCCTCTCGGACAACCCAAGACAGGAAGAGCCACCCGGGACGGGGCGCCGATACAGAACCAGTGACTCCCCAGGCCTCTGGCCTCGGCACCAGCTCGCCCCAGGGCCCAGGGCGCAGGGAGGCAGGGCCAGGGCTTAGCAGTGGGCCAGGCACAGAGAAGGGCTCCCCAAGTACTTTAGTAATGAAAGTAGCACGGGGACTGTGCCAGGGGGGTGGGGCACGGGAACCGCCCCCCAACTCTGCAGCACAGGGAAGGCACCCCCGCCCCCTGCCGCCCATCTGCGCTGAGGGCCAGGCCATGTCCTGGGTGCTGGGACAGCAAGGGGGGCCAGGCAGGGAGGTGCCCTGTGTCTGGACACCTAGAGTCGCGTGAACAAAGCAAACTCAGAAGCAAGGTCTTTTCAGAGGCTGAGAACCAGTGTGCAGGAAGCCAAACCCAGGCTGAAGAGACACTGACACTGTCTGGATCTGATGATGGAAAAGGCTCATCTTAGGAGCAACAGATAAGCGAGACCCAAATGATGGGATGGGGGACAGTGACAAGGGATGTGTTTTCTGGGTGTTATGATCAAGTGACATCCTCGCAGCTCCCAGATGTCTGCAGGGGAGCAGGGTCAGCTCTAAGGGGACACACGGAGCCGGGCTGGGGGTCCCGAGACCCGGCTGAGTCTGGGCTCCTCCACCAGCCCTGCTGGACCATGGACCAGACTTTGTGCCCTGGGGACAGCCGTCTAATTGTTTTTCTCTCAATTTCCTCGCCAGCAAAATGGGTGAAGGGAGAGCATTCCTGATTTCTATCTTGACAGGGTTTTTGCAAAGATAAGATTAAAAGTCTGAGTTTCCTAAACGCTAAAAGCATATAAATGCAAAGCCTTAATTGATGAATTCTAGCTTTCATTTGCATCCAGCTCAAAAGGCTCAGAGGGCAAAGGGATGGGGGGGGGCGGTGTCACGCAGATGTAAGCGACAGAGCCGGGACCAGACCCAAAGCAGCCACATGCTGGGTGACAGCCTCCACCATCACCCAACACCCAGAACCTCCCGTACCTGATGGGGTGGTGGGAGGTGGCAGGTCATTTAAAAACAGCTGAAGCTGAAGTCATTTGAGGAGGGAAGGAGGGAGAGGGGAAGACCCCAGGCAGCCCCCACCGAGCCCAGAATCACCTGCAGAGCCCCAGGAGCCTGCAGAGTCCCTCCCCTGCCTCGGAGATGCCCCTTCAGGGAAGCCGGAGGGGGGGACCTGGAATCTGAACGTGATGCCCGCACACTGGGTCCCACTCCGGGCAGCCTGTTTGGAAGCACCTGACCTCCAGCAGACAAGAGCTCCCCTCCCACGTTCATCTTAGGAGTAACCCCTCTGCCAGGCACAGGCCAGCACCCGCTTCGCACTCAGGGGCTGACAGGCGGCTGTCCAGGGACTCTGCTCCCAACAAGGGAGAGAAAGCTGGCTGACCCTCGAGGGGCTCCACGGCCAGGGTCAAATCAGGCCGTCCCTTCCATCTCAGGCACCTTGGTCGTTGCTCAGCAGATGAGCAACCTTCTCCCAGGTGGGCAGGGCTAGGGGTGCCAGAGGAGGGGAGGGGATAATGGGAGAGGGGAGGCACCGGGAGGGGACCCCTCCCTGTCAGTCCATCAGCAGCTGTGGTCCACACGTGGACACACTGGGGACTGTCACCAGCCAGGGAGAGGCAGAAGCCACGCCCAACAGAGGGAACAGGGCGTCTAGCACAAGGCAGCAGCCTCCACCCTGCCCCTCAGGGCTCCTGAGCAGGATACTTGCGTCTCTACCATCTCATGCCATCTGCTCCCCTGGTGAATATGGTCCCAGGGTCCATCTCTTGCAGAGGGTCACCTGCCCGACCCTCCCGAGTCACCCGCCCTCCCTGCAGTGACCATTACTGACCAGTAGATGGCGTCACTCTGTTCTGGGGGAAAGTCCAGGTGGTCCCAGGAGCCCTGGGGTCACCGCCCGCTGCACACCCCTAGCCAGCGCCCAGGGCCTGGTCCTCAGCAAGTGTCCCCATACCCTGTCTGTGGCGTGGGGGGGGTCACATGACACTCCGTGCCCCCCCCATCCCTAGGGGTGAGGGTAGACCTTCTGAGGCCTCTGTCTTCTAATGCTCCCCTTGCCAGTTCCCCAGGGGGGCCTTGGTCAGCTCCCTGGACCATTCTGTCTCACTCCACGCCCCAGAGTAGCCTTACTAAAGGCTGGCCCCATGTCCCCACCAGATCTGGGGCTCACCTGGGGGCACAGACTCCTGTTGTGAAGGGCGCCCCATCCCGGGCAGTGGGGTCCACCACGCGCACCCATGGACACCTGCTCCTAGGGAAGAGGCCAGGGAGGGACTGCGGGCTTTGTTACAACTCCCGCAGAGGCCGCCCTCCATGGGGCAGGGGGGTCTTCTCACTCCTGCTTTGATCTTTCTTCAAAGAGGAAACAATACACATGACAGTGCCTCCAGCACCTTCCTGCCACTCAGACTCCCACCCAGCCCCACTCGCATCAGGACGCAGAGAGTAGTGGCCAGCACGGGGGGCGGGGAGCGGAGGGGGTACTTCAGCTCCACAGACACAGCTCTCAACTCCAATCACCAAATGCAGAACCAAGGATCAAACGGCTTCATTCTAAGACTAAAGCAGCTGGCCCTGCATGTTTGGGTATAAACTGTCCTTATTTTGCTCAACTTGAAAGAACCCTAAGCTGAGACAGAACAACAAAAGAAGAGAGAGAGGTTTGAAAGAGATTCAGTCTCCCCAGAGGCTGATTTCCCCATTAACTATCTTTGCATGACAATACCTGTACGTGCATGTATCAGAATGTCCCTGCACAGCCTGGATAAGAAAAATTAAGGCGCTCAGTGTGTTCCCCGCTGGAGGAAGCCTTCGTCTGAAACACCCGTTGGAGAACCGGACGCCCCACTGGCTTCTCTGAACAGGGAAGGGGTGGGAGGTCCCCAGGGCCATGCCTTGGAGCCCCTGGCCCTGCCACCTTTGAGGGGATTATCCTGAAGGTGGGGGGTGGACAAGGCTTCCAGCCAGTGGAATTCAGCTGTGCCTGCTGCTCCCTGGGGTCTTGGAGGGGGTGGCAAGGTGGAGCCAGGGCACAGCCTTGGATGGAACTGTGGGTGTGAGTCCAGAAAGCCTCCGAGTGCAGCCCCACCCCAACACACCAGATTCCTGGGCAACCTCCATTCCATCCGGCCTGCAACAAGCTCATGAAGCAGACCTCAGTGTCCTAATTTTACAAAGAAGCACGGTCTATGTGGAGTCAAATAATTTTGCCCAAGGTCAGTCACTGACTCAGGCACAAAGCATTTCTAAGTTCTTTCCACGAGGCCCTGTGTGAACAAAGACACGGAGCCCACAGTCACAAAGTAGATGCATCAGGATGGCCCATGGTGAGTGGCACAGACAGAACACAGTGGCCGGGGAGGAGCAGCAGGGAAGCCCGCCCTGCTGGATCTGGGGCGGCTGCCCTCTGAGCTGAGCTCTGGAGGGTGAAAGGGAATCAACAAGCCACAGAGGGAGAGGAGGAGAGAGCTTCTCAGGCTGAGGCAAGAACAGGTGCAAAGACCCTGGGGTGGCAGGGAGATGTGCAAACTGCTGGATGCAGGGGGTGGGCCAGCAGTTAGGATAAACTGAGGTTGCAGAGCAAGTGCCGGCCAGATGTGAGGATCCTGGGGCCACACCCAGGACTGTCGCTCCAGGGTATCAGTCAGGGAAGGAGCCCAAGCTCTCTGCCTTTAGAAAGTAACTAAGGCTGCAGACAGGCGAACAACATAGGGGAGGGAGGGAAAAAAGCTGGGAGGCTACTGAAGGAGTCCTAGCAAGCAAGTGATGATGAAGATGATGGTGGTCATGGTGATGATGGTGATGGTGATGATGATGATGATGGTGATGGTGATGATGGTGATGATGATGGTGGTGGTGATAATGATGGTGATGGTCATGGTGATGATG
>NW_020838009.1:4025837-4059775 GCF_003676395.1 Aethalodelphis obliquidens
TGGTGATGGTGATGATGGTGGTGATGATGGTGGTGATAATGGTGATGATGATGGTGGTGATGGTGATGACGGTGGTGATGATGGTGATGATGGTGATGACGGTGATGATGATGATGGTGATGACGGTGATGATGACGATGGTGGTGGTGATAATGATGGTGATGGTCATGGTGATGATGGTGATAATGATGGTGATAATGATAGTGATGATGATGATGACGGTGATGATGCTGATGGTGATAATGGTGATGATGGTGCTGGTGATGGTCCTGGTGATGGTGATGATGGTGCTGGTGATGGTGATGATGGTGGTGATAATGATGGTGATAATGGTGATGCGGCTGATGATGGTAATGATGGTGATGATGATGGTGCTGGTGATGGTGATGATGGTGGTGATGATGGTGGTGATAATGGTGATGATGATGGTGGTGATGGTGATGACGGTGGTGATGATGGTGATGATGGTGATGACGGTGATGATGATGATGGTGATGACGGTGATGATGACGATGGTGGTGGTGATGATTGTGATGATCATGGTGATGATGGTGATGATGGTGGTGATGATGGTGATGACGATGATGGTGATGATGGTAGTGATGATGGTGATGGTGATGATGGTGATGATGATGGTGATGACGATGATGGTGATGACGATGATGGTGATGGTCATGATGATGATGATGATGATGTGGAACAGGGTGATGAACAGACAGCGACAGACTGATTCACCCTGCAGGTTCAATCAGTAGGACCTGGAGGGGGCTTGGAGGAGGAAGGATGGAGAGCTAGAGAGCTCACTGCAGGGCTGGATGGATACAGCTGCTACTCACTGAGAAGAGGACCCTGGGAGAGTTCTGAGCTTAGGGGGTGGGGAGGATTCTGAGCAAGTTTAGTGGCAGGAGCCTGGAGTCCCCCAAAAGCAGCTCAGGGGGCAGCTGGACTCAGGAGTCCCAGGGAACTGCATGCCGGTGCCAAGTAAAGCTGCAGGCATGGGAGAATCACCAAGGGGAGGAGGGAGCCGGGTGGGGGCAGGGCTCTGCTGAGCTCCGACGCTCTCTGTCCAGGTGGTGGAAGGTGACCGGCAAAACAGACAAAGAAGGGCACACAGACAGAGAAGGTGGAGGGCAGCCAGGAAAAGAAGGGCCTTAGATAGGGAGGCATGCCCAGCTGTGCAGCACTGGTGGGAGGAGAAAGGTGCCCCAGTGCTTATGGGGCAGTGACCTTGCATATGGGTTGAGGGGTGTGAGGGAGGAACAGAGAAGGAGGCAGCCAGTCCCAAGTCCCAGTTAAGAAGCAGAGGAAGTGAGCATGGGGGTGTGGGCAGACGCAGGGAAGGATACTGTGTTCAGAAGCCAGTGGCCAGGAGCGTGGAAGATACAGGGGAGGAAAGATGTCAGATGGGCTGGGGATCCAAAAGGCAGAGGGGGACCTGACTCCACTGGGAGGAGGGGCATAGCCCTGACTGGACAGGGCGGGAAGGACAGACAGGGAGCAGGCGGGGCACGGAGACCATGTCCAGGAAGCACCCAGATCATAGAAGAGCCGGCCTGGGAAGGGCCTGGAACAGGGAGAGGAGGCAAGAGGGAGGAACATGAGACTGGGCAGACGCGGGGGTGGTGTCTGGCCCCGAGTGGGCTCTGCCTGCCCCCAATACCTTGCCCACCACATCAGCCTGTCCCAGAGCCAGACGCCCCAACACAGCCAAGGCGGTGCCTCTGAGAAGCCGTGCAAGGGTAAAGGTGATCCTGTAAGGCTGACGTAAAAGAGAAGACGCTGTCTGAAAGCCAGACCATGGGACACTCCCGGGGAGAGGCCACGCCTGGGTCTGCAGGCAGGGGGCAGCATCACTGAGGAAAGGGCTGAGGGATGCACAGCGCGGAGCATTAGACACTGGCTGGAGATAAAGTCACTGACCACTGGGAGGAAGCGACTCAAAAACAGGGAGTCAAGGAAAAAAAGGTCAAAGCCAAACCTGATACAGTGCATAAATCTGCCCACGAGAACTCCTTCCCAGAAAAAGCAGGATGAATACAAAAACTGGCAAAAATAGGAAAAGGCGTATGCATGAGGTTGTTTCCTGCAGCCCTATTTGTAACAGCAAAAAAACTGGAAACCACCCCAATGTTCCTGCAGAGGGAACATCCAACTGCACGGGGGTCGGGCGGGTCTCTGGAGCAGCAGAGTCCTCCACACACTGCCCTGCCCTGCGCAGCATGGAACTCATCACATCCAGGATTCAGGATTAAGTTAAAAAAGCAGGATGGAGAGACAATTACCCAACTCATTATCCAAGAAAGGGGAAGATATGCTTATAAGAAAAGTATGTGAAACGTCAAAAATGCTTATCTGCAGTGGGAGGAAAGGACTGAGGGGAGAGGGGTAATAGGGAAAGGAACTGAATATCTGTGCATATACGCTGTTATGTATGTTTGATTTTTTTTTTTTTTTTTTTGGTATGCGGGCCTCTCACTGTTGTGGCCTCTCCCCCGTTGTGGAGCACAGGCTCAGTGGCCACGGCTCACGGGCCCAGCCACTCCGCGGCATGTGGGATCTTCCCGGACTGGGGCACAAACCCGTATCCCCTGCATCGGCAGGCGGACTCTCAACCACTGCGCCACCAGGGAAGCCCTGTGCGTTTGATTTTTGAACCATGTAAGTACTTTATATAATTATAAAACGAGATTAAATTTTAAAGAGTAAATTCCTAAGATTTAAAAGAAAAATGAATCTAAATGTGTATCCAGTTATGACCTAATCACAAAGAGAAGAACCATTCCCAATGATTGTCGAATGCAGTGATTTGCTGGTACATCCCTTGTGAGCTAAACTCTAAAGACAAAAGTCAGTGCAAACAAATCTTTACTGTATCTATACTGTAATCCAGTGTCCTCGGTGACACTGGTATTGCTATTCTGTGACTGCTGTATGATTAGTGGAATAAAACAAATGCAGAATTATGTTGGTGAACTTGAGACTGGGGATTTGGGACCTAGGAAAAGGAAGATACAAATGTAAAAAACCCTATAGTGCTAGCAAAGCATCAGTATGAATCATGATGTATTTTATCTTAAAAATATACAGAATATTAGTTACTTATATATACATATGGGTAATTAATTATCCCCAAAGTTAGCAGCTACAATGATACAAATTTATTATCTCAGTTTCTGTGGGTGGGGAATCTGGGTGCCTCTGGTCAGGGTCTCTCTCAAGGCTGGAGTCACCATGACAATCAGGGCTGTAGCCATCTTAATAGGAGAGGATCCACTTCCAAGTTCACTTATAGGGCTGCTGGCCAGAGACTCCACGTGGGCATCTATCTGACAGAGCCACTCACAACGTGGCAGAGTAGGCAAGCAAGAAAGAGCAGAAAAGAAGTCACAGGCTTTCGGTAACCTAATCTTGGGAAGGACATCCCTTCTGTCATATTCTGTCCACTAGAAGTGAGTCAATAAGTCCAACGTGCTCTCAAGGGGAGAGGTTACCCAAGGCCACAAATACCAGCAGGTGGGGCTCACTGGGAGCCATCCCACCACAGATACATTTCTTACCCTTCTGACCAAATCAGTCGCAATGAGCACCCACAGTGAGCAGATTATAGTCTCTTAGTACGAGTTCCCAGGGCTCCTGTTAGAAACAACTTGTCCTAGTCCTGAAGCGAGAGGTGTTTAAGATGAGCCTGGAATATCTAGTCAAACCAGAAAGCCAGGAAGCTACCAAAGGCGACAGAGGTCATGTTGACAGGACTCGGGAAGCAACCTCGGGAGGCTCCCACTGGCCAAAGACAGGACAACCTCAGCGCCAATAAGGATAACATCCACGACGCAGTGTGACATGCCAACCGTGCTTCGACCCTAGAGTGCCTGATGGTGCTGATCTGTAGAGGCTGTTAGGGAAACTTATTAATTTAAAATTTTTTAAATAAAGAGAAGGAATCAAGTAGTTAACTAGTTTTTCCTATATGAACCGTACTCTGGGTAACTGAATATCTGACGAGGGCAAGTTTCTCTGCAGAGGAAAACTCCAGATAATCAAGAAGAAATGAGAAATGATGGAACTAGAACACCATCATTTTGCAACCTCTAATCAATTACTGGATCCAGACAATGATCATTAATGGTTGCTAATATTACAAAGAGAGAAACAAAGAACCAGCCTGTGCCGCCTGATGGAAAAACACAATACCTATGACGGTTGGGGTTTTTTGCCGGAAACAACCAGACTAAATCTGATCAAGCCTCTTTATCTAAACACCCAACATTTTACAGCAATAACCCCAGGAGGATGCAATCAGCAAAGTCCAGGCTGCAGGGCACTCCATGAAACAAATGATACAGATTCTTCCACAAGAGCAGCAACAAAAATATTGTCAATGAGAAAAAAGAGAGATGGATAGAGAACCTATAAAATAAGACGCATAAGAGAATGGGACACATAGCTGATCTCAATGCATGGCCCTTGTCTGGACCTCATACAGATAAGCACACTGTAATCTGGGGGAAGGCAAACACGGCCTGGGGATTTAATGATACAAGAAATGATTATTTGATTTTAGTCGTGGTAATTGTATTGCAGTATCTTTAAACACAAACTTCCTGTCTTTTAGAGATACATATTCGAAACATTTAAAGAGGATAGTGAGATCTGAGGTTTGCTTTAGAATAATCTAGGAGAGGGTGGGGATGTAGAGGAAGCAAGACTGGCCGTGAGCAGGTCGAGACTGAAGCCGAGGACACAGGAAGCTCATCATAGTATTCTCTCTTCTTTTGTATACATTTGAAACTTTTTATGCTAAAAAATTAAAAGGATGTATCTCCCCAAAAGGCATCATTTTAAAAGAAATCACTATTCTAGAGCATTGTCCCTTGTATTCTACCCAATGAATTAGACAAGAGGAAAAAGTAACAGAAAACAAGAGTGGAAGCAGCAAAAATCATTCTTATTTGCAGACGGCATGACTGTGTTCCAAGAAAAACCCAAGAAAACAACTAAAAATCTACTCAAAAAAGAAAAGAATTCATTAAGGCAGCTGTTCCAAATTTAATATATTAAAAAATCAATAGCTTTCTTTGTAGCTACAAATAGTAATAGAAAAAAAAAACGAAACAAGAGATAAGATTTACAAAAGCAATAAAAGGGATAAAACACCAAGGAATAAACTAACAACATGTGTGTTGGATTTTTATGAAAAATATTTTATTGATGAAGATAAACAAGCTTGAATAAATGGAAAGATAAGTCCTTTTCTGGCTAAGATTCTATATTGTAAAGCGGACACTTCCCCTATATAGATAAATTTAATGCATGGCATGCCAAATTAAAAAAACAATAGGAATTTTTATTGCATATCTAGATAAACTGATTCTAAAGCTTCTATGGAAAAATAAATATGCGAGAGGATCCAGGGAATTTGTGATCAGGAATGATGGTGGCAAGGGGAAGAACTAGCTGTACCAGGGAATAAATATACTGTATAATATACTGTATATTATATACTGTACCAGTATAAATCCAGGAAAGCAAGCAGCCTGGTTCGGGAACCTGAGTGGGCAAATCAGTGTAACAGATCCAGAAACAGCCCTACATGTACATGGCAAATTTAATGTATGATGAAGGCTGCATTTCAAACCAGTGGAAAAAAAGATTCATTGAACAGCTTTGGCACAACTGGTTAGCTGTCTCATTTGAAATGTAACTTTTCCTGGATCCATATACCAAAGTAAATTCCAAATAAATCAAATATTTAATTAATTCAAAATAAAATCATAAAAGCTCTAGAAGAAAACTTTATCTTCAAAATATCTTAGGACTGTGAAGGTCATACTAATCTCAAAAACTCAGTAACCTCAAAGGAAAAAGATGAATACACTTGACTACATAAAATGTTCAGCAAATTTTAAAATGTACAAAAAGAAATTCAAAAGACAACTGTAACCTGGGGGAAACTTTTGCAATATAAATCAAAGGGCTAATTTCCTTTATATGTAAAGAACAGCACAAATAAATAAGAAACACCAAAAATCTGATAGAGGGATGGGCAAGGGAAATAAACATGCAATGCACAGTGAAAGAAACACAAACAGCTTATAAGCATAGGAAAATGGTATCTGGGATTCACTTCTGATGGAAAATATGCACGTGAAACTACCAAGATACCTCTTTCCACCCATCAGCCTGGGGCTAAGAGCAAACAGGGGGATGGCACACAGTACAGGTGACCCACATGCTCACACATGACGGAGAGCCATGTGACCTCTCTGCCTCTTGGGAAAGCAATCTGGTCATCTTTATCCAAGCAGGCGTGATGCTAACCTGTAACCCCGCTCTATCCAGGAAGTGCTTTTCCAAAACAACTCACACCATGGGACTTTCCTGGTGGAGCAGTGGTTAAGAATCTGCCTGCCAATGCAGGGGACACGGGTTCGAGCCCTGGTCCGGGAAGATCCCACATGCCGTGGAGCAACTATGCCCATGTGCCACAACTACTGAGCCTGCGCTCTAGAGCCTGTGAGCCACAACTACTGAGCCCATGTGCCACAACTACTGAAGCCCGCGCCCCTAGAGCCCGTGCTCCACAACAAGAGAAGCCACCGCAATGAGAAGCCCGTGCACCGCAACGAAGACTAGCCCGACACAACTAGAGAAAGTCTGCACACAGCAACAAAGACCCAATGCAACCAAAAAAAAAAGGAAGAAAGAAAAGAAAAGAACTCAACTCACACCTGATCACAAGCACCCACGAGGCTGCTCAGCGCTACACAGAGTGGAAACCATGTAACCATCAGTCCAGAGGGGGCTGATTAATAATACCCCATCGTAGGGCATCCTAGGGCCACGTCACTGACTCCTGTGTTACCACTTGAATAATTAGGTGAATTTATAGTTGTTGTCTCTACCAAGAAATCTATCAAGAAGTGGAATCTACCAAGAAGTGAGAGAACTAAGTGCAGACCCATGTGGCCCGTATCTATTTTAAGAAAAAGGTCTACAATCAACTATACTTCAATAAAATATTACAAAATAAATAAAAAGCTCTATGTATAGTCTTATATACGTCCAGGAAATTTCTGGCAGGATTCACAGGAAATTTAACAACGGCTTCTACTGCAGAGAGGGATTAGGGGTCTGGGATGTGCAGATAGAAAAGGGGAAGGTACCACAGGGTAGAAATCATTTTTCAATCTTATGGCTCTTGGATTGATCCAAGCACTACTCACAGAAAGTTTAACAAACCTCTATTGGTGAATAAATGTTCCCATTTAAAAACAGGTCCAAGGGGGCTTCCCTGGTGGCGCAGTGGTTGAGAGTCTGCCTGCTAATGCTAGGGACATGGGTTCGAGCCCTGGTCTGGGAAGATCCCACATGCCACGGAGCGACTGGGCCCGTGAGCCACAACTACTGAGCCTGCGCGTCTGGAGCCTGTGCTCCTCAACAAGAGAGGCCACGATAGTCAAGAGGCCCGCGCACCGCGATGAAGACTGGCCCCCGCTTGCCACAACTAGAGAAAGCCCTCGCACAGAAACGAAGACCCAACACAGCCAAAAATAAATAAATAAATAAATTTATAAAAAAAAAAAAAAAAACACAGGTCCAAGCCCTATTCATGCTGAGCAAATAGAATACTGGAGAAAAGATCTCACATGGTTTTGTTTGTTTCTAACAAGGAGAAGTCTTTTTGGTTTTCCTAAGCCCTCTATGGAACGCTCCGCTCTCTTCTGACTCCCACCCTCCGGCCAATAGCACCCCAGACCCAGGGGGCCCACGTGTCCACCCAGGCCTGCTCTGGGCTCAGGAGCCCTGCCCCTGTCACGGGCTGACAAGGAGGAGGTGAGAGCTGCCTTCAACTCAGGAGTCTTATGTGGACAGGTTCACCCCAATTGCTTACTTTAAGAGCAAACCAAGGCTCAGGTCTGAAGTGCCCAGTGTATGAATATAGCCAAGTGGCTTCATCACCACTGTGAGGACCCCTCAGAGAGGGAAGGTGTGAGGTGAGCGCATCCCAAGGTCTGGAAGTCGGGGAATGAGGCCCCCATGATCTCCCAGCACCCACGGTGGGACACTGACAGGTTCAGACAACAGGGTGTAAGGACCCCTTTAAGGGGCCCTGGACTGGAGGACCAGCGGCATCTGAGCACAAGCCCAGGGTCTTGGTGGGGTGTGGGTGGTCCAGGACACCTCACGGGAGCCTTGGCTGCTGGACCGGGGGAGAGCAGTGTGAGGAACAGAACACCATCTATCAGCCTTTGTTTGGTGCTGAAGCTGCTGCTGTGGGGCTCCACTGCCCGAGACCAGCACCAGACTTTGGGTTTTAATAAGCACATGTCTGGTTTGATAGAAAAGCTAGACTTTCACATATACTCGTTCAGAAGCAGGTGACCCTTTGGCCCACGTGGACGCACGCTGCCACCTCCACGGCCCGCGGAAGGGAACATCCTGGCGTTCCTGCTACTCCTTGCCGCCTGGGATGCCTCCCCACGGGATGGTGGGAGAGCTCTGTGCAGGGGTCCACCCTCCACAGGTACCCTGCAGTGTCAACCTTCCAAACCAAGAGGGTCCGAGAGGGCCAGCGTCTTCCCACAGACGGTGGTCACCGGGGGGGCTCTTCCCTCAATGACTTGGTGACTCCGAGCCTGAGTGGGGCCAGCAGCTCTGATATCTGGAAGGTTATCCTCAGTGGGCTCCCCAGAACTGGAGCTGTGCATCTTCACCAGGTGAAGGCAGCCCCACTCCTGCTGCACCCGGCGGGCTGCTCGGACAGTACAGCAGGGCACGGCGAGCTCAGACCCCAGCCCGGTTCCCATCCCGGCTGTGCAGGGACCACCTGGCCATGTGCCCTCTCTGAGCCTCGGTTTACTCATCTGTGGCAGCACCGTCCCTGGGGGTTGTTAGGAGGTCACCGAGACTGCACGGTTAAGGCATCAGTGCCGTGCCGGGCCCGAGTAGCGCTGACAAGGACTATCTGGCCCGTTACTGATGGTGTTGAATGAAGGCGTATCAGGGAGTCAGGAAACCAGCTCGGCAAGGAAGGCGGGCTGTCAAGTACCCAGACGTGCGTCCAAGGCCAGGCTCCGCCCTTTGGCAGCCATGGGGGCTCGGAGGAGCCTCACTGCTTCCTAACCTGTGAGTTAGGCTGACGTGAATGAGATGCACAGGGCCCAGCACAGGGACTGGCACACACCCAGCGCCTGAGACATGTGAAGACGGCATCACTGTAACTGTGAACTGTCATCTTTCATTATTATTAACAACACAGGATGTGAAGTAAGGCATGAGTTGGGACTGAAGGCTCGCCCTCATCAAGGCTCCAGGAAGGTTTCCCGCAGTGCAGAGCTGGCAGAAGGCCCACTCCTCCTCAAGGTCACAGTGGGCCTTCTCAGCCCTTGAGACCTCGGGCCGCAGGACTGAACGTGCCCGAAGACTCCCCCGCACTTGGAATGCTCGCCTGCCAGACGGGGTGTGGCCGACACCGAGGGCATATCCCCTCCAGCCCCCTCTCCAGACCTGCTCCCCTCCTTCCTGGAAGCCCAGTGGTCCAGGCAAGCCTGAGGTTCAGGGTGCAGTCACTGGCACATCTCTGGCCGATGGGAGACAAAGAGGTCATCAGGGACTTTAAGGTTCAACTAAACACTCAGAGTCATGAGGGCTCCTAAGTTCAACCAGACGTGGGGCTGCTTCCTCAGAGGGAATAAGGCAGGAAGCACAGTCTGTCGGCTGGATTCTTCCGAGAGTCCACACAGTGTCCACACAGCCGCCCAGGGGCTCGCCTTGAGCATGAGGGTAAGAAACGCCCATCAGGGAGGGTGTGTGGAGCCGTCCCAGTGTCCCAGGAGACAACACCTCCTACACTCACTCCATGGGTACGGCTTCCAGGGGCCCCTCGAGGGACACATCCGGTTACAAGGCACCCTCCATGGGAAGTCCAAAGCTTTGTACTCCGCAAAGATGCATCTTCCATCGAGACGCAGCCACCATCTTTCCCATCTCTATCATGGCTGGTGTGGACTTTTGCCCTTTTCTCTCTGCTTCCTGCCCGGAACAGGAAGTGGTGTCCGGAAGGATACAGACACTGGCTGGGGCTGAGGTGACCCACCCGAGGAGAAGGCCGATCCCCGTGTCACAAACCCATGGAGCCAGGAGCCACTCGCCTCTGGACCTCAGTACACAACAAGCTTCCCTGTTTGGACGAGCTCCCAGTAGGTGCACGGAAATGCATTCTTAACTGATCAAGGTGTCTAATTTGGGGGTGGTTTCCCCACATTCATTCCATCCTAGGGTGTTTCATCATTATCTCTTCCTGTTCCTGAGTCAGACTTTTGGTCCTTCAAGTCTTTGTTGAATATGAATCCTCTGCTATGAAGGGGTGTGTGTTTGCTTTAAGATCGCTACGTTTTCTTAACAGTCAAAGGGCTTCTCTTCTATAGGACACTCTCAAGTAAGGCAGTCCACACTGGTTTGAGCTGGTCACAAGCAGCCTTAGCCAGTCTGGGTTGGTTGGAGGCAGCTGTTTTGATTTGGTCTAGAACAGTCAGCTGGTATAGAGCGGGGAGTCTTCTGGAAGTCTGACTGCTAGAGGTATGACTCGGGGCACCCAGGCACACACTCTGCTCCCGGTCCCTCCCCCTCCCCTCCCTGCAAGTGTGAGGCCGATTGAAGCCAGGGGAGCTTCATGTGCAAATCATCCCCCCAGACAGTTTGAGGGAGTCCTGCCCAAATGGCGCCATGAAATACGTTGAAAAGTGAGCTTCGGGACTTCCCTGGAGGTCCAGTGGTTAGAGCTCGGCACTTTCACTGTGGAGGGCCCGGGTTCAATCCCTGGTCGGGGAACTAAGGTCTCGCAAGCCGCGCGGAGTAGGCAAACAAAACAAAAGACAAGTGAGCTTCTTGGATCCACAAGAGCCTCCATCGCCAGACCAGTGGACTGGCACAGCCCCATCCTGGCATCCTGATCACCAAGGAGACTGGAGCTGGGATGTCCCACATCCTCCCCTATGAAGGAGATGCTGGGTCCTGCCAGTCCCTGGGTCCTGGAACAACCACACTAGCAGGCTGGACTGGGATCATCATCATCTACTGTGACCTGATGAAAACCAGTGTGATCCAGTCTGAACCAGCTAAAATGTACCCCAAACCACATGTAAACTGCTGAGCGAAATCCATCTGAGCCTACTGGAAGTGGTCAAAGTGGGGTCAAGGCTATTGGAATTGTGTAATATTGGTTCCGACAGTTCAAAACTGGTTTTTATCCAGCTGGAACAACACCGAGCCAGTATAACGTGGAACCAGTTGCAACCGGGTTGAGCCAGTGAATTCACTTTTAACCAGTTTGAGTTGGGCTAGCCTGATTTAAACCAGTCAGTCCCTTGAAAGGGAATTTGAGGACTTCAGTTTCCCGGGTTTTTTTAGTTCTTTACTGAAAAAGAAAACCAGGGTAGCGAAAGTCTGAAGTCATTTACTTCTGAAGATTAATCTACCTTGCTCGCATAAATATTCATAAAAATCAATTACCAGCTTATTGAAAGAATTAATAAACTTCACATTGTTTATTGTGACCCACTAGCAAAAGCAGGAATCAGCCTCCTGGCAAAGCAAAGATTCTACTTTTAAGAGGCTCTTTACCGTGTGGTTGGAGGGCATCCTAAAGGAGTTGCCGGGGGTTCCCTGATGCCCTTCAGACAACAGCCAAGCAGGAGTGCTCCCCACACCAAAAGTGACACAGAACAGATCAGCTGGGGTTTTTTTTTTTTTTTTTGCGGTACGCGGGCCTCTCACTGTTGTGACCTCTCCCGTTGCGGAGCACAGGCTCAGCACAGGCTCAGCGGCCATGGCGCACGGGCCCAGCCGCTCCGCGGCATGTGGGATCTTCCCAGACCGGGGCACGAACCCGTGTCCCCTGCATCGGCAGGCGGACTCTCAACCACTGCGCCGCCTGGGAAGCCCTGGGTTGTTTTTTTTTCAAATTGAATGTTAAAATACAATATTAACCTCCTCAAAAGAGACAGGAGAGTGGAAGGAAATGAAGAGTCTTTAAAAAAAAAAAAACTAGCAGTCTGAATTTGGATGCAATTATATCCACCCTAATCAAAAGTGTTAGATCATAATTAGCAGCTTATACAGAGACATTTCAATCTATTAATTCAATCATCGTGTCATGTGTGAGGCCATTACTGAAAGTATAATTAAATGGGATGGTCTCCTGTTCCCTAATCAATTGCATCTTCTCCCCTCCCATTGAAGACGTGGGGCCGAGCACCTTGCCTTATTGTAGAACTGCCTTCCCCTTGAAGGTGTGTTTTCTACACAAGCTTTGTGGGGGAAAACCAAAAGTCAAAGTCCCATTTGCTTTGACATAAAAATATGTCAGCTGCCCCCTAAGAGAGAAAATTCAGTCACTTACCAGCCACAAAACTTGGAAATGATGCCACCTTCTTCGTCTGTTAGGAAATATGAAAACACACACACACAATAGGTTTAAGTAGTTAGCCCATAAGATCTAGGTTAAGATGATTAATTACCATAATTAATGGTGGTAATTAATTATGGTAATTAATTACCATAATTAATTAATCATGACTGGTCTTCCCAAGAAGTCAGCTCCTTACAGCAAACCAGTGTCTTTCCGGCGCCATGATGTTTGGGTGGGGTACATGTAACCAATTCTCATGGAAAACCTGGGGTACAAAAGGCCATCAGCTAAAACCAGATTAGCATGTCACTGCTAGAAGGAATATACCCAGTGGTTCCCTAACTGGTGGGCATGAGAATTTCCAGGTACATCTTTAAAAGCAAGGAAGGAGACCAGACGCCACTGCATGGGTGGCCACAGTTATTTCATCCAAGTTAGAAAATCTCATCCAAACCATGTTATCCAGAAAAGGGAAATAACTTGCTTAAGGCCTCATTCTAATAACCTCCCCATCACGGCAGTGAAAGTTTACATGGGATTGTTTTTTAAAACCACATTGTTGGTCTAGAACTGTGGTTCTCAACCCAAGTGATTTTTGTCCCCAAGGGGACATACGGCAATTTCTGTAGACATTTTTGGTTGTCACAACTGGGGGAGGAGGGCTGCTACTAGCGTCTAGTGGGTAGAGGCCAGGGATGTGTCTAAACACCCTGCAGCGCAAAGAACGGCCCTTCACAACAAAGAAGGATCTGGCCCCAAATGTCAATGGCGCCACCCTTGAGTAATCCTGTTTTAGAACATGACTGTCAGATAATGGGATAGAATGAGTTTCTGTGAAATCAGGGAGCACCAATGACCCCCACGCACCAAAGGCAACACATGGGCACACCGTGGTGTGGGTCTGAGTCAACAGGACAGGGCCTTCCCTTCCTCGTCCTGCAGGGCCACCGGGCTTTGCTTGATGGGACCCCCCCCTCCCCCAGGCACTGGGTGGGACAAGAACATGGTGGAGAGGGCGAGCCCATGAAGACAGGGTGGGCAGCTCCCACATCAGGGCCCTGGGCCAGAACTCTCTTCCTTGGAAAAATTACCTCTAGAATGTTGTTATTGTCAACAGGGCCATTGAGATCAGAGCGCTGCTGCTTCCTTGGCTGCTCCAAACCATTGCAAACCTGGAAACCGGGAAGTTAAAGACAAAGATGGTGTTTTCACACGTGAGAAAAAATAAAAATACAAAAATAAATAAAAATTTAAATTTAAAAAAAGAAAAATAAACCAAGACACAAAACTGGAGATACAATATGATACAATTTTGTAAAATGCATGTGTATATAGGTATGTGTGTGTGCATACAGATATAATTTAACTTTTCTGCCAATAATATGTATACTTTTATACTTCTAAAAAATTACTTGAATCATATTTTCTAATTTCTTGTTTATTATTATTTTTAATTGTGGTAAAATACATATAACAGAAAGTTTGCCATCTTAACCATTTGTAAGTGTACAGTTCAGTGGCATTAAGTACTCTCACATTATTATGCAACGTTCACCATCCATCTCCAGAGCACTTTTCATCTTACAAAACTGAAACTCTGTCCCCATCAAATACTAACTCCCTATTCCCACCCCACCGCCAGCCCCCGGCAACCACCAGTTCCCGCTATCAATTTACTCTAAGGAGCGCATACAAGTGGGGTCATACAAGATTTGTCTTTTTGTGACTGGCTTACTTCACTGAGCATAATGTCCTCAAGGTTCATCCCTGTTGTAGCAGGTGTCAGAATGTCTTTCCATTTTAAGGCTGAATAATATTCCACCATTTATACAGACCACTCTTTTGTTTATCCATTCATCAGTCCACGCACACCTGGGTTGCGTCCACCTTTTGGCTGTTGTGAATAATGCTGCTACAAACACCGGTGTACAAATATCTCTCAGAGTGCCTGCTTTCAATTCTTGGGGTATATATACATATATATATATATACCCAGGAGTAGGACTGCAGGATCATATGGTCATTTTATTTTTTATCTTTTGAGGAACCACCATACTGTTTTCCACAGCAGCTAAGCCATTTTACATTCCCAAAAACAGTGTCCAAGGGTTAAAATTATATTTCTAACAAACTTAAATTCTTAGTTCAATGCAAATTCAAAAATCTGAATTCCTTAGTTAATGCAAATTAGTCAGTCTACTACTAAAGGAAAAATGCCCCAAGGACATGTCATAAGTCTTCTCTTAAGGAAGACATCAACCCAAAATTCTTCTTACTTCAATGAACAAAATTTAAAGTTTAGGTATATTTTCTCTACTTAGTGCCCTGTACTATCCAGAAGATCTCTCCAGATCCAAGCACTGAAATCACTGTCCAAACCCCAAAGGAGGCTCTGGTGAGCCAGCATCTTAAGTCAAGTTCCAGAACTTTCTGGAAATAAATCATCAAGCACTAACAATATGATGATGTCAATGACATTAATAAGTTTTATTTACAAATAAATACATTTATATTATGAACATACGTATACATTATATTTACATTATGTTTATTTATAAATAAGTAACATTATTGATCGCATCCTTTCCCATATGAGATGGATGTGCCCATTCCTGCTTTACAGGTAAGAGGACTGAGGCTCCAGGTGTGGACAGGAATGGCCAGGTACCCATAGGCTCAGGCAGCACAGCCATGTGTCGTGTCTTCCCTGCCCTAGACTGTCACTGTCATGGCCTGTGACTTCATTAGATCTCCGTGCGGGGGTTAGAGAAAAATGAAAAGACCCAGGCCCAGCGTCCTAGCCCTGAAGGGAACAGGGGGGTTGTGCACCAGGCAGACCAGGGATTCTAGCTGAGCATCCTCTCCATGACTGCAGGTACCACTGGGCTTCAGAGGCCGTGGGCATGGAGGGGAGGCTCAGACAGGAGGTGGACAAAGCTGGCTGGGTATTAAGGACCGGGCAGATTTGTGCCACATCCCGAGAGCAATCTGGGCTCGCTCAACCCACAGGAAGAAATGAGGCCTTCCCGGAGCCGAGGGGGTGCAGGGCACAGCTGGGGCCAGGAGGGTCAGATGTCTGCTTTGTCCCCTCTTCCTTGCTGGAAGCCCAAAGGACTGCCCCTACCCCAACGCCCCGTGAGCCCCCAGACGGCGCCGGTGGGCCCTGACCTGGCCCCGCTGTTCTGGTCTGTCCCGAGGAAGGGCTCTGGGGCCCCCTGCTCCACCCATCACAGCCGTCCTTTCAGGTCTGGCCCCATCCTTCTCCTTTCAGGTCTAATCTATCCCCCATGGATCCATGCTACCCGAGCTGAGCAGACAGCACCCCTTCCTGCAGGGCTGAGCCTGAAGGGGTCACTCCTGCCAGGGTCCCACTGGAGCCAGGCTTCTTCCCGAACTCCTAATGGGCTCCTGCCACAGCCCTACTGGCTCTGCACCTCCCGCTGTGGACAAGACACACGAGGAAAAACCTCCTGTAATGTCCAAAGGGGTCTCTCACCTCAAAGGGTGCTCCCGTCTGCCTTAAGTAAGGCTCTAATGTGGGACATGCCCCAGACAACCCTCTGCTGTCCCATACACCTCCCAATTTCAAGATCCACTTAGAGCACATCAGTATTTTACCTTCTTGTTTGCGAAATTTCTAACCTGGTGACCGTCCCTAGGCTGAGTTCACAAACTTCATTTCCTGAAGGCCTGCACTGCCTTACAAGGAGCCGAACAGGCACCAGGAATCTCCAAAAACCCCAAAGAAACCAACCAATCAACTGAAAAATGAAAACAGGGTCAACCACACCTAGTACACACTGAGTATTTGTGTCCCCCACCCTCCACTGCCAAAATTCATATGTTGAAACCTAACTCCCAGGGCAATGGTATTATGACGTGGGCTGTTAGGAGGTGATTAGGATTAGATGAGCTCATGAGGGTGGGGTCCTCATGAATGGGATTAGTGCCCTTATAAAGGGGATCTCAGAGAGCTCCCTCGCCCCCCCTGCCACGTGAGGATGTAAAAGAAGATGGCTGTTTAGGGAAGTGGGTTCTCACCAGACACCAAATCTGCCAGTGCCTTGATCTTGGACTTCCAGCCTCCAGAACTAAGAAGTAAATGTCTGTTGTTTCTAAGTCCCCCAGTTTATGGTATTCTGTTTTAGCAGCCCAAAAGTACTAAGATAACACTCCTTCTACAAATGTTACAGATTGGGCTAGGACCTAATTTTTCTGGCAGAAAGAGGACCATCATATGGGGCAACAGACTGTCATCAAGGTGCTGAATACATAGTGGGAAACGGCAACACCAGGACCGCCGCTGGCCTTGTGTTGGGTGTCTCTGGCAAATGGAAGAGGTATCCCTTCTGGGGGACACAGTTCGGGCTTGGCCAGGGGAACCCAGGCTGGAAGTCAGTGCCCTACACCATCTCCCAGACAACTCAGTGTGGGGCCACAGCACGTGGTGACCACAGGCAACACAAGGTCTCAGGTCCACGTACAAGGGCAGCTTCTCCCCAAAGCTTCCACAGGCTCGACCCTTCCCTCCAGGCCAACATTTTCTCTAACTCCCTCCGACCACTCATCACCATGACAACTGCATCTCATAATAAACAGCCGGGGTTGTTTCCGGAGAGGCAGGAGGACGGCTTGCACTGCTTCTCCTTGGGAGAGCCCATCTGGTGCTCAAATTTTCATCTCAGGGGCCAGGGTGGGGGGCTTGGCAGCAGGGGACACAGGATCTGAAATGAACATGGTTAGAGGCCCATATGGATCTCAGAGGGAGATGCTGTTTAAATCCTTCTGTGCCCTCCCCATGGTACAGCAGCCAGGCACACCTCAAAATAAGATGCCAACAGGGATGGGAGGGCCACATCCCTCATCAAGTACCTGTAGTGGGGCGTTCTCACTGCCACCCACTGGAACCCCCATCAGCCATTGCTGGGGGGGAGGGGGGAGTGAAACATGTGACCTGAAATATGCTAATGCAGTGGGGACCCCCTCCAAACCCCACTCCAGGGAGCCCGGAGACCAGAGCACGATGTGATGGCACAGGCTGGTCACAAAATGCCAGGACCAGGGACGGCTGTTCAGGGCAGAGATGACTTGCTTTTAAGAAAAATACACTAATTTGAATAAACTGTTCGAATAAATATCTTGGCTCTAGTTAGGGAAACTAAACCTAGGATTTTTTAACGTGTCAATTCTGATTGTGTCTGCTGGATTAAACTGAAAATCTGGCAATATACCCCACATGGCTTCAGATGGAATAATAGCAAACAAGCGCACGCCCGCTCACACCATCTGGAACAAAAGCTGCGTGTTTCCGAGCGCTGTCCTGAATGACAAGCACATGAGTGACATGGAGGGGAGCTCAGTGAGGGACAGACAGCAAAGTCAAGGAAGCCGCTGGACTGTCCCATCTGCCCCCAGACACAACTCTGAGTCAGAGAAACCCCAAGTGCTGCAGGAGTCTTCTCCAGGAGTCGTTTCTTGCTCTGTTCTCCAAGGCATCGGTCAGCCCGACTCATCGGACATTCCAGCTCAGGAGGGGCAGCTGGCGCAGCGACACTGAGGATGCTCCCGTGGGGCCAAGCTGCGAGCATAACCCACGGGGCCACTGACGGTCTGATCAGCGCCCTCCAGGTCTCCTCTCAAAGGCCCTCCAATCCATCCCCTGACAAATAGGTGGCTCCGAAAAATGACGATTTTGTTCTTTTGCTCCCATTCCTCTTACGATTCAGGCCACTCTGTGATATTTATCTGCAGGAGGAGGAGAGCTTGGATAAAGTCTTTATTCTTATCATAGTTATCCCTCTGGGGATGATCACATCTGTTTTTTTTTTTTTTTTTTTTTTTTTGCGGTACGCGGGCCTCTCACTGCTGTGGCCTCTCCCGTTGCAGAGCACAGGCTCCGGACGCGCAGGCTCAGCGGCCATGGCTCACGGGCCCAGCCGCTCCGCGGCATGTGGGATCTTCCCGGACCAGGGCACGAACCCGTGTCCCCTGCATGGGCAGGCGGACTCTCAACCACTGCACCACCAGGGAAGCCCCATATTCTTCTTTTGATGATACTAACATGGTATGAGCTCAACCATTTTACATACCCCAGTGGTCTGCATGAGCTCTGTGAAAGCCCAGCAGGATTCATAATCTGGCGTCCACCCCTCCTCTGCCCCTTCATGGGCTCAGACTGGCTCAACTTAGTTTTAGATGATTCAAATTGGCTCAGGCCAGTTAATGAGACAAGAGCCTTTTCTTTCTTCTTTTTATTTTATTGTGGCAAATATACATACGATAAAATGTATCGTTTTAACCAATTTTAAGTGGACAATTAAGTGGCATCAAGTTCATTCACACTGATGTACCATCATCACCACCATCCGGCCACAGAACTTTTCATCATCCCCAATGGAAGCTCCGTCCCCTTTAAACACTAACCCCCACTCCCCCCACCCCTATCCTGGCAACCATCAGCCCACTTCCGCCTCTATGGATTTAATTAATGTAGGTACCTCACTTGGGTGGAATCATACAGGATTTGTCCTTTTGTGACTGGCTAATTTCACTCAGCATAGTGGCCTCAAGGTATATCCCCGTTGTAGCAGGTGTCACAATTTCCTTTTTGTTTAGGGCTGAACAATAGTGCTTTGTATGTAAAAGTCTTTTTTTGGAACTTGATCCTTATAACTGTGGTGCAGAAGAGAAATCAATCTTCCCGCAAATACTGTAAAAATTACCAGGCCATGATCTCTGAGTATGGGCCAAATGGCCCATATTTTAGGTGACTTGGAAACCTTTGGCTTAATTCATCCGATTTCATTTTTCTTGGCATTTAAAAGAGGGTTGGAGATGAAATATTAATAAGATATTAGGCAAGAAAAACCTCGGGCAGCAATTCCACTTCATGACATCTCCCGTGATTTGCAAATCCAATGTAGCAAGAAGCACCCTGACCCGCCACTACTCTTGTGTCTGGAGCAGGTTTTGAGGACTGGTGAATGGCTAGACTATCCCTCCTTTCTTGAAATTAACATTCATATTTCTAAAAGTGACCAGCATGCTATCTTTTATATACTTGGGTCCCCGTGAATGAATAAACAAATGAATGACTGTAGAAGGGAATAGATGACAGCAAGGGAGAGCATCTATTTTCAATGACTAGAAAAGAAAGCAGCAGCAGAAGTAGCCAGAGACCTGGCTTGGGTGTGGGGTGGTCTGGGTCTGAGCCGTTCCGAGGAAGACACTTGGGTGGGTGAGTCTGTGTCAGTGCATACCCCTCCACAGCCAGAGACCCAGGAGCTCTGGAAGTGAAGGTCAGGAACAGAGGTCTCCCAGCCGGCACCAAAGGCTGCTTTGAGGGGAAGCGTGAGATCCAAAGTCGAAGTGGGAAGGGTGAGGGGAGGGATAGGGCTGCACCAGAGGTCAGAGTGGGCCAATGGGTCCCAGAGGCAGAATCAGAGGCCGTTTGCAAGTGTCAGGGCCAATGAAGAAGAGGACTGACCAAGGAGGGCAAACAGGCAACGCCCCGAACAACAACCTCCCTCCTACCTGACATGGTGCCCCAAGCACTGTCCCGAGAAGTAACCCCTCGGCCAAAGTCTAGCGCAGGCTCGCTGACCTGCTGGCCTGACTGCACCCAGAGCGCGGCGGGGTGGCCAACCGTGGGGCAGACCCGGCAGTGCCTCAGCACCAAGGACAGCACACCGCCAGCTCTTAAGAGGACCATCTGCTGGCTGTTGAAACCAACCTGAGCAGCCGGGCAACGAGGTTCCGCAAGCCCAGATCCAAGCATCCTTCAGCTCCAGTAGTCTGGGCCTTGGCTTGGTCTCAGGTGGAGAGACCAGCTTCTCTTCCGCGAAGGCTGACTGTGGTCTTGGCAGGGTCTGGAGTCCACGCTAGGCCCTGGGGTGCCATCCTGTGCCTCACCCCCTTCTCAGCCTTTCTGAGCTGTGCTCAGTTTTCCTGAGCTGTCCATGGTATTATCTGATGTAGGGTTGGGAGCTATTCTTGGTTAGCCTCCTATTAAAGACACAGTGCCGTGTCTTTTTTAGTAACTGATTAGCATTGACCGCTATCTGAGCGCTTTGGGGTGCAAACCCCGTGACTGCCATCACCATGCTGTTTCATCTCCGAATCTCGTGCTCAGCAATGTGGTCTTTCTCCCTGAACAGAAGTTGTTACTATATATTCTCCCATGGAGCCCTGCACTTCCTGGGGAATGTCATGTGACTGACTGATATTGTGGGATGTATCTTGAGTCCCTGGCACATGTGGGGGACGGTGGCGGTGCTGCAGGGGCCCGAGGACGGGAGATGCAGGTGGGGCAGCGCCCTGCCTCAGTCCCCCACCCACCTCTCTCCTTCCCCGAAAGCTGCCCTGGACACACACCACTGGCCAAGCAGTGCAATTCGAGTCAAAGCAACGCAATCCCAGCTCCACACGTGGTGGGCACCCTCTCCCTGCTGGCATCTCCTCAGATCCCTCCCTGCCTGCCCTTACAGACGCTCCCCACTCATCCCCTGTGCTCCCACGTGGGAGCCTCTGCCCTGGCCATCCACCAGAGATGCTCAGGGTCCTCCCACTTCCCCATCCCCCTGATGGCCCTGCTCTGTCCCTCTCTCATCAGCATCCTCAATCCAGTCCTTCACCTTCCACCTGTCCTCCTCCAGGGCTCTGGCCCCCGTGACAATCCCCAACCCCACTGCATGCTAAGGACGCCCGTGACCTCCACATTCAGCCCGCCTGGTCAGCTGACTTCCCAAAGCCCCCCCTCAAAGTCCCGAGACCTCTCTGCTTATCACCCACGCGGGAGCCCGTCCCCAGGAAGCCTGCAAGGGACTCATGGGCTGGGCAACGGGGTCTCTGCTGATCACCCAGCCTCACCCGGATGGATGGTGAGTCTCTGCCTGTCTGTCTCCCTCTAGAACGAGCTTCTCGATGCAGGCTTAAGTCTCTTTCACCTCTGCACCCCCAGGGCCTGGCACATCGTAAGTGCAGTTCGCACAGACTGCGTGGGAGGGCTTGCAGACGCCAGCCAGCCCAGGAGGTGGGGAGTGGGAATTACGTTCAGAAACCCCGGGTAAAGGAGGGATGGCGTTTGGAATTAGAGAGAGACTGGTGGTCTGGAGCCCAGCTCATCTGCCTGGAAAGCGGGGATCTCAGTTAACTTTCAATTCAGAATCGAGTGTGAGAAAATCAGGGCACCCTTGGAGATGTGTGGCTGCCACACGGCCCCCCAGATCAGGGAATCCAGAGCAGAAAGGGGCTGAGGATGCCACCAGGAGGACGTGAGGACCGCCCCCCAAGAAATCCCTGTGGTGAGAGGGGGCACCTGAAGAGGGCCTGCAGAGAGGGGAGAGTCTGAGGGCACCCGGGGAGCTGCTCCCATCCCACCTGTCACCCCCGCCCATCAGGCCCCACCCGTCTCCACGGTGTCCCTGGCCAGTCCCATGCCTCCTCTCATCCTGCCTCACCCTGCTGGCTTCGTCCCTCCCTTGATGTCACCCCAGAAAATGGGGACATCGTCTTGCTCCCTGCCCGGCCCAGCACGGTCCAGGCTGTGTGCAGAGCCTCACCTGACTGCCTCCCCCACCTCCTGAGATTCCCACGGATGTAAGACCCGCACCCTCATCCTGACAGCAAGCGCTCCACGCTCCTCACCATCCATTGCCAGATACTGACCCAATCAGCTCTGCTCCCACAGCCTCAGGTGGCATGTCCAGAACATTCCCGAACCAGGAGCTGGTGCAGCGGAGGGAGGTCCAGGCTTCCTGGCTCTGCCATCTGTGCTCTTAACCACTAGCCCCAACTCTCTCGAGGGTGGAGGAGGGGGGCAGGGAAGGAACTTTCTAGATTACTGTTAGGGGAGGGGCTTCACGTGATTTTCCCAAACAATAAAGACAGTGTTTTAGAAGCCCCGCTTTAACTAGATTTTAAAAGCCCTGACGCAGGCCCAGATTCCTGCCAGATGAACTGTTCCATGAAAGTAACAGCCACCTCTAGTCACAGGTCCTCGAAAGGCTTCATAAAAATCACATCAGGGCATTGCGCTGACTCGGCAAATGGGCTCCAAGAAGTCAAGTTTGGGAGCTCGGGCAGATCAAGCGAGGGGCTGAGGATGCCGAGGCCTGGATTCCGTCTTCCAGGGCGGTCCCGGGAATTAGTGACAGCAGGCGCACTGGGCGGGGACGAGGCTGGGGAGGAGCACAGGAGCCCGGGGACCCTTCCATGCACCCTCCCCATGAGCAAAGGGACGTCCAGGACTGATGCCCGGGCAGGCAGGCAGAGGTGTGGGGACGGCTGCAGAACTGGAGCAGGGCTGCAGGAAGGAAGAGGCCAGCTGCACTCCATGGAGGCCTCAGGGGTGTTGAAGACCTTCCGCTGTCCCGCCATGCTCCTGGACACCCCTCCCCTCCTCCACCCCCCCCGCAAGCCCTGTCCTCAGCACCTGCCCGAGGGCTCTTTCTCCAGCTTCGTCCAGCCTGGGGGCCAGGTCTGGGCAGACTGTTCCCACCTGGGCACTGTTGCAAGCACCAGGGTCCCTGGCACACCTGCTTCCACCTGGGCACCAGCGACCCCAGGATGCTCTTCTCTCGGCCTCTCAGGGCCAGGGGGTCCTCTACAAAAAGCAGGTGCTCCTACTTGCTTCATACGTCGCTGAACAAGGCACGTGTGAGCCCAGTGGGAGCATCACCCCCTACACAGGGCAGACCAAGGTTGCCCCTGCCCCTAATATTCCCCCTCCCTATTTGGTGTCAGCATTCCTGCCACCATCTCCAAAGGTCCTGCATGAAGCAAGTCTTGCCTGAACGCCAATCACAGCAAAGGCGCCCGCACAGGGAGCAAGGCTGAACACTCATGTGTGTGACGTGGCCTCGGGGCCCTGGATCACACCTCCCTCTCACTGCTGTATTAAGCTGACTACGATGTATTGGTCTTCCTTTTTTTCTATTGTCAGAGGGCTCTTTCTAGAAAGCACTGGCTGGGCTGATAATAAACAGAAATCATGAAAACCCCAAAGAATCAAAACACGCCTTTGGTTTGCCCTCCAGACGTGCGGAGCTGTTCCACGTGGTGGTCACATAAATCTGAAGCCTCCATCTCTACGATCACTGAAGCCCTGATGTGTACCCAGCCCACAGGGGCACGGAGGGCCAGGGAAGGCCGCAACCCTAGGAATCTACGAGGCGCAGAGGATGGAGAGTCTCTGAAAGAAGTTCGGGCACGGAGCAGGTGTTTCTGGAGGACCTGATCTCACAACAGCTGTCACAAGCGAGTCCTTGCCAAACACAGACGCACAGCAGGGACCACAAGAGCCTGTCACCCCAGGCACCCCAAAGACCCACGGAACCATGATCTCTGGTGCTGGACAAACATGCTCTTACCGTGCCCCCAGGAGCATGGGGGGCACCCCTCTTCACAGGAGGTGCACTGAGGACTCGCCCGGTCCTCCTAAGCTGTGACACCAGCCCGGGTGGGGTCCTCCCTCCACACTCCCGGCCTCGCTGCCAAAGGGCAGAGGACCACCCTGGCAGATGCAGAAACGGCCATTCTATCTGGATATTCAATATGCATCTGGCTGGACCCAACTCATGCATCCTCTAATTGCTGTATGTAAAAAAAAAAATCAATATTTCATGTCACCAAAGCTCAACAAAATTAAGAAAAATGCCCCATGAAAAACCTCTACTTGATTGATTTCATCTATGGCCTGAGCCCTCATGAAGTCAGGACGTTGCGACAGTTTTACAGGCCGGAGGTCTGGTGTCTGCCGGTCACCTTGCTGGTGCCAGGACACACTCGCCGCGAACGGTAGAGCCCGTCAGGTCTCGTGATAACGGATAACGAGTAAACAGATGACAGGGCAGAGGAAACTCACCCACACTCACCCCCTCGCTGAGCTCGGCATCACCTCTTCTAGAGCTGCCCAGGGTCACAGGTACGAGACTTGCCCTAACTGTTCAGGCCTCATACTGCGTAACCATGGATGCGGTACTGACCCCACACAGGTCTCAACGGCCTCGTCTGTAAAATGGGAATACTCCTAGTCCCTACCTCTTCCAGTTGCTCTAAGATTCACTGAGATCATATACATAAAGCCCTAGCACGGTGCTGGCCGTCACTACCCACACCGGCGTCACCTCCACCGTCACCCAGGGATTCTCCACAAATGGCAAAACAAGAAACATTAAATCCTCAGAAGCCACGGGTCCCACAGGTGACAGAGGTGACAGCTTTCCCACCACTGTGGGTTGATGGTGACCATCCTGGGACTGAGCCATACGGGGACAGGTCCTGGGATGTCACATGGTCTGGCCCTCTGCCCCGAGGTTGTGCATCTTCGGTTGGTGTATTCCTGTGGGCAGAGAAAAGGGCTCGAGGCTCCAGAGTGTTCGGGAGAGGCGGGCGGAGCAGGGCTGCGGTGTCCTCGTCGCTGGGAGTCTGGGATGAAGGCAGCACCCATGTGAGCACGGAGGGGATCTCTAGGAAGGGGAAGGCTTTGCAGCAGAGTTTCTCAAAGTCATCTGCCAACCCGATACGGTCAGTTCGCCTTGTTCGTGGCTGTGATGTTCAATAACGTTGCCGTGAACCCTGAATGAGGGGATCCTGGACCACCGTTCCCAGAGGAAATACAGGGTGAGCTTCCCCTGAGCCTCTGGTCCCCACATTTCATCAACCGATCCATACAGGACCTTGTTCTATGTATGTTTCTATTTAAAGACACCTTATTTACCATGTATTACTCACAAAGAATTAATTATATCCAGTATATATAATAAAACACTAGCTGAGAAGAGTTTCACATTTTCCTGACCCGGGATAACAAGACTGTCAATTTCATCGGCTAGGGTCAGAGTTAGGGTTTCAACCTTATAACAAGATGTTTTTGAATGGGTGGTCATCTCACAAATCCACAAAGTTAGCCACTTTTCCATCACTCCCTCACACACTGTAGATGTTACTCCAGCACTCCGTGGAGCAGCCCCAGGTACAGATCGGCAAATTCTTCTTCCTTTTTCTGAATGTACCATGTTGTTACTTGTGAACACTGAACTCACGGCCAACAGCTCTGTCATTCACACCTGAATGAAACACCCAACACACGTGTTTTTCTCCAAAAGGCACGTCTCAGCCTTCTTGCGCTTAGGAACACTAGACAGCACTTCAGCACTGCACTTGGGGGTCATTCTATCACCAGTAACAAGCACACAAATGCAAAAGACACGGCACTAAAAGGACCACAGAAAGGACACTTTTTCATAGTACGAGCTGAAAGAGGGCAGGGCATCTCCTTGTTCAAACTTAGCTGGGAACGGGTGTGTTGAATGACTCAATTTTTTTGCCTGTCTGTGCATGTCCGAAAAGGACTGCATAAGTGCCATGGGTATAGATTTTTAAGGTTACAGATAAACTCTAGTGAGCAGGCAAATTCACAAATACCGAAAACATGAAAAATAAGGATGAGGCACACCTTGTTTACAGAACACCTCTAAGCGGATGCTTCGGGGAAATCCTGAGAGGCAATTTGTCTCTTTGATTTGAAAACTTTTTTTTTTTTTTTTTCGGTACGCGGACCTCTCACTGTTGTGGCCTCTCCCGTTGTGGAGCACAGGCTCCGGACGCGCAGGCTCAGTGGCCATGGCTCACAGGCCCAGCTGCTCCGCGGCATGTGGGATCTTCCCGGACCGGGGCACGAACCCGTGTCCCCTGCATCGGCAGGCGGACTCTCAACCACTGCGCCACCAGGGAAGCCCTGTTTTGTTTTTTCATTAATTTATTTTTTATTGAAGTATAGTTGATTTACCATGTTGTGTTATTTCAGGTGTACAGCAAAGTCATTTGAGTTATAGATATATTCCTTTTCAGATTCTTTCCCCATGTAGGCTACTACAAAATGAAAACTCAATGCTGGAATTCTACAATGTCACAGGGCAAAATATTTTTTGCCTCTATTTTCCAAAATGTCCTCAATAAACTTTCATTGATTTGCAAAAACTTTTTTCCTGTAAAAATACTCACACATGGGTCTCCTCTTTTCCCCACGATCACACTCTAGCTTCCCGCAACGCCAAGTCCACCTCCTTCAGGTTCTCCAGACCTGCGTGCCCCTGTGCAGACCTCTCAGTCTCCTCAGAGCTGCATGCGGGCAGCTCTAACTGCAAACTGGAGGCTTTTCAAAAGAAAAGAGGCTGGGGCTTCCCTGGTGGCGCTGTGGTTGAGAGTCCGCCTGCCGGTGCAGAGGACACGGGTTCGCGCCCCGGTCCGGGAAGATCCCACATGCCGCAGAGCGGCTGGGCCCGTGAGCCATGGCCGCTGATCCTGCGCGTCCAGAGCCTGTGCTCCGCAACGGGAGAGGCCACAACAGTGAGAGGCCCGCGTACAGCAAAAAAAAAAAAAAAAAAAAAGAGGCTAAAGAAAAACATCTGCAGCAAAAAGTAACATCTGTGGTGCACGCATAAAGTGCTGCTAGGAAATGGAAAAGCATCGAGACCCCAAAAGATAAAAGGCACCAACCATTCATAGAAGAAAAATAAAGTATCAGAAAAGAGGATCATGGGGTCAGCATTCATGCACAGCCTGGGAATTTATCCTCAAGTAAAAAATCCAAAGGAGGAAAACCTGCCTCCCTCATACAAAGAGGTCTGGATAGTCTCGTATAAAGAAGAAAATGCCATCCGCAACCTGCACACTCCACGGCAGGATATGTACAGACAGATCAATTAGATGGCCCATTGCCTGAACTTCAAAGGTTGGCAAAAAGGATCATGAAAATGATATAACACGGAGCGACATTTACAACATGTCAGATTTTAAAAGCAGGATGGCAGAATCACACATGGGACCACGATGGCAGCTAGAGACATTGTTTATGCTCAGTGCCAGAGTCTGAGAAGGTGGGAACCACAGTCCCATTTCTAATTCTATTGTAATATTGTTGTCCGTACAGCGACTGAGTGAAGTGCTATTCAGCACTCTTAGAAGCACCCACGACATAACTTTTCGAGCTTTGAAATGAGGGGAAGAAAGGAGGGATGCTATCTATGTACTTCTCCTCCAACAGGAGTCCTCCAAGAATTGCTTCTCAAACCGCATGTGGCATCTTGCTAAAATGCAGCCTTAACTAATAAGGACCTACTGTATAGCACAGGGAACTCTACTCAATACTCTGTAATGACCGATATGGGAAAATAATGTAAAAATCAGTGGATATATGTATATGTATAACTGATTCACCTTGCTGTACATCAGAAACTAACACAACATTGTAAATCAACTATACTCCAATAAAAACTAATTAAAAAAACAAAACAAAATGCAGGCTTGGCACTGGCAGTCCTCGCCGCCGGTGGTGCTGGGCCGTGGACCGCGCTTTACAAACCAACAGTCTAAGCACCTAGATGGCTGATGCTGTCCATTTCTCCCTCAGGTGATTTCCACCACAGCCTTCACCGTGTGCACAGTACTGGGGGGGCTGGCGTGGGACCCAGGAGCACCCTGTGCACCTGTTGGGGGCCAGGACTTTGCTGGCCACACGGCCTGGATATTCCCAGGGTAGAAGGGGGTTCCTTTTAGAAAGGCAGGCTGTGGTCTGAAGCAAGGAATTGCCAAACTTTCCAGGGAACTTCCTTCTTACACACACACACACACACACACACACACACACACACGCACACACACACACACACGCACATCTTGCTTTCAAGACGGTTCCTGTCACCAGCGGCTCAACTTGATCAAATTTCAAAGTGTTCTTCATCTGATGGGCCATTCGGGTCTACAAGACATGATGACCCAGCCAGGGCAGAGCCCTCAAGAGGAGGCCAGTTTCTTCAGGGGCCCTTGTCCGCCCCGAGCTGGGAATCGCCAGCCTCTCCCCTTGATGGAATTAACTTGTGAATGAATGAGTGAATAAAGCCAGAAAAGCTAGGCAATAATAAACCAGCATAAATGAGCCTTTCCGGGGTCTTGGAAGAGAGCATTTGTTTCAAGGAAACACTCTATTTGGGGAGAAAAGGTACCTGCCCTTCCACCCAATGCCACGTCTGAAGAACAGACCTCCTCTGGGCCCCCACCTCCACCCTCATCCACCCCCAGCCCTCCAACCCAAAGGGCTGCATTTTCACTTAAACTGGCATGTGGTTTAAGTAAAGGGCAACATCAGGTCTCGCACACTCCCCACCATATGCCCTAGAGATCATTTCTCTTCACTAGAACTCTGTCCGGGCATCACTTGTCCTGGCGAGGCTCAGCACGTCATCTGCCTCGCGTGGTCCACATTGACCTGCGGCACCATCGCCGCTGCGGGGTGGTGAGTCCAGCCCTGCCAGGACTGCAGAAGGACAGCAGTACTGTTCCCTAAAGCCCAGACCTTGACCCCAGAGCCGCCGCTATTGTTGGGGGGCGCCCTCCACATCCGCTAGCGCACAGCAGTTTCTTTACACCCCAGAGCCCCCAGCACACACAGAACGGCCTCAAATGACAGGAACACCCCGAAAGTGAAGTCAATTTACGCTTAACGATCTTTAAAAGAAAAAAAGCATCAAAGGGAAGTTCCAGAAACCTACAGTGAGTCAATAGGACTTGTTACCCAAACACGAGCTCTCACTATCTATACTTCTCAAATGCATGAACTCTTCTGGGAAAAAAATAATATTAATGAAGCCTTTAAAAAATATGAAAGCAGTTCGTTCTCATTTGTCCACAGATTTAGCTAAACACAAGTTCCTTTACATGCGTCTAATATTCACATCTTCTTTTTATATACACGTAAGTTTTTTTTGAAAGGCAGCTTGTCAAGAGTGTTCATTAGAATACACTCACTTTGCTATAATTAAAAGAAAATAGTTACGCTTAAACCCACTGGCCTCATTAGCATACATCTCTTCTCCAAGACTTTGTCAAACCTTCAAATAATCATTTGCAAAACGGTTTTTTACAGCTAATCAATCGCCCATCGCGCCAAGGCCCCCAGGCTTTCAGAGAAGTGTCACCCAATAAAACCATCCCCAGTGAAATGCACTCAGGTCGCTGCCCCTCGACGCTAGGCTGCCCCCAACCACCGGCCGCAGCTGCCTGCGCTCGCCAGTAGCCCCGCATCCTTGCCGAAGTCCGGCCAGCCTGGAGAAACCCCCTGGTGAGGGGCAACCGTCACAGGGACCACCCCCACGTGAGCAGATCCAGGGCAGGCACACTAAGACCCAACCTCTTCTGGGTGGGCTGGGGTGTCTCCTGGGAGCCCTGGTTGCCAATCTGCCTTCCACCAGATTTTCTTGACGTTCAACTAAGGCACCTGATGGGTGAACAGGAGTGGCTGGGCCATCCACACATAACTGAGGGGATGGAGAGCTAGGCACACATTCTGATCTACAGGTTACAGCAGCACCTTTGCTCTCCGGGCCCCTCCATCCCCTTCCCCGGGGACAGCCAGGGTCCTACCTGCTCTTGGGGCCACTTCGGCCTCTCCTCGGGGGTCCTGGTCTTGGTCTTGAAGCTTCTCTGGGGGTCTGCGGGGTGCTTGGCCTCGGGAGGCAGGTTCAGGGACTTGGGCCGGCCCTCGTGTCTGCTGGGGCCGCGGCGGGCCTCGGCAGGCGGGCAGGCCTCCGAGGGGCCCCCGGGCCCCGGCTCGGGCGCCCGCAGCGGCGCATGCTCAGGGCTGGCCTCGCCGGCACCGGCGATGCTGCTCGTGCTCAAGCTCATCTTGATCTCGGCCACGATCTGGTCGATGTCCTCTTCCTGGTCCTCCAGGTCCCCGTCCCCGCGCCTCGGGCGGTAGGGGGATGCGCTGCCTTCGTTCCCATTGGCCTCAGTGGGGTAGTAGTCCTGGTAGGCCTCTTCGCCGGGACAGTAGTGGACGCCCTCTTCCTGGTCCTGGGCCTCCAGCATAGAGGCCTCAACCTCTGGGGTGGGGAGGTGGCCGTCCCGGTAGCCGGGGCTGTCCTGGTCCCCGTGGCCGTGCGGTTGCGGGCCCGCCGGATCCGTCCACTCCTCCACCGCCTCCTGGCACTCGTCCGTCTCCAGGTGGTGCGCGTCGTGGGCCAGGTAGCTGTCCCCGTTGCAGTCCATGCCCTGCAGGTAGCTGTCGTCCTCGGGGCAGTAGCGGATATAGTAGGTGATGCCCTCCTCTTCCTCGGGGAGGCCCTCGTCATAGTCCTCCTCCTCGGAGGTGTTGTTCACGTAGTCGGAGCTGGAGTCCCCGTCGGGGCTGTGGTCGTGGCCGCCCTGCTCGGCGGGCACAGGGCTCTCGGGCCGCAGGGCCGCCAGCTCCAGGCCCTTGGGCACGTACTCCTCCAGGGGCAGCTCAGCATCCTCGCTCTCGGGCTCCGGGCCCGGCCTCGCCCTGTGGTCCAGCATGCTGCTCGTCGTGTTCGGACGCTTCCGGTGGGCCATGGCGGGCAGTCACGCGGCCATTGTCACCAACGGGCAGCCACTGTGGGGAGGAAGAGGGGACAGGACAGTCAGAGCCCAAGAAGCACGCCCCGCCAGCTTGGTTTACACCAGAGTGATGTAACGCGAGTCTGTTCAAATGACGTGACGCCCCCACCCCAGCTGACGGGTGTGTCAGGACCGGCGCACACACCTGCCAAAGAGAGAGGAGGACACCGGGGCTGGAGGAGGAGGCCCCAACGACCCCCAGGACGCCTGCTGCTTTCCCCCCAACTCCCCGCTCATTCGAGACTTCCCTCTCCTTTTTTTCTTTTTATTTGAAGTATAGTGGATTTACAACATTGTGTTACTCTTAGGTGTACAGCACAGTGAGTCAGTTTTGTTTTTTTTTTTTTTTTGCTGTACGCGGGCCTCTCACTGCTGTGGCCTCTCCCATTGCAGAGCACAGGCTCCGGACCGCAGGCTCAGCGGCCATGGCTCACGGGCCCAGCCGCTCCACAGCATGTGGGATCCTCCTGGACCGGGGCACGAACCCGCGTCTCCTGCATCGGCAGGCGGACTCTCAACCACTGCGCCACTAGGGAAGCCCGATTCAGTTTTATATATATATTCTTTTTCAAAGTCTTTTCCACAACAGGTTATTACAAGATATTGAATATAGTCTCCTGAACTATAGATTAGATCCTTGCTGTTTACCTATTTTATATAAAGTAGTATGTATCTTTTTTTTTTTCTTTGCGGTACGCGGGTCTCTCACCGTCGTGGCCTCTCCCGTTGCGGAGCCAGCGGCCACGGCCCACGGGCCCAGCCACCCCGCGGCACGTGGGATCTTCCCAGACCGGGGCATGAACCCATGTCCCCTGCATCGGCAGGCAGACTCTCAACCACCGCACCACCAGGGAAGCCCTAGTGTGTATCTTTTAATCCCAAACTCCTAATTTATCCCTCCCCCACCCTTTCCCCTTTGATAATCATTAGTTTCTTTTCTATGTCTGTTTGTATGTTTTCGTTTTGTAAATAAGTTCATTTATACCATTTTTTTTAGATACCACATATAAGTGATATCATATTTGTCTTTCTCTGACTTACTTCACCTGGTATGATTATCTCTAGGTCCATCCATGTTGCTGCAAATGGCATTATTTCATTCTTTCTTATGGCTGAGTAATGTTCCATTGTATATATGTACCACATCTTCTTTATCCATTCGTCTGTCGATGGGCATTTGGGTTGCTTCCGTGACCTGGCTATTGTAAATAGTGCTGCAATGAACACTGGGGTGCATGTGTCTTTTTGAATTATGGTTTTCTCAGGGTATATGCCCAGTAGTGGGATTGCTGAGTCATATGGTAATTCTATTTTTAGTTTTTTAAGGAACCTCCATACTGTTCTCCATAGTGGCTGCACCAATTTACATTCCCACCAAGAGTGAAACACGGTTCCCTTTTCTCCATACCCTTTCCAGCATTTACTGTTTGTAGACTTTTTAATGATGGCCATTCTGACTGGTGCCAGGTGGTACCTCACTGTGGTTTTGGTTTGCATTTCTCTAATAATTAGCGATGTTGAGCATCTTTTCATGTGCCTGTCGGCCGTCTCACTCATGACTTTGTGAAGATGCTCACTGATTGAGAAGCCCAAGGGACCAAGACAAATGGTCATAAGATCAGGTTATTTGCTCTCAAAAAGAAAAAGAGAAGCTTTCATTCCAAAGACATGATGAAGCCAATGAGGAGGTGCCCTACCCCTTTCAAGTTGAAATCCGCTGCCCCTCGAAGCCCATCTCAAGTCCGCCCCCCTCCTCGAGCTCATCCCCCACTCCCCGGCACACACAAGCCTCTGCTTCCTCCTTACTCCAAACGACAGCACTGACCAGATTTGCCAGGAGCCATCCAGGCCGAGTGCCACAGAGAGACACGGGATGTAAGCCTGAGCCTCACGGCTCAATGGGGTGGGGGCCCAGGAAGGGGGACTCCAGAGGGAGGACCACCAGGAGAAGGGGGACACCCAGGACGCGGCTGCTGCTTACGGGATGTGGGTCACAGCACCACCAGGCACCGCAAAGCCCAAACTGGGAGGGTCCTGTCCCCCACCGCCCAGGACCCTGCATTTTATCCCACAAACCATGCAGCATCATTGGGCAATTTTCAGCAGGCACGTGACACAAGATTTCTCTTTCAGCCCCTTCGGGAGACACTGGGGGACAGGCGGCTGGAGGAATGGAGACCAATGGAAACACCCTTCCCGTCCTCTAGGGAAGTGAGAGGCTCACAAGTGGCCGTGTCTCCACAGCATCGCTAGACACTAAAAGATCCACATCACTTCCCCAGAGCAGCCCACACTCCTGAAAGTGTTCCCACACCAGGAAAACCGTCACTGAGATGGACCCTGCAGGGTCTGAGCGTCCTCCCAAGTCACCCCATCCCCAAACCCTGAAACTGACGGGCCCATTCCAGAGATCTGTTCCTGGTAGAGAGCAAGGTGTCCAGTGTTCCCTAAAATACAGCTGATCAGAGAGGATGTACCAAGAGTACCAAGCACTGTTGTACAGCAGATTTCCCACAAAGTACAGCCAACCGCAACAGATGTGCCACCTGCTGTAGGAATGATACAAGGCACTTGGCAAACACTCTTTTGGACACAATCTCCAGGAAAAGCCTTCCTCAAAATGGTCCCTAAAGTGTGTATGGAATGTGCTGGCTAAGGTGTGACCAGATCCCTATGCCTTGGAAACCAGGATGGTGGAGGGCCAATGGGGCTAGTGGTTACTTGCACAGGAGCACACGGGTCCCTTTTCTTTGCAGAGGGCAGGGCACCATCTCTGTAGCATCTCTGTAGCTCCCCAGGGTCTGACACCAGGCCACGCACACTGCAGGTATTCACATCCTTGTCAAAGGATAAACCAAGGTACACAGTATCTCTTACTATCTTAACTTTGAATTCTATGTCATCTGGGGGGGACAACATCTTACGCACACCTAGATGTGTATGCCCACACCTATATACAACACCCTACTGGCCAATGTAAGACTCAAGGACTAAAGTATATGGTAACATAGAGCAGATCCTGATCCTATTAATGTAACGCAAGTAACCTATAATTTTTAAATTTATTTTATTGAAGTACAGTTGAGTTACAATGTTGTGTTTATCTTTGTTA
>NW_020838009.1:4060175-4433504 GCF_003676395.1 Aethalodelphis obliquidens
TGAGTCTCTTTTTGTTTCATAGGTAAGTTCATTTGTGTCATATTTTAGATTCCACATATGTGATATCATATGGTATTTGTCTTTCTCTTTCTGACTTACTTCACTTAGTATGATAATATCTATGTCCATCCATGTTGCTGCAGATGGCATTATTTCATTGTTTTTTAATGGCTGCGTAATATTCCACTGTATATATGTACCACACCTTCTTTATCTATTCCTCTGTCAATGGACATTTAGGTTGTTTTCATGTCTTGGCTATTGTGCACAGTGCTGCTATGAACATAGGGGTGCATGGATCTTTTCCAATTGGAGTTTTGTCCAAAGTAATCTATAATTTAAGGCTGTCCCAGCCAAAATCTCAGTGGAATACTGGGGAGACCTTGACCTAGTAATTCTTATGTTCATTTAGAAGAACAAACTTGTGAAAATAGCTGGGAAAGATCTAAAACATGAGACTGTGAGGAGAATTTGCCTTATCAAGCATTTAACTATACTCTAAAGTCATGGTAATTAAAATGGCATGGTAGTGTTGCTGGACAGACAGAGATGGTACAGATGAGAAAGTCCAGAAACAGACATACGTTCAGGTAGGAATGTAGTCTCTGCCATGTAGGGTGACCAGCCATCCCGGTTTTCTGGGACTGAACACAGTTTCCGAGGACACAGCACTTTCAGTGCTAAAACCAGGATGGCTGGTCACCCTAAGGCATGTGGAAAAGAATAGTCTATTTGGGGAGGGGTATTGGGATACTTGGGCTGCACACTGGAACCACCTGGGGAATTTTACGGGTACTCACGCCTGACATTCCAAGTTCATTGGTAGAGCCGTGATCCGGCATCCAGGTTTTTAATGTATACAAAATTTGAAAACCACTGGGGCGATCGTTTGGGAGGAAACTAAGCTGCTCCCTACCTTCCGCATGTATGCTTTTCAGACGGGCTAAATATTTCAAGATAATAAAGGGTTCCAGATAGTGGCCAGATTTGCCTGCTTCAAGGCGAGATGTTTGCCCCCCCTAATGGGAAATCTGCACTCCTTGCAGCTGGGGATGGGGTGCAGCTCACAGGCCCAGGCAATGTCAGAGAGAACACATTTCCTCTGGCTCCAGGTGGAATGCACGTTGTCCCCTGAAGCAAGCAGATTTGGCCGAGGACAACCCACCTCTGTCCACTCTTAAAAAATAGAGGATCCTTCCTTTTCTCGCCTCAACAAAAAAATCCAGGTGGCCAAGCCACTGCTGCCAGCTCGCTGCAAAATCATCTCCCACTCTATTTTCTACTGCCCAACAATGATGAAATTTTATACACACAACATTGAGTCTTTTCACTCAAGAAATATCTCCCCATTTATTCAAGTCTTAAATCTCAACAGCACTGTGGGTTTCTTCATAGCTGTAGACATGTCAGAGGAAGCTGATTCTAAGACGTATTAGTTTTTGTAGCCATGGGGAATGGATATTCTCTCCTATCATATATATCTGACTATTGTTGGTACATAGGAAAAAAATCCCTACTGCTTTTGTACTATAAGCCCATTTTTAAATTCCAATAGTTTTAGTTGATAATTTTATTCTTTTCCAGCATTTTGTCTGGCTGTACTGCCCTTCCACAGTTACATGACAGTGGGGCTGAGGCACCCCTGACTTATTCCCAATTGTAATGAAAATGCCTTTACTTTTTAACCAGGGCTGGTCCAGGGTAAGGCAGGCATGGCACTCACCTCGGGTGCAAAATTTAACAGGGCGCCAAAAAAACTCAGGAATCAAAACAGATACTTTAATGGAATACTTAAAAAAAAAATCAAAATTTAATGGAAAAAAATCCACAGTGAACAAAATATCAAAATTTTAAATAAAGATCGGTATGACTGACTTTTTTCTTTTTGCCTCAGCCTCCAATAGGGCTTAGCAGGTCCCTGTGAATGATCTAGTTTTTGAAAAGTTTTCCCCATTAAATACAAGGCTGTTGTTGGCTTTTCCAGAGTTTGATGGTGCAAACAGTTCTGTCTTCCGTGGATACAAATGGAAGGACCTGGTGGCCTCCCGGGAGGGCAGCCGCGTCTTTGAAGGGTCTGCAGAATTACATCAAACCTACAGGGGCACTTTGGGTGTAAGAGAAAGAGCCTCCTATTAAAGATGAAGACAGAAAGTCCTTGTTTAAATTCAGACCTCCACTCACTGTCAGGCCTTTGGCAAGATATTTAATGGATGAATGGCCTTCCCCTCCTGGGAAACTGGAAATGATGGCCCTGCCTGCGGGGCTTGAAGTGGGTTAAATAAGAGAGTAACCCACACTGGCCTCACTTCCATGAACACTTTTTTTTCCTACTACATACAGGGAGTTGAGGAACATTTTAAATGACATTTGAAGGGAGAGAATGCAGTAGAAACTCTCTATGAAGTATTATTTAATGGCTACATGATATTTCCTGGCCCAATGGACATTATCTAACTCTTCCCCTATTGAACACACAAACTGTGTTTTATTTCTGTATAATAAATAATGTCTTGATGTTTCCCTAAGGATATGCTCTATACCATTTTCCTCACTCCAGGCCTTTTACCCAGGACCCTTTAAAACTTTTTTTTCAATCCAAGGTCCAGGTCCTCAGAAAAGGCCCAGGAGGGGTGTGGCCAGAACATTCACCACCCCGACAGTGGGGGGGGGGGGGGTGTCGGCAAACATATTGAGGAACTCTGCTTCTTTATATATACTTCTTTTTAAATTTTATTGAAGTATATTTGATTTATAATGTGTTAATTTCTGGTGTACAGCAAAGTGACTCATTATACACATATATACATTCTTTTTTATATTCTTTTCCATTATGGTTTATCACAGGATATTGAATATAGCTCCCTGTGCTATACTGTAGGACCTTGTTGTTTATCCATCCTATATATAATGGTTTACCTCTGTTAATCCCAAACTCCCAATCCATCTCTCCCCCACGCCCCCTCTCTCTTGGCAACCACAAGTCTGTTCTCTTTGTCTGTGAGTCTGTTTCTGTTTTGTGGATAAGTTCATTTGTGTCATATTTTAGATTCCACATATAAGTGATGTCATATGATATTTGCCTTTCTCTGTCTGATTTATTTACTTCACTTAGTATGATCATCTCTAGGTCCAACCATGTTGCTGCAAATGGCACTATTTCATTCCTTTTTATGGCTGAGTAATATTCCACTGTATATATCTACCACATCTTCTTTATCCATTCCTCTGTTGATGGACACTTAGGTTGCTTCCATGTCTTGGCTGTTGTAAACAGTGCTGCTATGAACATTGGGGTGCACGTATCTTTTCGAATTAGAGTTTTCTCTGGATATATATGCGGTATTGGGATTGCAGGATCATACGGCAACTCTACTTTTAATTTTTTGAGGACTCTCCATACTGTTTTCCATAGTGGCTGCACCAATTTACATTCCCAGGAGGTCCTCTGCTTCTGATTAATCATATTAAAGATAAATCCTTCAGAAAAGACCACCTGGAAAGCAATTCAAATGTTCAGGAGAAGCATGACTATCTGCTATGCATCCAAGGAAATGAGGCCCTGTGTCCACACTCAATTCTAGAACGGCTCATGAATCAATAAAAATGCAGCCCCTGCCTCGGTGCTCACCACTCTCCTCCTGGAACATCCTCATGAGATGTGGGAAATAAAGGCTCATTGTCAACAATAAAGGGTTCCACTGTCCTTATTCTAAGCCACATTTTTCTTCTGTAAGAGGAAACAGCATTAGCCAGCTCTCAGAAGAGCTGAAAGACAGCAGACCAAGGTGAAACATAGTGATGCAGGGGCCACAACGCAGGCTGGGTTAAAACGCTATCTTACAAATGAGCTATGGACTCGGCCAAACTGTCGCTGCCCCCAATCTTGTTCCCAGTTGGGTCTCCCATGTTGTAAACATAATATTCTTTTTTTTCCTTCCAAATATAACACACTTGCTTGGACTACACACAATATGGGTTTAAACAGTCCTGGAGTACACCTGTACAATCAGCTCAAACATCCCAGACAGGAGACCTTGAATAAGGATCTTGCTGCAAGGTCACGGACAACCACGAGCTCTGAAATTAACGAATCTTCAGAATTCTACAAGAGTTAATGAATTAGTCTTCAGAAACCAGGCTGACATCCAACACTGTCACACAAGACCATAATACCACCTAGTTTGGGGTCACAGAGGGATGTGCTTCTTTTTTGCAAAATGTCAGTAAGAACGGCAAAAATGCTGAGCACACGCCAAATCCCCAGGAGCCCGATCCCAGTTAAGCCAATGTTATTAGCACATCTGTAAGACAATTATGCAGTGATTAAAATATTTACAAAGAGTGTATTGTATAAAATGTGCTGTTATAATTTATTCACAACCAAATAAACACAGAACAAACTGTGAAGAAATGCATTAAAATCCCAGCAAAGGGTTGCCTTTGAGTGATGGGACACTGTTATTCACTTCCCTCCTTTCTTCATTTCTGAGTGTGGTATTTCTACAGACAAATAATAAATAAAAAGACAAGTGCCGTGGAGTGTGAGCCCTCTGCAGCCACACCTGTCAGCGGGCTTTTCTTCAGAGGAAGGATGGGGGTCTTAGCGTCCCTTGAAAGAGTCCCAGGGCACGAGTGGGCATGATTTGTTCCATCTGGGCTTTCGATATGCCAGGATATCTGTCCCACCATGTCCTACTCTCAGAATGAGCAAAATGGAATGATCTGTCCCTTAAATACAATTTTTAAATGCTGTCAGCCCTTTACCAATAGCAAGTCTCCAGGAGCTGGTATTTTCAACATCCCACAATGTAATCTACACCTGTCACCCATGTTCATGCTGTAACGTATAGCAATTTGGCACCCAAGGAACTTCTGGGATGGCAGACATTTGCTGTTCTCATTAGTTACTCCTAATAGTAATAAGTTAATTCCCTCCCATGAGAACAGCTGGAGATAGTGGTGACTTAACCAAAGTCAGCCCCTGTTCCCAGTCGCCTTTAGGAAAAAAGCAAGGGTCCAAACAAGAAGGCAATTAAACAAAACATTACCATCACTGACCTTTTTCTCAACATGCTTGAGAAGGGGCCCAACTTTTGCACATGCCAAGGCCTTGTGCTAAGGGGGACATTGCCAAGTGCCCTTTACCAGCTCCATCCTGGTACAAGGAAACAGACGGCCTCCAGGGAAGGCAGACAAGACTCCAGGGAAAAGTGGATTTATTTCTGCTGGCTGTCCTGCTATTTTCATATTTTTCTAGTCGCTTGCAAGTACAAACATCACTGTGAAGATTTCAAATAAATCTCATTTTATTTATGGGCTGATTTGTGTCTCCCACAAATTCATATGTTGAATCCCTTAACCCCCAGGACCTCAGAATGTGATCTTGTGAGGAAATAGGGTCATTGAAGACCTAGCAAAGATAAGATCATTAGGGTGGGCTCTAATGCAATATGACTGATGTTCTTATAAAAAGGGGAAATTTGAAGACAGGCACAGGGAGAAAGAACGCATGTGACGAGGAAGGCAGAAATCTACAGGGTAGGGAAAGATGGGCAATGCCAGAAGCTGGGGAAGAGACACAGGACAGACCCTCCCTCACAACCCCCAGAAGGAACCAACCCTGCTGACACCTTATCTCAGACTTCTGGCCTCCAGAGCTATGAAACGATGCATTCCTGTAGTTTATGCCACACAGTTTGTGGTACTTTGTTACAGCAGCCCTAGCAAACTGATACAATCCCTAAGGATTCAAAGTACACCACTCAAAGGAGTTCCCTTGTTTTTCATCTTCTGGAGAATTCTCCAGCATGTAATCAGGGTGTGTTTGCACCCTGGCTCTAACCATTGTTTAAGCTATTCAAGTTTCCTTGGCTTTCCATATAAATTCTAGAATCATCTCGTTGATACCCTTTTTTCTTTCTTTTTTTTTTAATCCTGCTGGGAATTTGATTGGGAGTGCATCAAATCTATACATCAATTTGGGGAGAATTAACATCTTAACGATACTGAACCTTCCAAAGCAGAAACATGATCTATCTTTCCATTGCCTTAGGTGTTCTTTGATTTCCCTCATCAGTATTTGTAGTTTTCAGCATACAAATCTTATACATGTTTTGTTAAATATAAACATATTCCTTTTCTCTTTTTTTGGTGCATTGTAAATGTTCATGTTTTCTTACAATTGCTTTATTGATATAACACAGAAATATAACTGATTGTTGTATAGTGACCTTGTTAAATTCATTTATTAATTCTAGGAGCTTTTTGTAGATGCCAAGGGATTTTGCAGACGATGACGTAGTCTGCAATTAAGAGTTGGTTTTATGTATTTCTTTGCAATCTACACGCCATTTATTTCTTTTCTTTGCCTTAGCACACTGGCTAGGACGTCCTGGATGGTGTTGAACAGGAGTGATGAGAGCCACAAGACCTTACCTTGTCCTTGATCTTGGGTGGAAAACGATCTTTTACCACTACTATGATCTTAGCTGTAAATTTTTTGTAGACGCCCTCTTTCAGGTTGAAGATGTTTCCATTCCTGTGTGCTAAGAGGTTTTGTGTTTTTTTTTTAATCATGAATGGATTGCACTTTGTCAAATGCTTCTTCCACCCGTGTTAAGAGGTTTGCATGGTTTTCCTTCTTTACCCTGTTAACATGGTGGAACGTGTTGACTGAAGCTTGAATTTTGAAGCAGCCTTGCATTCCTGGGAAATCCTCACCTGGCCATAATGTACTGCCCTTAGGCAATGCTGGATTAACTTTGCTGATACATTGTTAAGAATTTGTTTACATCTATGTTCATAAGGGATATGGCCTGTAATTAACTTGCAATATCTTTATCTCCTCATATGAGAGCAACGCTGGCCTCATTAAGTGAATATGGAAGTATTCTTGCCTCTTCTATTTTCTGAAAAAGACTGTGCAGAATTGGTATTATTTTTCTCTTAAATGTTTCAGAGAATTCAGCAGTGAAACCATCTGGGCCTGTGATTTTCTTTTCTGGAAGGTTTTTTAACCACAAATTTCACATCTGTAATAGAAATAGAAAAATTCAGGTTCTCCAATTCTTGAATGAGTTCTGGGAATTATTTCAAGAAATTGGTCCATTTCTTAAGATGGAAGCCCAGATTGATGAGACCTTTCTTCTTTCCTAATATGAGCATTTAATGCTATATACTTTTCTGTAAGCACTGCTTTGGCTACATCCCACAAATTTTAATATATTTTCATTTTCATTCAGTTAACAATATTTAATTTCCCTTGCGACTTCTTCTTTGACCCATGGATTGTTCAGAAATACGTTGTTTAATTTTTAAATAGTTGGGGATGTCCCCCAATATCTTCTTATCACCAATTTCTAGTTTAATTACATTATGGTCAAAGAACATACTTTGCAGGATTTTGATTATTTTAAATTTGTTAAGGTTTGGTTTTTGGCCTAGAATATGGTCTATCTTGGTGAAGGCCCCATGTGCACTTGAAAAAGAATGTGTATTTCGCTGTTGTGAGGTAGAGTGTTCCATAACTGCCCACTAGGACATATTCATTGATAGTGTTACTCAGATTTTCTGTATCTTTGTTGCTTTTTTATCTACTTGTTCTATCAGCTATAGAGATGGTAATGTTGAAGTCTCTAATTATGGACTTAACCATTTTTCTCCATTTAGTTCTATCAGTTTTTGCTTTATGTACTGAGGAGTTTTATTGCTAGCAGCATACAGGTTTAGGGTTTTTATGTCTTCTTGATGAACAAAACCTTTTATCCTGTGTAGTGGTCCTCTTTATCCCTGGCAAATTTCCTTGTTCTAAGGTAGAATTTCTCCAGTGTTAAAATAACCACTCCAGCTTTCTTTAGTATTTGAATGGTATATCTTTTTTCCATCCTTTTATTTGTAATATCTCTGTGTCATCATACTTAAAGTGGATTCCTTGTAGAAAGCATATACTGATAGGTCTTGTTTCTTAATCTAATCTATTAATGTGTATTTTTAAATGGTGTGTTTAGGCCATTTATATTTAATGTATTTATTGATATGGTTGGATTTGGTCCACTCTTATTATTTTTCTGTTTGTTTCCTTTGTTTCTTGTTTTTCTGTTTCCCACTTCCTGCCTACTTTTGGATTGTTTAAATTTTTTTTAGTATTTCATTTATCTATTATCTTTTTGGCTATAATTCTTTGTATCTTTTTTAATGCTTGCTCTATTGATTAATATATATATTATATTGTGCATATATGTATACATATACATATAATACATATATATCTTTTCATGTTCTACTTTGAGTTAACATTTTGCCACTTCAAGTAAAATGGAGGAGTCTTACAACCATATAGGTCCCTTTATCCACAGGATTTATGATATAGTTGTCATATGTATTATATCTATATACATTAACACACACATACCCTCAGTGTCATAATGTTTGCTTAAAACCCTCATAAGTATTTTAAAGAACTTTAGAGGTGAAAAATAGTCTATTATAATTACTCAGATACTTTTTCATTTCTGTTGCTCTTCCTCCATTCCTGAACTCCCCAGTCCCTTTGGTATCATTTCCCTTCATCCTAAAGAACTTTCTTTAGCAACTCATGTAAACAGGTTTGCTGACAACAAATCCTTTTAGTTTTCCTTCATCTGAGAATGTCTTTATTTCACCTTCATTCCTGAAGGATTTATTCACTGAATTCAGAATTTGTGGTTGATAGTTTTGTTTTGTTTTTAGAATGTTAAAGATGTTCCATTGTCTCTGGCCTCCATGGTTTCCAATGAGAAATCCACAGCTACTCAACTCATTGTTCTCCTATATTCAATGTGTCATTTTTAATTTAGCTGCTTTCAAGACTCTTCCTTTATCTTTGGTTTTCAGCAGTTTGATTATGATATATCTAGGTGTGATTTTCTTTTGGTCTATCCTGTTGGCAGTTTTGAGGTTCTTAAATCTGTAAATTTATGTCTTTCACCAAAATGGGATGTTTTCAAGCATGATACTGTCAAATATTTTTGTGTAACAAGCTCTTTCATTAAATGATTCCAATGGTATAAATGTTGGAGTATTTTATAATGTTCTATAAGTCCCCAAAGCTTTGCTCATTTCTTAGAGTCATTATTTCTCTTTGTTATTCAGGATAATTTCTATTGATCTGCTTAAATTTCACTGATTCTCTCCTGTGTCATAGTCATTTTACTTTTGACCCCATCTAGGGAAATTTTTATTTCAGATATTATATTTTCAGGTCTAAATTTTCTATAGTATTCTTTTTTTAGTTTATATTTCTCTTCTGAGAATTTCTGTCTCTCAGCTCATTTCAGAAGTGTCCATTCAGCATGAGGGCTGGGACCAGTTCTCCTACTTCCCTACCAGGCTCTCTTTGCCGTGTTACATCCTCATGGAGGGGCCACTTGGTGTCACCACATGCTTTGCCGTAGGGACAAATGTGTCAGGCCTCGGCCCCTCCACAGCCGGGATCCCATTAGTTCTCAAGTATCCCTCTGAGGCTGAGGCCACTTGGGGCCAGAAAAGGGAGTTTCCCAGGAGGGCTGGGGAGGGACGTGCCCAGGGAACAGCTCTTTGAGAAGCCACGGTTCACCAACTCCAGAACAGAGAGCGGGTGCTTCATTCAGACAGTGGAGGGCGAGAGTGGGGGGGCAGAGGTTGTTGCCAAAGCAAGAGCCAGCTGTCACCACGCCAGCAGCACCGCCAGAGCGCAGAGCCCCAGCAGCTCACCCAGAGGTGGCAGCTGGAGTGTGGACCTGGCTCAGGATGCAGGAGGCAGGGTCCATGGGGGCGGGGAGGGGAACGGCCCCTCTAACAAGAACAGTCAAGTGTCCGCCTCGCTCTGGCACTGATTTGTCCCCGGTCCCAGGAAACTCTGGCCGGAAATAGCCAGGCCGGAGAGCTGTCTCTCCCTGCCCACCTCGTGGAACACAGGGACACCTGTAGACCCTCCTCTCCTGCGAGCCCCCCACCCCGTCCCAACAAACGCCCTGGAAGCACCACCCAGGCGATGGCCAACCTGAATGTCACACAATCATTCATTCACGCCATCCTTCCCGCAATTCTCCCAGGCTGTCTGCCGGCCCCCCGGAACATTCTGTAACTTTCTGCAGAGGTGGGGGCCAGCACATCCACCAGCAATGGCTGCTGGAAGGGTGTAAAGGAAACGCAAAATGCTGAAACAAAACTCCCGAGGTGGAGAAAAACGGCAGGACGGCAGGATACTCCATCACATGATGATCTTCTGAATAAAAGATCTCCCTCGGGATTTCTTTAAATAGCCAGCTTCTCCTGGCTCATTTTAAATAATTTAACTCTACTTATGTGTAACTTTCTTACACGTTTCCTCTGTGGGAAGCAGGGAACTCTGGGGTATTGAGTGGGGTGGGCAGTGGGGGGAGTTTGCAAAAGAGAAGAAGATGCAGGAGTCACCTGCTGGGCCGCCTCTCCTCTGGAGGGCACCTGGGGTATCTGCACCCCCAAACTCCCCACACACAGGCTCCCTAGCCCTGAGTGGGGCGGGCCCTCGTCCTTTGCTGGGGAAGAGCCAGCTCCACCCATACCCCAGTTTTGGGGGTCTACTGACGGGCAGCTCCCCAGGCTTCTCCAGAGCTGCCTCCCACCACCTTTGGGCTCAGCTGTGTCATCCCCACTCTTGGCTGACGTCTGCACAATGATTCTGATCCTCCCCACAGGAGACCTGGGCTGCCCTGTCTCCTAAGTAACACCTCGTGACCCTAGAAAAGTCTGGGGAGGGGAGAGGCTGTGGGTAGTTACAAATTAGGTCCCTGCTTGTGGCTTTTCAAGACAAAAATTCAAAAAGATACCTAGGCTGTCTGCTGGCAGTTGTGAGGGGGAGGCAAAGCAGAATGTGTGGCTGGCAGGTGACAGGGCTGCCAGGTGATGGAGAAGTCGGGGGGCGGGGCTCCCCCTGTGCAGAGTGAGTCAGGGATGAGGGGCGGAGCCAGCTCTGGCGAGGACCCCGGGCACTTCTCCAGCCGCCTGGTCCATCACCTGCCGCAGAGGGTGCAGCCAGCGCCAGTTTTGGGGTGGGGTGAGGTGGAGGGAGGTGTTGTCGCCAGCAGCCTCTGGGCTCAGCCTCCAACTGGGGACAAAGACCCGAAAGCTGTCCTGGGTCGGGGGGGCTCTAGGGTCCCACTCAGGGCCCTGTCTGTCCGTGTTCAGTCCCAAGGCCCTGGCTCTTTTGTCCCCTCATGCCATCTCTGGCCAGCTTTGCATCCAACAGCTCCGTCACCCAGTGGTCCCCACACTTTAGAGACCCGGAGTCACCCAAGGGCTTGTTAAAGCTCAGAACACTGGGCCCCGCCCTCAGAGCTTCTGAGTCAGGAGATCTGGGTGGAGCTGAGGGTGTGCTTTTCTAACAGGTGCCCAGGTGGGGCTGATGCCACTCGTCTAACACCACATTGGATGGGATGCCAGGCCACCTGCCCACCCTCCAGTGGTCGTATCTTTGGAATCAAGGATAAAAATGCCAGGACTTCTCGGGAAAACAGATTCGCAGGTTTCAGATCTGAGAAGCTAAATGCAGTCATCACAGCTGTGCTGAGGCCCCCCTGGTCCCTGCGCCCAGTCACATGTCCTTCCTGAACATGAAAGAGAAAAGAGGATTTCAAGGCCATATCTGGGCAGGACAGCTTGGATAAAGATGGAAATACTCCCCTCCCACTGTGATCAGGGGAGTCGGACCTCCTCACGGCCCCATCTCGTCCTGGCAGCTGCGGAGTTCCCGCTGCCCATGCTGTGGGTGTTGCCACCCTCTCCGCGAGGCCCACCTCGGGGTGGAGCAGGCTACCACCCCAGGGCCCCTGACCTCGGGGCTCGGGATCTGAAGCCAGAGCGCGGAGGACAGAACAGGACCAGTCGGTGCCACTAATGCGATGGCAGATTTGGTCTGGACAGTGAGGGCTGACTTTGGGGATGAAGAGATGAAGAGACAGATGGCTCGTCCCTGAATCTGAGGTTGTCCCGAGTCAGAAGTCAGTGAGACAGCCAGCTGGACGGTGACCAGATCAGATGAGGAAACTGTTGCCTTAGTCAGCCTCCTTCAGAAAATGAGAACCAGGAGGAGGTAGACGGAGAGATTTATATCAAGGGATTGGTTCACAGGATCCTGGTAAGCCTGAAATTTGCAGGGCAGCCTGGGACTTATGGCAGGAGCTGATGTGGCAGCCTTGGATCTGAAGGCAGAATTGCTTCCTCTCTGGGGACTTCAGTCTTTTCTCAAAACACCTTCAAGCCATTGGATGAGGCCCACCCACATCATGGAGGGTCATCTGCCTTACATGTGATTTAAATGTTAATCACGTGTACAACACGACTTCACAGCAACATCTAGACTGGTGTTTGACAGAGCGACTGGACACGATAGCCTAGCCAAGTTGACACATAAATGTACCCATCACAGCTGCACAGATATTACTCTGGTCCTTCCACACACACCAACCACGGGTACTGGGGAGGCAGAGGCAAACAAGACAAAGTTCCTGCTCTCATGGAGATGATACCTATTCCCCTGCCGCCACGAGTTGGGCATTCTTACTCTCAATGGCCCTTCTCAAAGAAGTCCCCTTTACCACATACCTTTGGCCTCTCCCCACAGTCTCCTCCTGCTAACACCACTTCCTTTCCTCGGTATTAAGATAGTGTTCTGGGGCTTCCCTGGTGGCGCAGTGGTTGAGAGTCCGCCTGCCGATGCAGGGGACACGGGTTCATACCCAGGTCCGGGAAGATCCCACATGCCGCGGAGCGGCTGGGTCTGTGAGCCATGGCCGCTGAGCCTGCGCGTCCGGAGCCTGTGCTCCACGACGGGAGGGGCTCCAGCAGTGAGAAGTCTGCGTACCACAAAAAAAAAAAAAAAGATACCATTCTACGTACAGCCTACAGCCTTCCCTAGTGATCCCCTGGCCATCCTGGGATTCAGAATTTAGGTATAATGTAGCCTGCACAGCAGAATTCTGTGCAGCTATGCTGTCCCAAGCTCAGCTGTCCTTCACACCTGCTAACTAAGGAGTAGGGTCCTCATTCAGGTATTTCTTACAAGTGACAGACCTTCCTTACACCAGCCTTGGGATCTTCCTCAGACATTCATTTACTCACCCTATCTTCTGTACTCAGAAATTCTTGCCACCCATATGCTAAGACTAGTTCACCAGAGCATCTAAAGGAGCACATACTGTGTAATTTAGGGGATGGGTCTCGCATTTATCGGCTTTTGGGTATAAACCTCAAGGCCTTTTCCATCTATCTCAAGCCCTCTGGAGTTCCCCACCTTCCCAGAGCAACTAAGGCCACTTTTTCTGAAAATGACTCAGAAATAGACAGAAACCCAAGGTAACGATGAAACCACTATTTCTCAAAATACGGTTCAAACAGATTCCTGGATCAGAACCTGCTGAGAGGTGGGCCTGGAAATCTATCTTTGTATGAAGCACCTCAGATCATTATGTGCCCAAGAGTTTAAAAATGACTTCCCTAAGGATCCCTTTTAGATATGGTGAGCCCCCTTGATAGTAATCATAAAACTGTGCTGGATAAGAAAACTGTGCTGACTCTGGTGGGTCAGAAACTTTACAAATCACTGAACAGGAAGGCAGATAGACTCAGACGGAAGAATGAAACCACAGCCCCAGGTGGAAGGACAGCTGGGGAAAGTGGGTGAGACTCCAAGGTTGTTCCAAAATGACAGATTCCAGGATGGAAGGGCCCCAAGCAAGCAAGGGTGACTGGAGGAGTCTGAGAGTAGGATCAGCTGGCAGGTGCACACCACCCATCCTCCATCTCTAGGGCCAGGCAGCCACACAGCACTGGGGGTCTTGTCAGCAAGGAAGAGAGAAGGTAGGGAGGATGCCTGTTAGAGACTAGCCAACAGTTCTGCTGCACGCATCACAGTGAACGTTCAGAACAAGGATAGAGAAAATCCTCCATGCTTCAGAAGGCAGGGGTGGGGGTTACACACAAAGCAACGAGAACCAGATTATTGGATTGACGTCACACTTCTCATCGGCAACACTGGACGCAGGAAGACAATGGGAGAGTATCTCCAAAGTTCCAAGGAAAAGACATTGGTCAGAATTTATACCCAGCCAAACTGTCCTTCACGTGAGAAGTCAAGATGTCAACACTTCCAGACATTCAAGTAGAATATAAGTAAATGATAAATGTACTGTTACAAGGAGGAATCACAAATACAAAAGGAACAGTGATGAGGAGGAGGAAAAAAGTAAAATTTATTACTAATGACTGTAAAATATTTCAACAATCTGGAATTCTAGGACTAAAATTAGAAATGATACCATTAATGTCGGCGGAGAGGTTGAGGCAGCAAGCAGAGGGAAGTAAGATCATGCCAATATTTTTGTTTTCTAAGGAAGGAGGGCACATTCATCAACTCCAGGTGGCAACAGAAAAATACAAGTTTATCTCTGAGTTATCTCTATAAAAGGAATAGGATGCATAATTTCTAAATCACTAGAGGAAAACAAAAGGAACACAGAAAACGCAATCCACACAACAAAACAGAAGCAATAAGAAAATATTAACCAACAAATATCTCAAAAATAGCCCAAACATATCAGCATCACTGGATTAAATACACCTAATCAAGAGATTTTCAGATTAGACTACAAAAACAAAATTCAGTCCTGTGCTTGTTTTGGGTTGAATTGTATACCCCCCAAATTCATATCTTTAAATCCTAACCCCCAGTATCTCAGAATATGACTCTCTTTGGAGACAGGGCCTTTAAAGAGGTAATTCAATCAAAATGAGGCTGTTAATGTGGGCCCTAATTCAATCTGACAGCTGTACTCATAAGAAGATAAATGTGGACAGAGAGACCCCAGACGTGCAAATACACAGAGGGATGACCATGTAATGAGGCAGCGAGAGGGTGGGCGTCTGCAAGTCGAGAGAGACCTCAGAAGAAACCAACCCTGCTGACACTCTGATCTTGGATGTCCAGCCTCCAGACCTGTGCAGAATAAATTTCATTTGTCTAAGCCACGTAGGCTGTGGTATTTTGTATGGCAGCCTGAGCCTACTGATATACCATGCTCTTCATACTCTTTTTAGTCCATCTGTTTGAAAAACATAGATTTTCAGATTCTTTTAGAAATTTCAACCATGATGTCTATTTGTGCTGATGTAACAAAAATACAACAGCCTGGGGACTTCCCTGGTGGCACAGTGGTTAAGAATTCACCTACCAATGCAGGAGACGTGGGTTCAATCCCTAGTCTGGGAAGATCCCACATGCCACGGAGCAACTAAGCCTGTACGCCGCAACTACGGAGCCTGTGTTCTAGAGCCCGTGAGCCACAACTACTGAAGCCCGCACACCTATAACCCATGCTCCACAACAAGAGAAGCCACGACAATGAGAAACCCACGCACCACAACGAAGAGTAGCCCCCCTTCGCAGCAAAAAGAGAAAACCCGTGTGCAGCAACGAAGATCCAGTGCAGCCATAAATTAATTAATTTTAAAAAATACAGGGGCTTCCCTGGTGGCGCAGTGGTTGAGAGTCGCCTGCCGATGCAGGGGACACGGGTTCGTGCCTCGGTCCGGGAAGATCCCACGTGCCGCGGACTGGCTGGGCCCGTGAGCCATGGCCGCTGAGCCTGCACGTCCGGAGCCTGTGCTCCGCAACGGGAGAGACCACAACAGTGAGAGGCCCGCGTACCGCAAAAAAAAAAATAAAAAATCTTGTGATAAACCATAATGGAAAAGAATATGAAAAAGAATATATAGATATAGATATATATATGTATAAGTGATGGGACCTCCCTGATGGTTCAGTGGGTGAGATTCTGCACTCCCAATGCAGGGAGCCCGGGTTCAATCCCTGGTCAGGGAACTAGATTCCCCACGCATGACGCAAGGAAGATCCCGAGTGCTGCAACTGAGTGCTGCACAGTCAAATTAATTAATTAATTTAAAAAGAACTCCCATTAGCATAATATCCCAAGTTCCTGATGAGCCCTTTTAAAAAATATATTTATTTATGTGGCTGTGTCGGGTCTTTGTTGCAGCATGCGAACTCTTTAGTAGCGGCACGCAGAATCTAGTTCCCTGACCAGGGATTGAACCCAGGCCCCCTGCATTGGGAGCTCGGAGTCTTATCCACTGACCACCAGGGAGGTACCATGAGTCCTTTTCTTACAAAATGTATTCCTGGCATGATAAGCTCTCCCACTGATAATGCTGTCCAGGGTCTGGGTCCTAAGATATTTCCATCTGCCCCTCCTCCCCTTATGATCCACCAGCAAACCAAACTGGTGAGTGCAGATCCCAGGGTGGCAGCCAGGCACAAGACAGGAGGGGCGCCACCCACTAGCAGTTGGGGTCGTCACCCCAGGAGATCTGGGGACAGTCTGTCTTTTAAAATGGGAAAATCTCATCTACTAAAGAGGCTGTAAAAGACACAAGTGAGGGACCTCACTCATCTTCCAGGGTCTCGCTCACTGTAATTGGCCTTAATGGCATCCAGGTAAGGAATAAGACAACGTGACAGCTGACTCTTCGACAGCACAACTCTCATCTCTCTCTAATCGCACTTGGAAACAGACATCCTGGGCCAAGCAATACATTTCACCTTCTTTTCCCTTAACAGTAACAGTCACATAAACATCAGCGAGACAGACAGGGCTGTTCTTCAGGCATGAATCCTTGAACACCAAACGTGGCTTAGTTTCATTTTTTTTATTGAAGTATAGTTGATTTACAATGTTGTGTGAATGTCTGCTGTACAGCAAAGTGACTCACTTATTCATATATTTATACATTCTTTTTCAGATTCTTTTCCATTATGGTTTATCCCAGGATACTGAATAGAGTTCCCTGTGCTATACAGTAGGACCTTGTTGTTTATCCATTCTGTATTTTAATGCAATCTCCTTGGAAGCCAAAACGGTCGGCCAAGAGGTTGAAAACAAGCAGAAAGTGGTGGTTACCAGGCAACAGGACTAAGCAGAACTTTCCCCCCAATCTTAGGAGACTGGGAAAACAAGAAATTATAGTTTAGAGCTACTAAAGCAGTGAGAACTTGAGGTGCCAAATTTCTGGAGAGAAGGGAAACAGAGTCTGAATTTGGATATATTAAAGAAGGGTGGGGCTTCCCTGGTGGCGCAGTGGTTGGGAGTCCGCCGGCCGATGCTGGGGACGCGGGTTTGTGCCCCGGTCCGGGAGGATCCCACGTGCCGCGGAGTGGCTGGGCCCGTGAGCCATGGCCGCTGGGCCTGTGTGTCCAGAGCCTGTGCTCCGCGACGGGAGAGGCCGCCGCGGTGAGAGGCCCACGTACAGAAAAAAAAAAAAAAAAAAAAGGGGTGAAAGTTGAAACAATCTGAACAATAAATAAAATAGTACTGCATAACCCGAAGTATAAAATAAATATCCCTGAGTTCGTATAATGTAAACAATAAACTAGGGAGAAGAGGAAAATCTCCCATGCAGAATTCCTCCATATATTAATACTTTGTGCAGACACTGCCTCATGGAGATGGGGCATAACTCCCAGGTGATCAAGGTTAATATCAACAGTGGTCAGTTGCACCCTGATTTAATATGACGAGAATGGCAGTCTTCCCCATGCAGTCTCCTGACCAAAAGCCCATAAGCCCTGTCTAACCAGGAGAAAAATATCAGACAAACCTAAATTGAACAACAGTCTATAAAACACCTGATCGGTACTCCTCAACTGTCAACGTCATCAAAAACAAGGTAAGTCTAAGAAGCTACCACACTCTAAAAGCACCTAAAGACATGTGAAGATTAAGTTTAATGTGGTATCTTAAATGGAATCCTGGGACAGAAAAAGGACATTAAGTAAAAACTAAGAAAATTTGAATGAAATTTGGACTGTGGTTAATAATAATGTATTGATACTGTTTCATTACTTGCTACAAATGTACCATGTGAATGTAAGATGTTAGCAACAGGGCAAAGTCAGTGCAGGATATATGGGCACTCTCCCTACTATCTTTTCAACTTCTCTGTAAATCTAAAACTATTCTAAAGTAAAAAATTTACTTAAAAAAAAGAAAGTTGGTGTAGTTATATTACTATTTAGACAAAGTAGGCTTTAGGAAAAGAGGCATTATTAAAGGAAAAAAGAAAAAACTCATGATAAAAAAGGGCAACCTGCTAGGAATAAATTGTAAATTTCAATTCTAAGTGTATATGTACTTAGTTATATACTCTCAAACTTTATAAGGGGAGAAAAAAACCGAATCGCAAAAAGACAACTGAAATCACACTGCAATACTTTTTTAACACACTTCTCTCAGTAAATGATTTATAACAGCAGACAAAACTCAGAATGGAATTAGAAGGTCTGAACACCATAGTTACCAAAAATTTCCTCATTAACAGAGAAAAATTACCGCACTGAGGAACTACACACAAGTGCACATAGAAAACTTTGTCAAAATTAATCATATGGTAGACAAGTCCAAAACAAATCTAAACAAATTTCAAAATGTTAAAATCACGAAGAATATGTTTCTGACTACAGTGTAATTACGCTAGAAATAAATAACAAAAATATAATTAGAAAATATGCAGACGTTTGGAAATGAACCACTTCAAAATAACCCACATATACAACACAATAGATAGAACACAAAAGAACATAAATACAAAAATTAAAAACATTTTGTACTGGGCTTCCCTGGTGGCGCAGCGGTTGAGAGTCTGCCTGCCGATGCTGGGGGCGCGGGTTCATACCCCGGTCTGGGAGGATCCCACGTGCCACAGAGCGGCTGGGCCCGTGGGCCATGCCCGCTGGGCCTGTGCGTCCGGAGCCTGTGCTCCGCAACGGGAGAGGCGGCAGCAGTGGGAGGCCCACGTACCGCAAAAGAAACCAAACAAAACAAAAACATTTTGTACTGGTTAATAATGGAAATACAACATGTCAAAAAATAGTGTTACACATTCATATTCATAGCTGGACTATTCACAATATCCAAAAGGGAAACAACCCAAACGTCCATCGATGGATAAATGGATAAAGAAAATGTGTCATATCCTTACAACGGAATATTATTCAGCCTTAAAAAGGAAGGAAATTCTAACCCAAGCTACAATATGGATGAACTTTGAGGACATCATGCTAAGTGAGATAAGTTAATCACTAAAGAACAAATACTGTACAATTCCACTCATATGGGGCATCTAAAATAGTCAAATTCATAGAAACAGAAAGAATGGTGGTTGCCGGTGGCTGGGATAAGGGGGAAAAGGGGAGCTATTTTTTAATGGGTATAGAGTTTCAGGTCTGCAAGATGAAAAAGTCCTAGAGATAAGTTTCCCAACATGTGAAGACAGTTTATACTGTTGAACTGTACACTTAAAAATGGTTAAGATGGTAAATTTTAATGTTATGTGTTTTTTACCACAATTTTTTTTAAAAGTAGATTACTGTTAAAAGCAGGCTTACAAGGAAATTTACAACCTTAAATTCCTTTACTAGCAAACAAGAAATGCTGGAAAAATAAATAATCTAGATATCCATTTACTCTCAAGTACTTTGAAAACAACAGCAAATTAAACCCAAATAAAGATAAAGGAAGGAAATAAGAAATATAAGGGCAGGGAAAAAAAACAACAGAAAACAAACGTACAGCAGAGAAAAATCAACAAACCCAATTGTTGATTATTGAGTGGGGGGATTAAATACGTAAGTCACTAGCAAGACTGATAAAAGGTGATGGGACTTTCCTGGTGGTCCAGTGGTTAAGAATTCAGCTTCTGGGGTTTCCCTGGTGGCGCAGTGGTTAAGAATCCGCCTGCCAATGCAGGGGACATGGGTTCGAGCCCTGGTCCGGAAAGATCCCACACGCTGCACAGCAACTAAGCCTGTGCACCTCTACTGAGCCTGCACTCTAGAGCTCACGTGCCACAACTACTGAGCCCGCCTGCCACAACTACCGAAGCCCGTGCGTCTAGAGCCCATGCTCTGCAACAAGAGAAGTCACTGCAATGAGAAGCCCGTGCACCGCAACAAAGAGTACACCTTGCTCGCCACAACCAGAGAAAGCCCACGCACAGCAACAAAGACCCAAAGCAGCCAAAAATAAAAGTAAAAAATAAGTTAAAAAAAAAAAAGAATACGCCCTCCAATGCAGGGGACGTGGGTTTGACCCCTGGTCAGGGAACTAAGATCGCACATGTCGCGGGGCAACTAAGCCTGCATGCCGCAACTACTGAGCCCATGTACCACAACTAGAGAGAGAAGCCCGCGTGCTGCAACAAAGAGCCCAAGTACTGCAATGAAGATGCCGCGTGCCGCAACTAAGACCTGACAGAGCCAAAAATCAAATAAATAAATAAATAAATACTGATAAAAGGTGAGGGAGAGGGAAAGTACACAGATTACAGTATCAGAAATGAAAAGGTGGATATCACTTGTAAAATATAATAATGGATATTATGAACAACTTAACACTAATAATTGTGACAATTTTTACAAAATGAACAAATTACTGAAACACAATTTAGCAAAACTGACACTAGAAGAAAGAAAATGTCCAAGTTGTCATGTATCTACTAAAGAAATTGCATCTGTAATTTAAAATTCTCTTTCCTCTTCTCAAATAACTTCAGACCCCAGTGGCTTCCCAATTGAATTCTTCCAAATACAGAAGCAAAACCAAAAACGAAAACAAACAGCAACAACAAAACACCAGTATTACCCAAAATCTTCCAGGGAACATAAAAAGAGGACACTTTAAATGGCCACCAAATACCTTGATATCAAAACCTGACCTTGAAATATGGTCAGGTTTTATATGAAAATAAAATTAAAGGCAAATCACTTTTAAACACAGTTGCAAAGAAGCTATAAAAAATTATCAAATCAAACAAGTTATATATAAAAATTAAGTCATATGACAATTCAGTTGAATTTAGTCCAGAATGCAAGGATGGTTTAACATTAAAAAAATCCATCATATAACTGAACATATTACTGAAATAAAAGGAAAATATTCTATGATTATTTAATGAGATGCAGAAAAAGTATTTGATAAATTCAACACCCACTCATGATAAAAACTTGCAGCAAACTAAAAATAAAAGGGAATGTTCTGACTCATATAGAGTATTCACCAAAAAGCTGACAGAAATTAGCATAACTTAAAGTAAGATACTGAAAGATCTGCCCCTAAGTGGGGAATCACTGAAGTGGGGTTTGCAATCAGTGCAAAGAAGGAAAAATACACTCTCATTATTCAGTCAACATGATTATGCATCTGAAAAATGTAAAAGAACCTGCAAATTAATTATTAGAATAACTGAATTTAACAAAGTTGCTGGATCCAAGGAAAATATATAAGAAACAATCATGTTTATACACACCCATGAAAAGCAATGACAACAGAAAAAAAAAATTTAAATGCCACTTATAATAGCAACAACAGGAAATACCAAAACAATACTCAAATACCCTGGAAGAAATCTAACAAAAGATGTATATTCAAAACTACAAAATGTATCAAGAGAAATTAAAATAGACCAAAAGAGAGGGAAATTACATGTTCATGTATGGGAAGACCTAATATTATAAAGATTTCACCTCCCTCTGAATAGATCTATGATTCAAAGGACTCACATCAAAATCTCAACAGGGTTCTATGTGCAAATGTCTACACGGAAATTGACAGAAAGATTCCAAATTTTATACGGAAATGCAAAGAACCAAACAAAGCAGGAGAATCTTGAATAACAAAACTGAAGAACTTAAAATCAGCAAAAGTAGCACTTAGTATAAAAGCACAGTAATTAAAGTATTGTGGTATTGATACCAGGACAGACAAACAGTGGAATTGAATAGAAACTCACATACATACAGTAATTTCGTTTACAAAAAAGTGACACTGAAGTGTGCTGTGATCGTGCCATGGAAGGTGGAATCTATCTCCCCACCTAAAATTGGTTCAGATGTAGAGACTCTTGACACCACACACATATCAACATATGAACTAAAAACAGAGTTACCATATGATCCTACAATCCCATTCCAGGACATACATCCAGAGAATACTCAAATTTGACAAGATACATGCACCCCAATGTTCACAGCAGCATTATTTACAATAGCCAAGACATGGAAGTAACCTAAATGTCCATTGACAGATGAATGGATAAAGAAGATGTGAGACATATATATTCTATTCTATTCTATATTATATATATTATAGAATATTACTCAGCCATGAAATAGAATGAAATAATGCCATTTGCAGCAACATGGATAGACACAGAGATTGTCATATTAAGTGAAGCAAGTCAGACAGAGAAAGACAAATAAGATATGATATCACTTATATGTGGAATCTCAAAAAAAATGATACAAATGATACAAAACAGACCCACAGACATAGAAAACAAACTTATTGTTACCAAAGAGGAAACAGGGGCAGGGGATAAATTAGGAATTTGGGATTAACATATACACACTGCTATATATAAAACAGATAACCAACAAGGACCTACTATATAGCACAGGGAACTACACTCAATATTTTGTAATAACCTATAAGGGAAAAGAATCTGAAAAAGAATATATATATAAAACTGAATCACTGTGCTGTACACCTGAAACTAACATGACACTGTAAATCAACTATACTTCAATTTTTACAAAAAAGAAGGTATGAAGAGATTAATTACTTACATACTGGTCTTTCTGGGGAGAACGTGGCAGGAACAAAAGCCTGTCCAAAAATGGCGTGAGTGGCTTGACAGAAAGTGGGATGGAGTGCCCTGCTGGTTAGGGAGCGAGGCCATGAAGAGTCTGCACACAAGGGCTGAGGCTTCTGTGGTTTGAACCTCCCACCAGCAGCACACAAGGCTGTGGGCAAGCTTTGTTATCAGCTTGCCCAGATGTAGGGCAGAAGGAGAGGGAGGAGATGGGGTTTGAGAGCTGTCAGTAGGCAAACACCAGAAATGGAATCAGACCTTTATTAGAGAGAGCAGTGGGGTAATTAATGGTGCCAGATTAACCAGGTACCCATTAGGAGGAAAATGAATCGGGACATCTACCTCACACCATACATAAAAAATGGACTCCAGGTGGATTGTAGACCTAAAAGGGAAAGTTCAAACAATAAAGCTTCTAGAAGCTAACATAGGAGAATGTCTTCATGCTTTGGGGGTACAAATAGATTCCATAAACAGAGCACAAAAAGCAATTATCTTAAAGGCAAAGATTCATAAGCTACTCCTCTTTATCGAAAGATACCTCTGAAGGTGAGAAACAGTGTGAGAAAACATTTGCATTTCATACATACATCCAACAAAGGTCTCAAGTATCGAACACACAAAGAATCCTACACAGCACAAAGATAAAGAAAACCCAACAGGAAAACGAGCAAAAGACAGGAGCTTCGCAAAAGAAGACATCCAAAAGAACAATAAAAATATTCAAAAAAGGGTACTGAAATTAGTCTTCAGTCAAATGCAAATGAAAACCAAAGAAAACCACTCTACATCCACCAGAATTAAAATTAAGATGACTGACAACCCAGTGATTAGCAAGGATGTGGAACAAATGAAACTCTTAGCCTTGCTGGTGTGAGTGTATTTGTTCCAACCACTTGGGAAATCTGACTGGTAGTGCTCACTAAAATATAAACATAATCCACGTCCTATGATCCACCAATTCCAGCCCTGGTAGATACGCAACAGAAATGCAACCAGATGCACACCAAACGTGTAAGAATGTTCTCAGCAACAACGATGACCAAAACGTGGGAAAGATCCAAATGTCAGCAAAAGCAGAATGGATACATTTTTATATATTTATACAATGTAAAACTATCTGACAGTGACAATCAAGGAACTACTGCACATGCAACAACTATGAATGATTGTCGTTGAGTGAAAGAAGCTACCACAAAGGAGTACGTGTGGTAGAAATTCATTTATGAAAACTAAAAAAATTAGCAAAAATATTTGGTGATAGGATTCAGTTCCCTTTGGGTGTTGGAGGTTGTGGCTGGAAGGGGACACTGGGGTGGGGGCGGTTCTTGAGTTCTGGTGACGCTTTACCTCTTTGTCTGGGTGGTAGTTACCCAGATGTGTTCAGTTTGAGAAAATTCATGGCAATAAACACTTAGAATGTTTGTACTTTTCTGTCTGTTTTAGTTCAACTAAAGAGCTTATTTAAAAAAAATGTTCTATATATAAAACAGATAAAACACAAGGACCTACTGTATAGCACAGGGAACTACAGTCGATATCTTGGAATAACCTATAATGAAAAGGAATATGAAAAAGAATATGTATATATTTATATATGGCTGAATCACTTTGCTGTACACCTGAAACTAACACAACACTGTAAATCAACTATATTTCAATAAATAAATTTAAAAAATAAAAAAACAAAAACATGTTCTGAAGGGCAGAAAACTAGCCTCCAGTATGACAGACACTAGGGAACAATCTCTTCACAGAAACTGTACCATATTGTAATACAGCTTTTTTTGTCCTGAAATTGCAAATGGAATAAAATCTACTAGTGCCTACTTTTTAAAATATGTTATGGCCTATAACATGCACACTACGCAATTCAAAACAAACGCTTTAAAAAGGTGAATCTCCAAAGCCTCCCCCTCCCCACTTTCAGTCATTTCTGTTAATAAGTCCAGTTGGTCGTTACAGGGTGTGGACCGTCATAGTGAAGGAGGGGACACAATCGGGATGAGACTAGAGAAGGCACCATATTATGGGCAGGGGCAGGTCTTTCAAGGTTTTTCTTTCCACCTGGGGCTCTGCCTGCTGCCCTAACTTCTGTGGGTCAGGCTTCCCAGTGCCTGCTCTAGAGCCCCTGGTGCACTGCGGGGTGAAGGGCACTTGGGGAGGGTCCCCAGGCTGGGTCACTTTAGGTAGCCCAGCATCTGGGAGGAGGATCAGCCAGCTTTCCCAACACACGCACGCACATGCATACACAGAGACATACACACAGAGACACACACAACACACATATGCACATACATACACACACACGTGCATACACACGTACACACAGAGACATACACACACTCATACACACAAATACACACAGAGACAAATACACACATACACACAAATACACACACATACACACACACATACACATACACACAGAGACATACACACGTACACAAAACACACCCCATCCTGGTAAAACCACCCTAGAGAGCAGCCTCCCACCTGGGCGAGACTGGAAGAAGGACAGAGACAGTGACAATGACATTTGGGGGAGATAAACAGGAGAGCCTGGAAACCAAGTCCCAGAATGGTGGGAAGGCGGAAACTCAGAGCGTGGAAAATAACCCTATAGGGAGAACCTATATGCGCTCAGTGTCTCCTTGGTTGTCCCCATAGTAAGAGTCAGTGTTTACCAGATAGGTGCTGTGTTTCTTTCTCTTTTGTTTTTTAATTGTGGTCAAATAAACACTACATAAAACTTACCATCTAGACCACTGTTACGCATATACTTCATTAAGTACATTCACACTGCTATGCTACCATCACCCCCATCCATCCCCCATCTTGCAAAACTGAACCCTGTACTCCTTAAGTACTCCCCATTGCCCCCCACCCCAAGTCCTTTATTGGATGAGAGAACAAAGAAGCTTCACATCACAAAGCAATCTTCCATCAAAGCAGGGCTGGGCCTCAGGGGCTCTCTGGGTATCCTCCTGCCTTGGAGGAGTAATAATGACCTTGGGCAACCACAGCTGCAGGAGGTGGGATGCCTCCGGGTCCACCGGGGAGGCATGATGCATGCTCCCCTCACTACACTGTGCCCGGCAGAGCCCAGCTCAGCTCTGCGTGTCTAAGACCTCATGTCCACGAGCCTATCTTCCTCTCTGGAAAGCAGGAATCAGGACATCTATCTTCAGAGTTGAAGGAGCTCTGATTCAGCCTGCTTCTACAGCTGTCTGGCACAGAGCAGAAGAGGGATGCTACTGCTGCTTCTGGATCAGCTGGGGAGGGGTAGGGGAGGGAGGAATGAGCTGGCAGAGAGAAGGGAAATCACAGGCAAAGGGGGCCTGCCTCCCAGGCTGCCCTGTGCCCACACAGAACCTCACGGAGGAACAGAGGCCAGCGGGGCTTCCAGAGCCCGACAGAGTCCTTGCAATGAACTTGGGCACAGCCAGGATGCTGCAAACTCCAGCCCGGCTTGCATACCCACTCCAACCCCCCAGAGGCTTGAGGGAAGGGGAGGAAGTTAGGATTTATCTCTAAGCTAATCGGTCCCCAAAGCTGTTTGATTTTTCTGATGTGAAATCTCACGGCATCAGAGGAGAGAGTAAATTTTCTTTGGCAACTGCCAGGTCTCAGCCTGGAACAGCTCCCGAGCTCTCCCACCACACTCTGGGCTGCAGGACCCAAAGCAGGGCTGGCAAGACAGAGTAGCGACAAAAAAACCAGACACACATCCCAAGGAGCACCGCTTTTCCTCAGCCAGGACTTGGGGAAGCCACACAGATACGCCAGCACCGTCATAGCTGAAAACAATGTTGGGGGTCGTCCTTGGGGACGACTCTCAGAATCGACCTAAGATGAACCATATCCACCGTCCCAAAGCACAGTGGCCACGACTGGAGATATTCGTTCAAAAGATTAACGCAGGTGCCAGATATATTTCCATCACGGGGATTCCTTTCTGCTATCACAAGCTTAACGCTGCCTCCCAGAGAGAAGAGAGTCACAGCTGGAAATGCCTGGATTCTTCTCCCTCCAGAAAATCAGAAGCTCTCTCCACCAGCACCCAAGCCCCTCTCCCTCCTCGCTGCAACCTCACACCTACCTCTTCTCCCCACATCCCTGACCCACACCCAACATCCATTTTCCATCCTCACCGAAAAATACCTTGTTCCCTCTGTTCACACCCTTTCTCCTCTCCACCCCCCCACCAGCCCTGCTTGGACAGTTTTCACGCAAAAGAAAAAGACTACATACACTTTGTCTTTTAAAATCCTCCTCTTGGGACTTTCCTGGTGGCGCAGTGGTTAAGAATCCGCCTGCCAGTTCAGGGGACATGGGTTCGAGTCCTGGTCTGGGAAGATTCCACATGCCGCAGAGCAACTAAGCCCGTGCATCACAACTACTGAGCCTGTGCTCTAGAGCCCGTGAGCCACAACTACTGAGCCCAAGAGCCACAACTACTGAAGCCCGTGCGCCTAGAGCCCGTGCTCCGCAACAAGACAAGCCACTGCTGTGAGAAGCCCACGCACCACAAGGAAGAGTAGCCCCCGCTCGCCGCAACTAGAGAAAGCCCGCGCCCAGCAACGAAGACCCAACGTAGCCAAAAATAAATAAATAAATTTGTAAAATCCTTCTCTGTCTCCCACCTGCCACCACCCAGCCATGGCCACTGAGAGTCCTGAGCCTGCCCGCCCTGGTTTCTGCCCACTTTCAGGCCCCTGCGGCTCCTCACCGAGTCCACCCCCAGCCACGGCCTGACTCCCTGCTTCCACCCACCCCTCAAAAGCGCCTCCATCCCTCCTGAAGCGGGGATCCAACAATTCTTCCCCACCTCAAAGAAGTTCTTCTCTCTCCTGAGTTCCTACCTCCTGCCCCCCGCCAACCACTCCCTCTCCAGGAGGGACCCTCCCCACACTCTTCCCCCAGGGTCTCTCCTTGGGGCCCTCCTCCACCCCACAGCCTTCAATGCATCATCTCTTCCCAGGGCCACACGAGGTGTCACCAGGGCTCAGGGCTTCACCCCTGCACCCCACTTCCACATTCATCTCTGGCATCAGCCCCCTGGTGAAGCCCTGCCTGACGTTCTGCATGTCCGCCTAAACAGGACAGTCTGGGGCTTCCCTGGTGGCGCAGTAGTTGAGAGTCCGCCTGCCAATGCAGGCGACATGGGTTCGTGCCCCGGTCCGGGAAGATCCCACATGCCGCGGAGTGGCTGGGCCCGTGAGCCATGGCCGCTGAGCCTGCACATCCGGAGCCTGTGCTCCACAAGGGGAGAGGCCACAGCCGTGAGGGGCCCGCGTACCACAAAAAACAAAACAAAACAAAAAACAACAACAACAAAAAAAACAGGACAGTCTGGCCCCTGCTACCTCATCCTCTGGCTCCTGCATCAGGCCCCCCACCCTGGTCCTGCCCCGCCTCCGTCCTTCTCTCTCCCAGGAAAGCACACTCACCTTTCGAGATGTGCGGTCAAGTGTCACCTCCTTCTGCACAACCAACTACACTGACGGGCCACCTTCCCCCAGGGTCCACTCGTCACCTCCCTTAACACTCAGGGTGCACGGCCGCCGAAGCACTGGACACATCCCCTGGAGGCTGATCACCAAAGCGGAGGTCAGGTGCTCCCTTTCACATCTCCTAGGAGGACCTTGCCAGGAGCTGAGTCTCAGATCTGAGCCCTGAGGCCAGGACACGGTCGACGATTTGGCCTTTCTTGTGAATGAGGGTCTCTGCCACAGACGGGCACAGGCAGGAGTGGCGGGGGCACTTCCAAGGACTAACCTTCACCTTGACAGCCCCCCTGAAGGGCTGACATGCCATCCCCATTTTTCCCTACAGATGTGTAAACTGACTGAAGGAGATCACGTGACTGGTCCAAGATGAGTCTGCAGTAACCACAGACTGTAGGAAAACACAACTCTTTGCAGGACAATCTGTCACAATGGGGGAGACCCCAGCTGTGTTGCTCGGGGGGGAGACTTCAGGAATGTCTCCATAAACATAAACGCTGTTTATCAAGCAGTCCAAGACCAAGCTAGGGTATAAGAACTGTTCTGACTTCAAGTAGCATTTCCTGGTGGATCTAGAAGCACGTATGGTAAAAATAAGTTTGGAAAATGATGTGTTAAGTGAATTAAATGAGTTGCTTTCTTGCAGGACTTGTCAAGGCCTTTAATACGGCACTCTGGGACCCAAGTGGGGGCAGTACACACAGTGTGTCCCAGCCCGACCTGAATATGGGCTGCTATTTTCGGAAACATCTCCTGGGACTCCACAGAGCACAGTTGGAGAAGACCAATGTACACACTCATGTAATTAATTAGAACTGGATATAATTAACTGGATCTGAATATCATTAATAAAAAATTACATACAGAAATGGCTAACTTCCTTTCATTTAATCACACAAATTATGTTGGGCTCAACAGAGTGGCAGCTCGGAGTGCTATTTTCTTGACACATTTTTCATTTTTTAAAAAAGGTGTTGATGAAATTTTTCTCTCCTAACATGCAACTTAAAAAAAAAAAAAAAAATGGTGTCAGAGCAGACGTTTCCAAGTACTTGAGAACATACACACAAAGGCTGGAAAGCAGATCGCAATGGCTGCTCTCTGCTTCCTCCAAGGAAGGAAATGACAGCAGTGGGGAGCTTTTATGTGCTACTCCCTCCCCATCTGTGATGTGGTTCGTTCTCACGACCATGCCCCCAAACCATGAGTCCCCACTTGACAGATGAGGAAAATGAGCTTCTGAAAGTGTGAGAAGTCAGAGCTACACAGCGATCACAGGTTTCCTGAGCACCGACGATCCATGGTGGACACAGTGAAGGGTCAGAACAAGTGGGTGAACAAGCCCACAAAGAGATCAGCGTTCAGGCAGGAGAGCACAGGGCAGGCTTAAATGTGGCTTAAGTGCCCAACTAAAGCTTCTGAAAAGGGAGCCTGTGAGCCCTGTCCATCGAGATGGAGAGAAGCACATAGAAAAGAGAGCCAGAAAGAGCGCCAAAAAGACCACCTGCACGGACGCTGCTGTTGAAGGAACCCAGCCACACCACTGTGCAAAGCCTGGCTCACTCAGCTGAGACACGGAAACAACCCATGTCCACCGACAGATGATGGGATAGAGACAATGCAGTCTACACAGACAATAGAACAGGACCCAGCCTTTAAAACGAAGGAGACCTTACCATTTGCAGCAACATGGAGGGATCTGGAAGACATTATGCTAAGTGAAATACATCAGTCAGAGAAGGATGGAGCCTGCATTATTCCTCTTATGTGGGGCATCTGAAACAGTCAATGGGACAGAGGTAGACAATAAAATGGGGGGGAGTGCAGGGGGGTATAAAGTGTCAAGTTTGCGAGATGAATCAGTTCTAGAGAGATGCCACACAGCACAGCGCCTAGTTAACAGTAAGGGATGCTATGTTTCTAAAAAAAAATTTTAAGAAGGTAGATCTCATGTGAAGTGTTTTTACTACAAAACAAACAAAAAAACAAAGGGATACAAGGAAACCTTCAGACACAATGGGTATGTTTATTGCCTAGATTGTGGTGAAGGTCACACAAGTGGATACATCTGTCCAAACTCAGCAAGATGTATACATGAATGACGTGCAGGTTTTTGGTAGACCAGTTATACCTCGATAAAGCTGGGGGAGAGAAAAGAAGTCCTGAGCATTTCAATGAAGAGAGGAATGCAGAACTGCCTGTAAAATGGTCAGCCCAGGAAGTCAGCAATTACAGTGAGTTAGAGGATTATTAGCCAATGCAAAGGAGCAAGACAGCCCTGCCAGAGGGACACGGGAGCAGTGAGGCTGTGTGGAGCACACACGTGATGTAAGCAGTTCTTTGCAGGAAACCACCTTTAGCAGGAAGCCCCTTTCCTTGTCACTTTAGCAGAGCTACACTGTCACTAACCTTAAACCAGGCACCCCCAGGCTCTACTCATCTCCGGCCCAAGCACACCTTTCAAATCTTTTGATCACACAATACCTTGCCTAACTTGTCAGTTCTTTCTGTAGATCAAAGACGTAGAAATGAAGAATAAGGAATTAACAGATGACCAGATCTCTTCCCTAGCTTCCCCTTCAGTAATCACGTGAACAAGTTGGCATCTAAAGAAAGATCACGAGGACTGACAAGCCTGCACATGGCGGGGAGGGCGACAAGTCTGACCCTCCCATCTCCATGATTAACCGAGATTACTTCCCCTTTTTCCTCTTTAAAAACTTTCGTGGCCAAGCAGAATCTTCGGAGGTGGTTTCTGGGGGACACTGAGTCCACCATCTCCCCAGATGGCCGGCATTCTGATTAAAGACAACTTTTTTTTTCTACCAACATTTGTGAGTCTGATTTTGTAAGCGGAGAGCAGTAGGACCCCATTCAATTACACTGAGGTGTTCAACAGAACCTCTTCTTTTATCAACTTTTCAAACACAAGAGAAGCAGGGGTAGAGAGCAAGCTCACCAACAGCCATGAACACACTGTTCAGGCTTGAAAACCTTAACACCTTCTTCTTCTTCTTATTGCCCCACTTTTTTCAATTATGTTGTTTTTTCCTTATTGATCTGAAAGAGTCCTTTTTTTTTTTTTTTTTTTTTTTTGCGTTACGTGGGCCTCTCACTGTTGTGGCCTCTCCTGTTGCAGAGCACAGGCTCTGGACGCGCAGGCTCAACGGCCATGGCTCACGGGCCCAACCGCTCCGCAACACGTGGGATCTTCCCAGACCGGGACACGAACCCGTGTCCCCTGCATCGGCAGGGGGACTCTCAACCACTGCGCCACCAGGGAAGCCCTGAAAGAGTTCTTTATACAGACAGAATACCAATCTCTTACAGAGAATGCATCACAGATATTTATTCCAGCTAGTAGTTTGCTTTAAACTTTAGTGCCCCTTCTCTTAAGGAAGTTGCCAATATTAATGGTCTTTTATGATGTGTCTGCGCGCAAGTGTATGTCTTACCTTTTCCTACCTCAAGGGCATACAGAAAATCTCTTCTATGTATTTTAACATCATGCCCTTCATTTACCTCTTGAGTCCTATTGGCATTGACCTGTGTGTATGCTGTGAGGTAGGGATCTCATTTGCTCTTTTCTCATATGGACAACCGCTGTCCTGCATCCTTTCCCACCTGGTCAATAACACACCTCTGCCATCACCTGGGTTCCCAGACAGGTAAGCATCTTTTACAAGGCTCACTACCCTGTCCACCCATCCGATTCTGTCTCTCCTACTAAGATATCACAAACCTTAACTGTCACTTTCCATCAGGAACCTCACTCCCCCCCTCTTACAGCAGCTCCACTTCGTGTTTTATTTTAATGTCTGGTGACTGTGAATATCTCTGTCTTTCTTAGGATCTTATGTTTTAGGACCATTCTTGGCCAGATTTTACACAGCACTGGCATGTGTTTGTACCTGGGCAAGGGCATGCTGCCATCCTAAGAGCCAGCCATTTTCACAAATGCAACATCTTCTAACTTCATGTATTTTCTGAGACTTGCCCATGATTTAAACACAGCTTATTAATCTTTCCAACATTCCTTCAGGATGATCACTGAATTTCTATAATTATGACTCACGCATTTTACAGATCAAGGGCCTGGTGGATAGATATCATAGCAATAGTGAGGCCTAGAGTTTAATTCTCCCAGGGGGAAAAAACTAGAACACAGCCCCCAAATTTTACTATGAGTGGAAGCATATTCACAAAGTTATCCTGTGGAAGGACAGCAGGCACACTCTGAGGATTAGTATTCTGAAGTTACAGAACGGTTCCCTTGTGGTAGAAAAATAAATATACCCAGGTCTCTTCTCTCCGAAGATCTCTCCTCCCAGAGATTCATTCTGGCAAAACTGTCAGTTAAAAATATCCATCTCATTGCCACTTTTCTCTCACAGAAGAAATATGCTTTTCTGCAGAGAACCCTGATGAGTATATTCACTTAAATGACGGTCCCGCCACACTGCAGATGGGTGAGTGCAACTGGCAAGAGAGCTTGGCCTCTCATCATTTGCAGCTGATTTTGATACTCTAATGATATTTTGGGATGCATAAATACTCCACTAGGTCTTTTTTGGGCTCAGAAGAAGGAAATACCTTATACCCTAGAGGCACAAACAGAACTGCCCCATGGTATCCATCAGAATGCAATGACAATTCCAATTTCGTTAAGAAAATCCTCAAGAAGCCAATTTCATGGTGGAAAGTCCCTAGAAAGCAGATGGAGTGTGGTGGCTGCTAGACCCTGGGCTCCCAGGAGGCCAGAATTTCACTGCCATTTGTGAGACTACTTCTCCATCAGTAACACCTCTGTTAGGGAACCGATGACCAAAGCCGCCCACCTTGGCCAGGAACGATGATAACCGCTTGCCTGAGCTGTCTCACAACAGGAGGTGCCGATAAAGAACACGGTGCTGCCACGGAAAACTAAAGGGAGAATTCGGGAGTGGCTGAAAGGAAGCAGGAGACGCCAGCCCATAATATGTCCTGACAACCTCCCAGAAACCCTCGCGCTGGAATCCATCTTGGCTGAGAGATGCACGCACCACCAGGAAGGACCCTGAGTCAGAGTGATTGGCCAGAGACAAGCCGGAAACGAACCCCATCACCATAAACCTGAGACTGCGAGCCACGTGGAGAGCAGTCCTCCTGGGTTCCCTTACCCTCTGCTCTCCGCCCGGGCGCCCCTTCCCAATAAAGTCTCCTGCTTTGTCAGCACGTGTGTCTCCTCGGACAGTTCATCTGCGAGTGTTAGACAAGAGCCCACTCTCGGGCCCCGGAAGGGGTCACCCTTCCTGCAACACCTTCACAAGCTATCCCTACTGTCAATTATAATAAAAATCTCCTCCCCTTCCAGAATCCCCCAAAATTCTTCAGCATTTTCGCAGCGGAGGGCGGTTGACGCATCTACTCTATTTAAGGCTGAAGTATGTTTACAACTCTAAGTGGAAAATCAAACCGGAAGGAAAAGGCTTTGCTGAGAGCACAAAAGTAAATTCACACGCTTTGAAGACTGACAGCTGAGGAAATGTTCAGAAAAATACTCATGTATTCCTATGCCCAAACCCATTAAAAATCATACAACTCCTCTGAGGTTTCACCCTCCGCTTCCTTGGAGGGGGGCTGATTGTTCTATGTCCCTTAAATGCCTTGTGGCTGTGCCCCACTCGCACACTCTCAAAGCTGAGATGGGGGAGGGGGCAGGGCACAACCATTAAAAGAATGACAGCGCCGTGGAGGACGTGACATAAACCAGTTAGAACCGACTAGGCCCAAGATGGCAGAAGGTTCGACTTCTGGTGGACCTTGGGCCTCGTCATATGCTCATTGTAATACACTAGTTAAATGACACATCCACAGGGGCCATGAAAGTTCTGAGGCCGACCATAAAAGGCCGAAAAGTGGGTGGTGCTCTGATTCCTGGAAATCACTGCCCCTTCTTTTCCCACTCGTTAGCTATGAAATTACCCAGCCCATAAAAACTAATCACCCCATATTTCAGGGCCTCTCACCTTCTGAGATGAACCACACTCTGTCTATGGGGTGTGTATCTCTCTAAATAAACCCGCTTTCCCACTTAGTTCCCAGGGCAGAGCCCTCTTGCCTGTCTGCTTGTAGCCTTCACAAACGTCCTACATTAATAAGTATACTTCTTACCTATCACTTTGCCTCTTGCTGAAGTCTTTCTGCATCGAGACATAAAGAACCTGAGCCTCCTTAAGTCCTGAGACCAGGTGTGCAGTTTCAGCTGGGAAATTGTGGGTTCAAGGCCCACCCGAGGTGTGACTGGGTTCAAGTCCCAATCTGAGGTGTGAGGTTTCAAAGCCACCATGGAATCCATCTAGGACATTTGGGACAAGAACGCTCCCCAATTTGACGTGAGGGAATTCCTGCCCAAGCACAACACAGTGATTAGCACCGTAGATGCAGGGTAGATGCTGGATTAGCGAGTGGAATAAATGAAGCTGCCTTGCCTTACAAAACAATGATCTCTCAGCAGCTCCAAGTAGCGAGGCCTGTGTTCTTCTGCTACCCCAGGGGCAAAACGATGGCTTTGAACCACTGTCTAGACACTCCAGTATCCCATCTCCACTGGTGGTCGTCATCATCCTCAGAATTCACACAGAGCTTCCCCGTTGGGGAATGCAGTTTCCCTCTCCTTTGGTTGTCCCAAAGCCACCCTACACACGACACTCTGGACGGCTGCCCAGCGCTGCTCCATGCAACTAGCAAATGCTCCTTCCCACTGTGGATGAAAAATGTTGCCTGCAGTACGAGCAAACAAAGGATGCTGTGGCCATCAAGCCGTCGGCCATTACCACAGCCCCAACTGTGAGCCCTGCGGGAACTCAGGATGAGAAAACACAGGATACTGGCCCCAGAGAGCTGAGGTGCACATCAAAGGAATGATTTCAGTGAGCCCAGACTCTTGCATCTTCCCATACATAGAAAAGCACTTAATTCCTTAACTTGACATATCTGGTTTTCTTTGGTTAAGAGTAATCTTTTGATGTTCCGACTACATGATTTTGTTGCAAAAACTTCTATATGTCCTGGCTCCCCCTCCCTTGCCTCTTCCGGGCAGTCACTTAGAGCTACCTGAGATGCTGTGCCTGGGCTTGAAGTCCTCAGAAAGTCCACCAAATGAAACATAATTCTTAACCTTTAGGTTGTGCTTTTTTTTTTTCAGTCGACACCATGAATGCATAAGAACCCATGGAATCCACCAGAACCTGGGACCTGCTCTGGTCATATGCTCACCATGCCTGGCTCGGCCTCCTAACCCCTAATGATGTTCTCTTCTTCAGACATACTCCAACCCATACACCAGCTTCCCCACTACCCAGCCACCGGCGTGTCTTTGGCCCCAGAAGAAGAGGCCAGCACCTTCAGCCCAGAACCCATATCCTACAAACCTCCCCTGTACCAGGTGCTTGCCTGGCACCTGGCCTACAGACCTGTGCAAATCTGCTCGTACAGGCCCTCCAGGGCAAGAGGAAGCCAAGAGCCCACCGTGGGTCAGTGGGATGAGGGCCACAGGACAGCTTCACCCACAGGGTGGCAGCGACTCGGGGCCGCCCCTCACCCCTGGTAAGCTTAAGAGGGCTCTTTGTGGGCTTCTCTGGTGGCGCAGTGGTTAAGAAGCCACCTGCCAATGCAGGAGACATGGGTTCAAGCCCGGGTCTGGGAAGATCCCACGTGCCACGGAGCAACTAAGCCCATGTGCCACAACTACTGAGCCTGTGCTCTAGAGCTCACGAGCCACAACTACTGAGCCTGTGTGCCACAACTACTAAGCCCATGCGCCTAGAGCCCATGCTCCGCAACAAGAAAAGCCACCGCAATGAGAAGCCTGCGCACCACAACAAAGAGTAGCCCCCACTTGCCGCAACTAGAGAAAAGCCCGTGCGCAGCAATGAAGACCCAATGTAGCCAAAAATTAATTAATTAATTATTTTAAAAAAAAGAGTGCTCTTTGTAATCAGAGTTAAAGTCTTCTACTCGGCATCCTGGCATTTCAAAATGGTGGACTTCTCGTAGACCAGTAATAGAGGAAGGTTTCAAACAGTATGCACTGTTGGTGATGTGTATCTACTTTCAATCTGAACAGGAATCTGGTGGGAGTTACACAAATAAATGATGGAATCCATTGAAAGCAGCACTTTTGCCCCTTTCCTGTTTACCCATTTCTGTCCCCCTCAAACCTTAAAAACCTAATTATAGGAATGAGATCACGAAGCAATTGAAACTAACTCCTGACTTAGGCTCTCCTGAATGTGTACCATGCCTTGCCTAACCTGTCGATTTTTTCCTAGATAGAAAGAAGTAAGAATGAAGAATTAAGTAGTTAAAGAATGACTAGCTGGGACCTCCCTTGCAGGCCAGTGGTTAAGACTTCCCCTTCCAATGCAGGGGGTGCAGGTTTCGTCCCTGGTCAGGCAGCTAAGATCCCACATGCCTCACAGCCAAAAAAACAAAACATAAAACAGAAGCAATATTGTAACAAATTCAATGAAGACTTTAAAAATGGTCCACATCAAAAAGATCTTTTAAAAAAAAAGAATAACTAGCCCTCTACCCCCGCAGTAGCCCTGCAGGCAGATCACGTGGGCAAGGCAACATCTGAAGAGTCGCCAGACCACACACAATGGAGAACGATGCAGAATGCAACCTCTTGCCTCGATGATTCACTAAGATTCTTTCCCCCATTTTTCCCTTTAAAAATTGCCCTGGCTGATTAGAATCTTCGGAGTTGGTCTCTGGACGTGAGTCCACGATCTCCTCAGATCGCACCTTTCCTTTCTACTGACACTTGCCTCCCGAATGACTGGCTTTTGAGTGGTGAGCACCCGAACCGGAGTTTGGTAACACCATGAGGACTGTGGTTTACAGAAGCATAGTATAATGAGGAGGGGATGTCGTGTGTGCACTGGGGAGCCTGGGGGAGGCATCACTTCCGGGCAACTGAGAAATAAAATACGTATTTATGGCAAGACCAGAAAAATCTAAACAAAACATCTTCTCTGCCCTGTGGCCTCCTCTCTCCCCTCACTGTGCACTGTGTGTCTGTACTGTGTATCGACCAAACCTCCCCCATCACAGAAATACCTGCTCAAGCAGGAAAGGCAACACTCCCCTAGCATCAATGGGACAAGGCCTTAAAAGATAACACTCTTCTTGATCTCGTAAGGGGTCACAATGACGCTTAGATCTGGATCATGTAAACTGTCAATAAGAAGTCATTTGATGTGTAGCCCTCCGTCTCAAGAAACTTATATAACTATGCCTTGACTGCCAACGGACAGAACAGTTCTCAGAGCTTTCTGAGATGCGCTTCCTGGGTTATAATCCTCAAATTGGGCTTGAATAAAATTTTCCATTTCTTTCTTAGAATGACTGATTAATTTTTTCGTGGACACAACATAAGTGCCCAGCAGTGGGCCCAGGGCTCAACGGCCCTTGACTGTGAATCAGACCCCAGCTTCAGATGCTCTGTGCTCAGATTAGTACTGATTATACAGACCCAGCTCCCCAGGAGGTAAAGAACTAGGACAGCTGCCCAGCCCCACCCGCAGGGCAGCGTCCCTCCAGTAAGACAGCCCCGTTTCACACGCGTCAGAAGCAAAACCTCACGCCATGCAAGGTTACCTCTTATTTCTTACCGAAAACTAGCGGTTTGGTAAGGTCCCGAAAACCCTCCTGATGATGAAATCTTTCTGGAATAAAACAGAAGAAGAGAGAGGAATTTACTTTGGTTTCAGGAATGATAAGGGTGCTCCTATAGAGCATAGAAATTTAAATGAGTGAGAGGCTTTGAATACCTGGGAAAGTGAACCGATTGTAATTCTAATGAGATGATCAGAAATCACGCCGAAACAAATACTTAAAATGTTTCTTTAGCCATTCATCACACGATTATTGCCTTCACATTGTGTTGGACAAATAAAGCGATGGCTTATGTATCACTCTGGCTGCAGAGACTCTCAGCATTTCAATGAAGTGCCTCAAAGCCCTCATGAATATGTATTTTCCCACAACAAAGCTTGACCCTGCTAGTTGGCAGAACCGGTATTCTGGGACACTTTCAGAAGAGGTGGGTGTGCGTGTGGGGACTGCAGGGGGATGAAAAGAGATTAAAGGAGACAGAGAGGAGGCAGACCACCTCTCGTTTCCTCTGCCCAGGTTCCCAGCCCACCCTTCCTCCTGGGGGGTACAGTTTTATAAAGAGAACAGAAAAGAGGACATTGGGTTTCACAGTCCCCTTGAACAGAGGATGCTTTGCAAACTCGGGCTGGAGAGGAAAGCCAGAGTCAAGGGCATCAGGATGGCAAGAGCCATGGGTTGGATCAGGAATTCATGGCGGGGCAGGAGAAGCCCCAGCCCGTCCCTCTGCAGGGACGGGGAGCCCAGGGTAGTGCAAGAGGACGGGCTTTCCGGGTCTGAAATATCACATCCAAATTCCTTTCCTCCCTCCAGTATGGCTGAAGACAGGATAAGTGATAAAGGAATTTCTTGGTTCCTTTCAAAACCATGGCAATGGCCGCTTCCCCCCGCCCCCCAACCCCACCGTCATCCCATCTGCTGGGAATGGAAGAACTGGGAGCATTTCATGAACAGCTGTGCTGGTCGGGTCGGGAAGTCCACCTTCAATCTGGCCCTGGGGTCTGAAGTCATAGGGGATGGAGTCATTCTTCGGGGAAGACAACAGGGTCTGGCTAGCGGCACTGGCAGCCAACGGCTTCAACTTCATCACAAAGGTCCACTCTGGACTCAGTGTTGTCACTTTTCTAAGGGAGCCCGACAGCCGCTCTCATTTCCCTGGACAGACATTCCTAGCAGTGGGGTTTAATGAGGAAATTTGGGAGCCACCCAAAACTGGCCTGGTGCAGATGCCTCAGGTCCATATATAAAGGGAAAATGATGCTCTGACCCTTAGAAGGCCGCAGACGCTTCCATTCTGATCAAGCCACAGCACCGTAACCTGCTTGGCTCTACTCAGGGGGAGCTGGATGTTTGCATCGCTGTTCAATTTCTTTCCACGGGTACGTGCTTCTGCTGCCTCTCAAATCCCTTCATGGCGTCCGCCTCGGCTCCATCATGTGTAAAATGTGGACAGTGGGAACCACCTTAAAGGAGGATGGGAAGGTGAAACCCCACCTCTAGAACACTGCCTGGGGTCACCAGAATCTACAGCCTGCCCCTTCTTCCGCCAAACCCCACCACCACAGCGCCTCCAGGAGGCTGGCGCTCATACTAAATGTCACATCCAGTGGCAAGAACCCTTCCCTGGGCAGCGGGGCGTTGGGAGGGCGGGCTCAATTCCTCACTCTGTCCCAGATTCGCTCTGTGACCTCAAGCAGGTCGCTCAGAAAGGTCACTGTCCTGCCTGGGCACCCCCCACCCCAGCTCTGACCAGTAGTGACCAAGAAGGACAGCAGGGAGGGGCCTGGAAGCCTCCAGCACAGGCTGGAGTCCTCTGCACTTGTCCCTCCCTCCCTCCTGGCCCTCCAGCCACCACCACCCCCAACACCGCGGGCCGTGGAGGGGCCCATCCACCCAGAAGTCCAGCACCTCCCACCCCTCCAGGCCCAGAAGCACCTGGGGGACCCCGGAGCTGGTCTGCAGGCTTCCCTGCCACCCCACTGTCTTCGAGCCGCTCAAAAGGACAGTGTCGTCCACCTGGAGCCTGAACATCCCGCCTGCTCCCCGCGGGTTCCCAACCAAGGTGTGCAACCATCAAAGCACTCTGGAAAGACAGCCAGCGGCACCCGGCGCCTTACGTAAGGCTCTTCCACCAGCAGAAAACAGGCCCACATCTTAGCTCAATTTAGAATCGGTTTTTAAGTGTCTATTAATAGGCTACACGCGAGCACCCGTTGTGGATGGCGGGGAGTCAGGGCTCCGGGCTCCCGTCCACCGCTATTCATTAGCATTCTTTTCATGTCTGTCTTCTCCCATTTTCCTAGCAGCATTTTAGCTCAACAGCAAGGTCACCTACCACTTGGACCCAGTGCCACTTTTCATTTTCTCTAAAGAAAAATATGAATTTTCTTTTCCCTCAGCGGTGCCCTCTCCCCCGCTCTGGGGACCCCTGGCTTGCACTGTCTACAGCAGGGCTGTGTTTTTTGATGACCTGCAACTCCAGATAGATGGTTCATCTCAAAGACAAGTCCAACGAAGTCGTGAGTGGGGAGATCCAGGAAGTCCTTGGGGGTCCGCTGTCGCCTCCCTGGTTGGCTCTGAGTCCACCCGCCACCTGGCCAGGCACAGCCGGGAGGCCCACGCCATCAAGAGGCCAGGATGAACCTGGAGATTCAAATACGGTTTGGAACATTCAGGCTCTTCTCAGCCATGTGTGGCCCAGTCACTCCTCTTTGTACCAAACACACGTCCCGGGTCTCTTCCTACCCCCTTTGGGGGCAGCCATGGCCAGGTCACCTCCTCTGTCCCTCTCGGCCACTTGTGACTAGACAGAAATCCAAGAGCCTGATCTTCTGGTAACTCACAGCCACTCCTTGAATAATCCCTCATCAACCTCCAGGCTGGAAATTAAGCACACAGGTCTCTCCCCACAAGATTAGAACAAGCCACTGTCTAAGTTGTTGGTCCATTCACAGGTAGGTTGGTTGGTTTTTAGGCTACCCTGCAGCCCAACTTCCCTGGTGAGACAGGAAACAGGAAGTCCCAGGAGCCCAGGAGACTCCGTCTGCCCCACATGCTGACAACTGGATTCTCCAGGGTCCAGGGCCCCCAGCCCTCAGAACGAGTGCAGAACGAAAGGCAGGCCCTGGCCCTGGGCGCTGACCCCACAGCTGAATCCAGGCACAGAGAACACTTCCACGAAGAGCCTTTCAGCTGCCCGACTTCAAACACCACCAGGTTCGGTTCTCCTGCGAATACTGTTGCTGAGGCAGCTGGTGTTCGGCTCCGGGAGAAATTCATTTTCTCACAGGATGCCACCTCCACTGCCACTGGAGGGTCCCCGTTATTCCTCATGCACATTTCTGGCAATAAATTGGATCTATGATCAAATAGAGCCTTTGAAGTGCCACGTTTCCAGACACTCGGGAGATAAGCAGAGATTCCAAATATTCCTTAGAGTGGATGGTTTACAGCTTTGCTGATGAAGGTACTCAGCGCCTTTGATGTTACGGCAGGGAATCAGTGGGAAGTCCCAGATTCAGAAAGATCCTTGAGGCTCCACGGTGGCCCAGGGGGTTTGGGAAAGGGGACCAGGAAAATGGCAATGGCCCCAGACAAGCCAGATCACAGGGCCCCTCACCCAGAGCAGGAGATGTTGCCCAGGGAGCCCAGGAAGGGGCAGTGCTGGTGGGAGAGGGCTCAGAACCAATCTTCATAAGCATTTTCTCGCAAAGTTAAGGCAACATCCACAGCTTCACGGACTCCCAGACCTGGGAGCTGTCCTGAGGGGCACCTGGGTTCAAGGAGCAGGGGACAGAGGTCACTTGTCCACAGCAGAGGCGGAAAGTCTGCCTGCAGATGGTGCGCTGACCTCTCGGTCTTACAGAGCGGCCGGGGGCACACACAGCAGAACCACCACCCCACTGTCCAAAATCAGATTTCTTCCTCCAGCTGACCCGAGAGCTACGGCTGAATCTCCTTGAGTTAAATGGGCAATGCTGGCCTTTGTAAGGGGCTGGCCCCTGGGCACACAGGTGTGGGGATACCTGGGAAGCTGTGGTGTAGAACAGGCATGATCTGATGAGCAGCAATATCCCAGGTTCCATGAAGCACTTCCTGATGGAAGATGGGGCCCCACTGAGCAGAAGCCCTCAGCGGGGGCTGGGAGGGGTGTGTGCAGAGCACCACGGCCATGGTCAGGGTGCATCAAAGGCAGACATCATCAGCACATCACAGCCAGCTCAGATGTGGCTCCTGCTGGTCCTAGCCTGGTGGCTGCAGCCAGCACTGAGAGCCAGGCATCTGTGGGACTATCACAAGGGAAAGCTTGGAACGAGGGTTCATGCTTGCACGGTCTTCTCAGCCCAGCCCGGGTGGACACGGGATTCGCCTGCACAGGCTGCCTCGCAGAGGGGACAGTCAGTTGGCAAAGGTCAGCATCTGGCAGGTAAGCCGCTACTCGAGGTGGCTTGTGGGACCTGGCTCTGCAGCTCAGCCAAGCTGCCCCAGGGGATGCAGTGAGGTGGCCCAGTGTCCCCTCAGGTGTGGCTGGGACCACAGGGTGGAACTGCGGAGGTGGCGTGGATGCTCCCCCAGGTTGGGATATATGTGGTTTATTGTGGGGCAGGGGGTCTGCTGCTTCCTGAGGGGACACACAGGGACAATGTCAGATGGGTATAGCAGGGTCATAACAGGGCGCGGAAAGAACTGGGGCCCCAAGAACCAGCCACAGACCAGTGACCATGGGGAAACAGGGGCTGAACTTAGGGAGGGGCTCCAGGTCCTCAGAGCCCGATGGACGTGGACGATGCAGCCCAGATCATGGTAAGAAAGGGGCTCGGTGTTGGGAGACAGTGATGGTAAAGTTGAGATGCTCCATTGATGGGCACCAATGGGCTGTTTATAAGTAAAAATCTTAAATCCTAAATAATGGAGTCCCCCAGCAAGGAAAGTCTTCAAATGCTAATAACTCCACTTATAAATACCTGCCTGTATTATTTCGCTCCTTCTGGGCAAGAAGTTGTGTCTTTAGAATCAAAAGTTCAAACCTTCAGATTCTCATTTGTGCAAATGTTTTGGGCACAGACTGGCTTTCAAATCCATCTTCAAAGGTCTCAAAAAGCAATTGTTTTGTTTGAGAAGGTGGTTTCTAAACACGCTCTTAAAATATTGAATTAAGGATAACATACAAATCGCTACCATTAAAATGATCAAAACCCTCCATTCTTGGAAGTTCAGCTTTCCAAGTCTGGAGGCGACGGGCCACTGGGGATGCTAACCTTCTGCCCCCAGATTCCTCACTTCCTGCTCCAGATTCCAATAGGGAGACTTTCTCTGTGATTAGTTTACTGAGTAGGGACTCCTCTTTCAAGGGGGTCTTTGCTCCCCTCATGGGGCCTGTGAGGCCACCCTGAAGGCACAGCTGGCAACAGAGATGTGGGGTAGCTCCATCTGTTTCAAAGCCCAGAAATTTGCTATAACCCAAACTAGCTATAATGTGCAATACCTCTAATTTACTTTTTCCATGTTTGTTTTTATTTTTATTTATTTTGGGGGGCTGCATCGGGTCTTAGTTGAGGGATCTTTCATTGTGGTGCCTGGGCTTCTCTCTATTTGAGGCACCAGGGATCAGTAGTTGTGGTGCACGGGCTTAGTTGCCCCATGGCATGTGGGATCCTAGTTCCCCAACCAGGGATTGAACCAGCGTCCCCTGCATTGGAAGGTGTGTTCTTAACCACTGGACCACCAGGGAAGTCCCTCCATGTTTGCTTTTATGTAAAATCCTCTGGGGTTCTACTAAATAAACCTGGGAGCTCCTTACACAGTGTTGAGCTAATTAACATTGGGGCTGAATCAATGAAAGGTGTCCTGACTCAACTGGGCCTTAATCCTCCATAAACTTGACCTTGAGCAGCAGATGGTGACCTGAGGACAGAAGCACGGTTCCCCCTGCTCTTTGTGGCAGGGGTGTTTACAGTGCAATCCTGACACGTTTCTCCAGTGGTTCTTGATATTAAACCAGTCTTGTGTTCTGGACTCCTTCCCTGGCTTTGTGGAAGGAAAGGACAGTGCGACACTAAGGTATAAAAAACCAGAACTCAGTGCCAAGGCTGAAAGCGATCCACCAGGTCTGCAAAGACGCCAGGAGGGAAGCGGGGGTCGAGATGAACCCTCCCAGCCTGGGTTTGTCTGGCTCTCCTCATTATTATTCCTTCCTAAGCAAGTGAGGCTTCTATTTTTGCTGCAAGGCGCCGGATGCCTTCCAATCCCCCTGCCATCTCCTGGAGAGAGGCTGGGATTTCGTTTTCTATTCAGGCAGCTCAGGGATGCTGAAGGGAGGGTCATCCAGGAGACTGGGAGCCAGAGAGAAGCACTGCCTGCCAATCGTATCAAAAGAGGACGCAGCGCTCTGGACAGCTCTGGGCAAAATGACAGGGCAGGCACGCAGTCTGGGGGGCCACTCAGGGCCTGGTGCAGTAAAGGTTATTCAGTCCATCCTGTGCTCGCCACGACAGGCACTCATGCCTCACAGGTGGGAACTTTTAATCCTCCCGGCACCACTGCGAGGTAGTGAGGGTGGTCATCATCCCAATTTTACAGATGGGGAAACAGGCTCATATAAGGTATTGAGGCCACACAGGAAGTGCTAGGGCTGAGATTTAATCCTGGCACTTGCCCCCGAGTCCATGCTCTTAGCTCCCACATTATGCTGGTAGGAAGAAATGGGGAAAGATATTTGTAATATGTAAACCAAATGAAGGATCATTAAGAAATCAATAAGAAAATCAAAAATTGAGCAAAAGGCATGAACTAGTAATTCACAGAATAATAAATACATAAAATAAATATATATATATATGAAAAGATGTTCAACCTCACTGGCAGACAGAGAAATGCAAACTAAGACCCCTTATAGACACGCTTCCCCCACCAAACATTAAAAACATCTGACAAGGGCTTCCCTGGTGGCTCAGTGGTTAAGAATCCGCCTGCCAATGCAGGGACATGAGTTCGAGCCCTGGTCCAGGAAGATCCCACATGCCGCGGAGCAACTAAGCCCGTGCACCACAACTACTGAGCCTGCGCTCTAGAGCCCCTGCTCCGCAACAAGAGAAGCCACCGCAATGAGAAACCCGCGCATGGCAACGAAGAGTAGCCCCCACCCTCCACAACTAGAGAAAGGCCACGCACAGCAACGAAGATCCAATGCAGCCAAAAATAAATAAATTTTTCTAAAAAAGAAAAGCATTAAAAATATACATATCTTAAAAAAAAACCATCTGACAATACCAAGTGTTGTCACTGCATAGGACAAGGGGGACTCACACACGCAGCTGGCAGGAGTGCTCATCAGGAGACCCACTTTGGAAAACAAATTTAGCTGCTTTGAGAAAATTTGAAGACTCGTGTACTCTCTCCTGCAACAATTCCCATCCTTGCTAAATATTCTAGACAAATCTGGCTCATGGTCACACAGAGACACACTGCATATTCCTAACAGCCTTGTCTTAACAGCAAGAAACTGGGGAGCCCCTAAACAGAGAGATTACATCACATTCCTACAATGAACCCCACAGCAGCAAAAAGGTCTGAATGACAGCTACACATTTGCCTATGGATGAATCTCACAAACATAAGGTGAAGCAAAAAGGCAAGCTACAGAAAAAACACACAATTAGATATCATTTACATCATGCTTCAAGACATGCAAAAATCACAGGCACAGCAGGTATGCTGACAAACGTAGTGAGTGTCAACATCGAACTCTCACAGCAGGTACCTCTGTGTGGGAGACAAGGGGGTGCCGGCAGGGAGGGGCTCTAGCTGTGTTAGTCATTGTGATGGTTTCAAACATGTCCACAGACTCTTGGACATTCCCCTCAAAAGGTGGAGCCTACCTCTCCTTTCCCTAAGTGTGGGCTGGACTTAGTAACTTGCCTCTAGTGAACAGACCACGAAAGGCATATGCTATTCTTAGATCACTCACTCTGAGGAAAGCTGGCCACCATGCCGTGAGGACACCCAAGCAGTACCATGGAGAGGTCCACACGGCTGAGAACTGAGACCTCCTGCCAACAGCCATGTGGATCCTCCAAGCCCCCGATGACTGCAGCCCCAGCCCCACATCTTGACCCTGAGCCCAGGGAGCTGACCCTGGGGTCTGAGCTGCTCCCGGATCCCTGACCCACAGACTCTATGTAGAAGATAATAAATGTTTATTGTTCTACACACTTACACTTTGGCATAAATGGTTTCACAGAAGTAGATGACCAATACAGTAATACTCTCCACCTTAAGCAGGTGGTGGGTACACAGGTGTTTATCACATGATTCCTTTTACCTTTTTGTATGCTGAATATCTTATGACAAAAATTTAATGCAAAAGACTTGAATTAACTCACGCTGATTAATAATCGCAAATGGTGGATCGTAAAAGGCAGGAACCCGCAATAGGCACGCACTTCATCCTTTTGGGTGACTGAGGAATGACCTCCCTCCTGGGGACATAAAGAACTTAGAAAAGCCCCAACGAAGGGGTGGAGAGTCATGGGAAGTTGTAACTGGGTAGGGCAGGAGGGGGCCGAAGGATGTGCTCTATTAACATATTAAAATAGGGAGACTTTGGGACTTCCCTGGTGGTCCAGTGGTTAAGACTCTGCACTTCCACTGCAGAGGGCATGGGTTCGATCCCTGGTTGGGGAACTAAGATCCTGCATGCCACTCCGTGTGGTCAAAAGAAAAAAAAAAAATAGGGAGACTTTTTCAGGCTAAGAGAGTATGTGCCTGAGCCCAAGAGGCAGGCAGCAGATCCCCGGGTGGGTCTTGTGGGGGTGAGGAGGGCTGGCAGCACTCAGGGTGGCCCACCCCCTTACCTGTTCTCCCTAGCCTCGCGGCAGGGCTGCCCAGAAGCCGGGATCTGGTCATCAACACGTCCCTCCCTCTCCTGCAGGTCCCAGAGAGCAGAAGGACACTTCACTCCTGAGAAGCAGTTGGGCTGGTCAGAGTCAACTGGTCCAGTTAAAGCAGCCACACCAGTCACACCCAGCAGACCCATTCTGCCAGTCCTGAAGGACCAGCACAGAACGACGCAAGATCCCTTACTTTAAATCCTCATACTTAAGGGCTTAAGTCCAAAATCTCACATGGGCTCTTTTCCTCAATTTACTCATTCCAAGAACTACGTCCAAATCCATTTTAAGTGAAACAACCACTTTTCTTGCCATAAAGCGACAGCTGAAGCAACAGTAATGCCTCAGATATTCCGAGCTTGCTTTCCTTTTGTAAAAAAGCACTCAGACGAGGTGACAGAGGAGGTTAAGCCACTCCTTTAGTGTCTTTTTGACCCTGACTTGTCGGGAAAATGGCCACTGAGAATTTGGATCATTTGTGTTTGTTCTTATTGTTCACGCTTTCCGGCTGGCACCCCGAGGACAAGAGGAGGAAAAAGACGTGATGAGAAATGCAAATGGTGGAGGGGACCGTGTCTGTTATCAGGGCCCTCTGACAGCACCAGAGGTGGTGCAGGTGAGGAAGAAGTCCCGCCCCCAGTGATGCTCCGCCCTCACCTTGAAAGGCGGGGCCCAGACAGCCATGCTCAGCTGCTGGGGACCAGGATGCCTGACTGTCTGTCTCATCTCCCAGCCAGTCAGGACCCGGCTCAGACAAGAGCCCAAAGGGCATGATGTCCCCAAACTTGCCTGCAGTGGCCACCTCGAGCTCAGCCCGAGACAGGTCCTGGAGAGCCGGGGCAGCAGGCAGCATGGAGCTGGACGGCACCCCCAGCAGCTCGCCCAGACCCAGAGACGGCGGAAGGCAGTGAGACCAAGACTGGACTTCGGCTCCCACCTCTCTGCCCATGAGCTGTGACCACAACCATTCCTCCAACACCCTGAACCTCGGGCTCTGCCTCAGAAACAGAGGAGACCCCCGGGATTCTGGGGGTCCCCCAGTCCCTCCACAGCTTTCAGGACAATGGTGGACCCTCCTTTGGAGGAAATCAAGGCAGAGGGGCCAAGTCGGGGGGCTGAGGGTGGATGCTAGCTCAGGACTCACAGCTCTGTTTCCTCAGATGTGAAACGGGGATAATAACATTCTCCTGTAAACTGATGTCATGGGATTGAGACAGGCTGGGACCTGGGACCCTCTGCTGCAGTGCTTGCACCTGGACACACCTCTCCGCAAGCAACAAAATACAAAGAAACTATATGGGACTGAAAATAACCACGTGCATGCACCGTTGGGGCAAATTCTGGACAAAAAGATACAAAGAGACCAAAAATCCCAACTGCCACTCTTGAAGGGCTGGAGCAAAACTAGGGTGTTGGGAGCAAAAGCCAGGTACTGCGCATGCCCCCTGCACACAACACCATCTAAGGAGCAGACAGAACGCCTAAATGCCCCTCTGGCCTGACCCCTGGACACACCCCTACCCTCACCCCATATAAGGAACAAGCAAGGGAGCCTGTTGTTTGTTCCCGCTCCCCGCTGCTGCAGCAGGGGCCCCAATAAAGCCTTGCCTGAATTTCTTGTCTGGTCTCTTATCAATTTCTATGGATTAAGGAAGCCAAGAACCCTGGTTGGTAACAGGATGGCCCTGTGGCTTCAGTGAGGTGTCCACGGGTACTAAGGGAGACACACATGGCTCCTGTTATAAAGCCACCAGAGCCTGCTGCCCTGCAGCTGCCTCTCCCCAGCACTCATCGCCCCAAGAAGTGCTTGTTCGTCAGCCTCTGGGAGCCCCTCAGAGGGCGGACTCCACACCCAGGGCCTCATCGACAGCACCTGGCTCACAGGACGGGTCCTTACTCCCGGATTCCAGAATCCCCAGGCTTGTCCCCTTTGTACCCACAACAGCCAGCCCTAGTCCGCCGGGAGCTTCCTCACCTCATCATGAGGGTCTGGATGCCCTTCGAGGATGCTGCATGTTCAAGAGGAAGATTGTAAGCACAGAGGGAGGCAGGTTCCTGGGGCAAGTCAGGGGCCACCCAGCACCACTTATACCCCATTAAGTGGACCCCATTAAACTACTCTGAAACCCCTTCCTACACATTCCCCAGGCCCACTCTCTCCCGAATCATGAGTGTTCCAGGAGAAGACAGGATTCTACCTTGAGGGTCATGCAGGGGCACCTCTACCTGGTGGATAAAGGGGCTGAGCTGTGCAGAGCTGTCCCCGGGCCTCTCCGGCCCATCCTGGGAGCGATGTGGTGTGTGGTGGTTCCTGATGAGGAAAATCGTAAATATTCTAGGGCAGGACAATCAAACTAAGACAGAAAGAAAATAAAAAAACAAACGACATGCCCCCTTTGTGGCAGGCCTTTCCCAATGTGCAACGTGCATCTATCCGTACATGAAACAGTAAGCAGACCTCCTCAAAGCAGGAGGATGAAATCAACCTTTGAGAAAAGTTGGTCTCTTCCTTTAGATGCCAGCATTGTAATATTGTAATTGTACGATTAATATACTTCTTTTTCATCTCATACAAGGGTACAAGGGGTCACATGGACCAAAGGCTTGTCTGTACCTGCATAACTGAAAAATAAAACAACTTTGTTGAATAATGTGCACAGTGCTAACCTGTCAGTATGATACACAATTTCTTTGTCTCAAAAATGTATATAAAACTGTGTCTCTAACTCCTGATCATTGGAGTTCCCAGAGCTTCTGAGAATCTGTTTCCCAGTTTATAATCCTCCATTTGTCTTGAATAAAATTCTCTTTTCTTTCGTCTTAGCATGATTGTTATCGGATTTTTCATTGACACCCCCTCACATGCTGCGGGGGGATGGGTCAGGGAGGTGACACCCCTCCTGGAGGCCACCTGTTTACTATACCACACAAGTTGGGGGCTTCCACATCCCACACCAGCCTCCAGGAGAAAAGTGAAAGCCAGGTTTGGGTTTTTTAAAGTATGCTAACAGAGATGCTAGAAGATAACGTACTGGCAAAAGCTGACAAGAAACTAAATTGCCACGTCAGGCCCCCAAACTGTATGTTAAGAGCAGGATCCTAGCAGCGTCATCCAGGCCAGTGACTCACCACACACACCACCAATACACAGCCTCTCATCTGGAAAAGGACAAGGAAATGAATTTCACTCTCAAAGTAGGGCCGGACTCAGGCAAGGGTCACCCTGCGTATCCCTCCCCACACACGCCTGTGAAACACACAGGGAGAGGGTAGCAGGGCTGGAATTGTAAGCCGAAGTGTTTACACCTGCCAAACCTCAGGCTTCTTGGGGTAATCCAAGCCCCCCAAAAGAGGGGGACGTTGTTGTTGCTGCAGGGTCTGCTCTCCAGTGAATCCCACAGCCGGCCTGCGATGACTTCCTGTTTCCCCAAGGTACTCCCCTCCCTGATACACCTGTGACTTTGTACATGCCAGGACCTTCACCCAAGTGCCAGGCTGCCTTTGGTTTTAAAGATGTATTTCATGAGAGCTTTCACTTTTCCACAGAGGTTATTCCAACCTGGCATCATCACCAAAGCTGGCCGATTACTGAGGTCTCTAATTACACTTCCGGATGCCAGAGTAGGCTGGATGCCAGCCCCGAAGGCAGGCATGCGACGCTCCCGCTAGGCCCAGGGAGGCAGCTGCTCTCAGGACATCATCAGTGTGTCCTTCAGGTGGTCATGGTTGTCAAAGGCCTCTTTCCAGTCTTGCTTTATCATGACAATCTGCTGTTTTGTTTAACTTTGTTTGGGTCCATCCTTATCAGTTTCTTTTCCAATGACTAGACTTTAAATAAGACACAAGTACTTTGGGACCAAATACAAACCCTCTACTGCCAAAGCAGAAATATACACAGTCAGAATATTCTTACTAAACCAGCCTTAGGATGAAGCTGATCTAATAGAAGAGAGGACTGAGAGAAGGAAATTGAACCCAGGAAAAAGAGGTCAAGCTACTAGATCAAGCCTTGCCTGAAACCATCCATCTGGACTTTTCAATTACACAAGAAACGTTTATGTCAACATGGCACGGGTTTTCTGTTACCTCAGGTGTCTTAATAAATGAGGAAACTGAGGCCCAAGGAGATACCATGACTTTGTCAGCCCGGAGAGCAACAGAATGAAAGCTCTATTATGTTGCACTAAATCCTGCCTTGTGTCAAAATCCTAGGCTGTGCTCATTGTGGTTTTTACACAAAATCCCGAATTCTTTACAGTATGGAGGCAGGCCCACCATTCAAGCCTTACAACAATCATAATCTAGCAGGAATTAGATTTAACTCAATCAGATTTTTTTTTTTTTTACTTCTCCAAAAGCAACAGGGCAAGCCTAAATGGTCCGTGGAGATGCTACCCAATGTGAGGGCTACAGGGCACAATTTACATCAAACATGTCTGCACCACCTCCCTCTCTCTGAAAGATAGCTCTGACCCCGGCTCACGTTTCGGTGTTTACGGAAAACCTCAAGGCGGCTTTCAGACAGAAATGTATTCTTTTTTTTTTTTAATTTGATGTTTTTAAAATAGTAGTTGCTTTACAATGAAATGTTCTCTTCATTAGCCTCATACATAGGCACTGCTATGACTAGCAGGCTACAGTTGTGTTGGCTTGCCCTCTCCCTCCATCCCCTGCCCGCCCCCTCTTCCCCCCTCCCTCCCTCCCTCCCTTCCTTTCCTTTCTTTCTATGACGGATACAAAGACCCAAGGAAGGCTCAGCAAATCAGTTCTGAACTCTGCTGTCCACCTGTCTTACACCCGAGGATCTGAGGACCCAGAGGTAGGTGACCAGCTCGAAGTCACAGTCGGGGCCAAACCTGCAGGGTCAGAGGCCCCGGGTTCACTTCACCATGTGCTAAGCCCCCCTCCCCCCTCCCTCCCCCGAGAGACTGTACCTCGCAGGGCACTACCTACTCGCACAGCCCTGGTGATACCAGCAATTCCAGACTCCCCCCCGGGACCTGGGGGACGTCAGGGAAGTGGGGCGTCCAGCTGCCCCCGGCCCCCCACAGGCCTCAGCAGGGCAGCACCCACACCGAGAGGAGTCCACACTTGGGACACACGTAGTGCTGGGCAGGGGGAGGCTGGCTCCGGACGGGTTTTCTGCTTCACAACTGCCCAAGAGGAGAAGCCCACCAGCAGCAATGCTGAAAACTCCGGAAACCAACAAGAGTCACCCGGGCCTTGGGGAGCTGTGTCCCCCGTCGCAGAGCATCCTGCCTACACTCTGTCTCAGACCTGCCCCCACCCCGTCTGCCCCCCGTGCCCCGCTGGCCCGTCCACGTGTCCAAACTGGCAGGTGGGGCCCGGCCCACCTCTGGCCGCATCCCTGCCCACCCCACCACCCAAGCCCACCCCTCCCCCGCCTGCACGCCAGGTCCTCCTGGGTCACCCAGCACAGTGCCCCTCCTCCCAGGGCCCTGCAGCGCTGTGTGTGATTCCTCCAAACGCTGCTGTGAGTGGCACAAGGACAGGGTGCCCCCCGACACCGTGTCCTAGCTTCTCCCACGCGAGGCCTCGGAAAGACGTTCACTGTTTCTAATAGGAAAAGGCCCCTCGCTTTCTGTCTTACTTGGGGAGCAGAGGTGGTCTCCCGAGTGAAGAGCAAATATCTTACCACCCCCGGGACCCCCAAGACCCCCAGGAGCGAGGGTGAGGTCTGCCCTGCCCCCTCCTGCCTGCAGGGTACCTTTCGCCAGCCGGGACCCCAGATGCCGAGGCTGCATCACACCGCAGCCCGGCAGAGCCCTTGGGTGGCCCAGCGCCCTCAGAGGCCCAGCTGGGGGTGGGATGGGCGGGCCACCCCAGCAGAGCTCATGCCCGCCCACTCGTATCTGGTGGACAAATGGACAGACCAACGGCACAGGACCTGCTCCAAGAACTGACCCAGGGTAGCGAGGGGGGTCATGCCTGAGACTGCCAAGTGGCAGCCTACGAAGGACACACGCCTGACGACACCCGGGGTGGGGGGTCCCAGGGGACTTGAGAGAGAGAAACGGGGTTCCAGCTCAAGGTCAGAGTCCTCACAGCTTCCCCCCCACCCCCAGAGAAGCCAGGCTGCCCTGAGAAGGAATGGCTGGTGGTCCTTCAAAGCTGACTCCTGTAAGCCCCTCAGGGGCGGGAAGCACAGCACTTTGGTGGACAAACTGAATGGCTGGGAGGACCACGCCCTGGCCAGGTGGGCTAACTGCATCCCTCCTGGCCCGTGTCCACTTGCATCAAGCGGTCCAGTTTGGAGGCACTCATGGTGCTTTTTTCACAGTTGCAATGGCTTGTTAATGACATGTTACTCGTGGCCCTTTATGTCTTGACTGTTTTCACAGGCCTGCACGTTTTGTGACTCACTTCTATTTTCCTTACCTTGTATGCAGTCTAGGTTGGCTTGAATTTATACTTATTTCAGTTAGACTCTCTGGTTTGCCTGGACCAGCAACAGCAGGAGATTGGGGCAGGGGGTGCAGTACATAGGGTGGGATTTGTGTGGTTTTGCTCAGGGTCCTAGCTCAGCCCTGCCCTCTTCCCATTCTGCTCTGAAGTCTAACTTCTTCGCTAAGTAATAGAGATGTTCCTCCTCCACCCCTCCCCCCTTCTCTGGTCTTTCTCATTCTTACCCCATGATGCTCTGTCCTTTCACTGAGATCCTTCCTCCAGCTAACCCCTCCTCCCTTTCACACCAGGCCTCCAGGGAACATTCTGCTCTCCCAGAAGCAGAACCTCTGATCCCACACGCTTTCCAAGCCCCTCTTTTTAACTCCCTCAATAGCCAATACTTGAGTTACTATATCTCAGACCTGTTCTCAGCATTTCCCCACTGAGGGCGGGGCGCCACCCCCCTGCCCCCCATATCATATGAAGTTTTCTGAAAGCAGCCTTCCTGATGACTTAGAACCATAAGACATTAGGATGGTTTTGCAGGCTCCTCTAAACGTGACAAGATGTAGTCCTGGACTTTAGGACACAGAAAAAGTAAAGCGTGTTCCCAAGATGTAGTAGCCGTCGCCATAATGGAGATCGGAAAATACATGTATCTGTGTATCGCTTTCAAAACCATCGGCACATGCGTTTGTGGTTGTTTTACGCCAGGCTGTGTAGTGTGTGTTGTATTATTTGGGTTTTACAGAATAATGGGGAGGGTTTAATATTATTCTGCCACATAAAGGGAAACATAGGAAGAAACGGGAAGTGAAGTTACCTGCTCTGAAAAAACAATTCAGCTTGAACAAGCAGTGAAGAGCGCTGCTGTGTTTCTGAGACTCAGGATTGACAAAGCCAGGCAAGCCGCTAGGAGCTTCCTCTGATCTCACCCCACGTGAGAGATGCTGGCATTTCCTGGGCAGTCACCACACCCCAGATGGGCCCGGGGAGGAAGCGCTGTGTTCTCCCCAACTCTGCCTGAGACACCCAAGTGGGAACATTCCAGGAACTACGGGATGATTCAGATCTGAGCTCCTCATCCTGCCCTCACTTGGAATTTTGTAAGCTTTTGGTCCTTTCAATCTTCAGCCATGTTTAGTCTTTTCCTTCTGGTCGCATGGGAAATCTACCCATCAGGCAGACTGCGAGAGTGAGTGAGCATGCGGGTGGGAAGGAAGCCCCCACAGCACTGCCTGGTGACGGGGTGTCCACATGGCCACCCACTCCTTTAGCCAGTGGCGTCAGCTAGAACCAGGGTGGATGGGTCCCCAGATCCAATACAGCCTCTTCTTTGCTGTGGTGTCGAGAGCAGCCACTTGGATCAGAGCAGCACTTCATACTGTCACATGCTGCTTCCCTTTCTCCCTTTTTTGCCCAAACCACACTCCTCTGTGATAGAAGCAGGGGAATGATACTACCTCCCCTACTGGGGAGGATACTGCCTCCCCCAGGACGCACTCCCGCCGGGAACTCATAGACAGCATCTCTTCCCTTCCAAATCCACCTTCTGGTGCTTGTTTGGATCTGAACTAGCAACTTGGCAGAACCACAGAAAAGAACAGATGTGCTCCGAGGGGTCAGGTGATCGGCAGCATGGTACCAAAAAAAACAGGCGGTAAGCAAGCCTCAAGGCAGAGCGTGGGGAGGGAAGCATGGTCAGCAGCAGGGCTTTGAAACCTCCCTGAATGCCCACCTAAAACAAACATAGCAACTATAGATTAAAACCCCAAACCCACAGACAACATTTACAACAAAACTAGGTGAAAATGTTTCCCCACAAACCTGAAAACACAAGCAGGTAGGAATCGAGTACTAACAGTCTCAAGACCTGTGTGGTCTTGACATCTGCAGAAGAAATGGGAAGTAGCGGGGTGACCAGGAAACCTGACAACAGGAGAGCCCAGAAGAGCCACGACTGACGTTTGCGGGAAAGCCAGGTGGGGACACCAGGATGGGCTTTCTCTGCAGCAATAGTGGGATAAATCGTCTACAGTGGGGACCAAGGTGCTGTGACCTCTCTGAATTGGAACAAGGGCTCCCTTCCATGGTGAGGAAAACCACTGAGAGTGGCATCAAAATTTAGCAGGACAGAGATTACAGAGATGAAGGAGAGGGGAAGGCCAAGTACAAGCGGGGAAGGGAAACAGGGCTCAGGAAATCTCAGAAGGTCATATTTTTTTGTAGCACTACACATAAATAACAGAAGAGAAAGCTCTGTGCATATAGAAGAGCTGTCCTGAACCATGTCTCCTTCCAAAAGTTCAGGAAAACTAATTTCACACCAAAAAGATCAACAGAAAAACACTAACATCAAATACCATTATAAGAGACTATTGTAAGAAAAGAGAGAGAGAGAGAGAGAGAGAGAGAGAGAAAGGAGCAAAATAACATTCCTCCAGACAATGAAAGCATGTCAAAAATGTATGCTCACAGAGAAGATAAAAATGTAATCTTTGTTCCAAATTGAACTAAAAGAAATTAAGAAAAGGCATGAAATAACACCATGACACAAAATTAGACATACTCAGAAATTAGACGATAGAACTCAGGAAAGAATTAGAGATGTTTTCATCAGAAATGAAGACAATTATTTCAGAGATTAAGATTAAACTAGAAGGAACCCAAGAGCAAATAAACAGAACAGGTAATACCATAAAAAAATAGATGATCGGGGCTTCCCAGGTGGCGCAGTGGTTGAGAGTCCGCCTGCCGATGCAGGGGACACGGGTTCGTACCCCGGTCCGGGAAGATCCCACATGCCGCGGAGCGGCTGGGCCCGTAAGCCATGGCTGCTGAACTTGCGTGTCCAGAGCCTGTGCTCCACAACGGGAGAGGCCACAACAGTGAGAGGCCCGTGTACTGAAAAAAAAAAAAAAAAGATGATGAAGAAGAGGAAAGTGTTGAAAGCCAAAAATAAATAAAGAGGTAAAAGAGAAGTCTAGAGAAAGTGACAGTTACTGAAGGTAAGCAAAGAAGATCCAGGACATTGATGAGTTCATAAAGAAGAAAACCAAAGCAAGGGGAAAGAACAAATAACAAAAACTTTAACTTAAGAAACTTTAAGTTACCTATTGAAAGAGCCCACCATGTACCTGAGAATACTGACCCAGAATGACCAGCATTAAGACATATTTTAGAGGCAGGATCAAGATGGCAGAGTAGGAAGATCTGAGCGTGCCCCCCCCACCATGAACACATCAAAACCATATCTACAGGGACTTCCCTGGTGGTCCAGTGGTTAAGACTCTATGCTCCCAATGCAGAGGGCCCAGGTTTGATCCCTGGTCAGGGAACTAGATCCCGCATGCATGCCGCAACTAAAAGAGCCCACATGCCGCAACTAAAGACCCTGCATGCCACAACGAAGGTCCCGCACGCCACAACTAAGACCCGATGCAGCCAAATAAATAAATAAATATTTTTTAAAAATACAGCTATATATAGAGCAACTCTCTCTGAAGATTTACAGAACAGATCTTCTACAACCAAGGATATAAAGAAAGAGACACACAGAATCTGCATGGAGGGAGAAGAAGTGATCTCTTCAGGACCTATATCCCTGGTGGGCAACCAAGAAGAGGAGGGGATATCACAGGCTGGGAACCCTTCCTGGGGAGTGAGGGGTCACACCCCACATTCGGCATCCCAGCCCTGGGGTCTGGCATCAGGAAGACGAGCCTCTCTGACTGGTTTAAAAACCCATAGGTCCTTCCAGAGAGCCACAGGAAACCGAGACTCTGCTCAAGGGCGCATGGAGAGACCTGCTTGCTCCCAGTCCCAGGGCATAGGCAGCAGGCTGAAAACTGCCTGAGGCTCTGGCCAGCCTGTAAGGACCACCCCCAGCCTGCAGCAGGTTCTGGTTCCAGCCCCTCCTGCTCTGGTCCCACTCCAAGGGACCAAGGCAATTGCACCAGAAAAAATCCAGGGCTTGCTCTGGACTGCAACTCCAGCCTCTCATAGCCTGACCACATCCCCCAACAAGGCAGCAACCACCACCACTGTAGAAAAGCAGCAGCTCAGGAAGGGCTTAGGCTCCAACCCCTCTGACCCCGTCCCCACTCACCACCAAGGCAGCAAACACCACCATGCCACATGAGGAGACACAGCTGGTGCCAGCCTTTGGCTCCAACTGCTCTGGCTCCAACCCCATCGGTCACCCCCTTGGTGGGGGTCACCCCCTTGGCTCACACCAGGCTCAGGATCTGGCCCCTCCGCCTCTACCCACGCCTACCCACTCTGGGGTGATGGCCGCCAGTGCACCCCAGTAACAGACATGACTTGTGCCAGCTCTTCCGCCAAGCCACTGGACACATGCAGACTACACAGGGATGGTCCACCATAATAACACGCCTTCAAGACTGAGATAGACAACTGTTTCACCTGATTTAATAGTGACAAACTGATAAAGACAAACAAAATGAGAAGACAGAGGAATATGTTCCAGGTGAAAGAATAAGATAAAACCTCAGAGAAAAACCCTAATGAAACAAAGATAAGTAATTTACCTAATAAAGAATTCAAAGCAGTGGTCATAAAACTGCTCACTGAGCTCAGGAGAAGAACAGAGGAACACAGTGAGAAGTTCAATTAAGAACTAGAAAATATAAAAAAAGAACCAATCAGATACCATAGCTGAAGAATACAATAAGTGAAATGAAAAATATATTAGAAGGAATTAACAGCAGAGTAGGTATCAGAGAAGAATGTCTAAGTGACCTGGAAGACAGATTAATGGAAATCACCCAATCAGAACGGCAAAAAGAAAAAAAAATTGCTTTAATGAGGATAGTTTAAGGGACCTCTGGGACAATATCAAGTGTACAAACATACACTTGTATAATGTTATAAGGGTCCTAGAAAGAGAAGAGAGAAGGGGGCAAAAAATGTATTTGATGAAATTATGAATGAAAATGTCCCTATCTTGAAGAAGGAAACACACATCCAAGAAGCACAGAGAGGCTTAAAATAGATGAACCCAAAGAGACCTACACCAAGACATATCATAATTAAAATGGCAAAAGTTAAAGAAAAAGAGAGAAAAACAAAGGGTCACATACAAGGAAACTCCCCTAAGGCTATCAGCTGATTTTTCAACAGAAACTTTACCAGCCAGAAGCGAGTGCTGTGACATGTTTAAAGTACTTAGAGGAAAAAACCTACAACCAAGGATAGTCTACCCAGCAAAGTTATTATTCAGAACTGAAAGAGAGAGAGAGTTGCCTCAATAAGCAAAAACTAAAACTAAAACTAAAAACTAAACATCACCACTAAACTGGCCTAATTACAATAAACGGTTAAGGGATACATAGACAGATGTAAAACAGGACACCAAAATATAAAACATAGGGGGTTAAGTAGTAAAAAATGGACAGCTTTTAGTATGTGTTTGAACTTAAATGACTATCAGGTTAAACAAGTAGATATAAGTACAAGTAGATATAGATGTAGCTCATGATCACCACAAATCAAAACCTTCCAACTGAGACACAAAGAACAAAGAGAAAGGAACCCGAACACAAAACTAAAGAAAATCATCAAACCAAAAGGAAAGAGACTAAAAAAAGAAGAAAAGAACAGAGAAAAACTACAAAAACAACCAGAAAACAAGTAACAAAATGGCACTAAGTACATACCTATCAATAATCACTTTAAATGTCAATGACTAAATGCTTCAATCAAAAGACATAGGGAGGCTGAATGAATAAAAAAACCCATCTATATGCTGCCTACAAGAGACTCACTTCAGAGCAAAAGACACACGCAGAATGAAAGTGAAGGGATGGAAACAGATATTCCATACAAATGGAAATGAAAAGAAACCTGGGGTAGCAATACTCATATCAGATGAAACAGACTTTAAAACAAAGTCTATAATGAGAGACAAAGAAGAGCACTATGTAATGATATAGGGGTTAGTCAGAGAAGAGAATGTAACATTCCTAAATACATATGCACATAATATAGGAGCACATAAATATATAAACCAAATATTAATAGACATAAAGGGAGAAATTGAGAGTAATACAATAATAGTAGGAGACTTTAATACCCCACTTACATCCATGGATAAAACATCTAGACAGAAAATCAATAGGGAAACAGTGGGTTTAAATGAGCATTAGATCAGATGAACTGAATAGATATATACAGTACATTCCATCCCCAAATAGAAGAATACACATTCTTTTCAAGAGCACACAGACCTTTCTCCAGGATAGATCACATGCTAGGCCACAAAACAACTTTCAATAACTATAAGAAAATTAAAAGTATATCAAGCATCTTTTCCAATCACATTTTGAAACTAGAAATCAATTATAGGAAGAAAACTAGAAAAACACTAACACATGGAGACAAAACAACATCCTAATAAAAAACTAATGAGTCAACAAAGAAGTCAAAGAGAAAATTTAAAAACACCTTGAGATAAATGAAAACAGAAACACAACTTTCCAAAATCTACTGGACAGAGCAAAAGTAGTTCTAAGAGGGGCGTTTATAGCAATACATACCTTCCTTAAGAAACAACAAAAATCTCAAATAAACACCCTAACTTTCCACCTAAAGGAGTTAGAAGAAAACTAAACAAAGCCCAAAGTCAGCAAAAAGAAACAAATAATAAAGATCAGAGCAGAAATAGAAAAAAACAGAAAAGATCAATGAAACTAAGAGCCAGTTTTTTGAAAAGATAAATAAAATTGATAAACACTTAGCCATATCATCAAGAAAAAAAGAGAGGGGGCCCAAATAAATAAAATTAGAAATGAAAGAATAGAATGGTAACCATGAAGCTCGTAGAAGAAAACATAGGCAGAATATTCTTTGACTAAATCATAGCAATATTTTGGGGGGGATCTCTCTCTTAAGGCAAAGGAAACAAAAGCAAAAATAAACAAATGGGACCTAATTAAAATTAAAAGGTTTTGCACAGAAAAGAAAACCATTGACAACACAAAAAGACAACCTAATGAATGGGAAAAAATATATACAAATGATATGACCAATAAGGTTTAATATCCAAAATATATAAACTGCTTATACAACTCAACAGTGAAAAAAACCGATCAAAAAATGAGCAGAAGACCTAAGTAGACATTTTTCCAAAGAAGACCTACGGATGACCAACAGGCACATGAAAAGATGCTCAACATTACTAACCATCAAAGAAATGCAAATCAAAACCACAATGAGATATCACCTCACACCCATCAGAATGGCTATCATCAAAAAGACCACAGGGCTTCCCTGGTGGTGCAGTGGTTGAGAGTCCACCTGCCGATGCAGGGGACACGGGTTTGTGCCCCGGTCTGGGAAGATCCCACATGCTGCGGAGAGGGTGAGCCCGTGAGCCATGGCCACTGAACCTGCATATCCGGAGCCTGGGCTCCGCAACCGGAGAGGCCACAACAGTGAGAGGCCCGCGTACTGCAAAAAAAAAAAAAAAACCCACAAATAACAAATGTTGGCAAGGATATGGAGAAAAGGCAACCCTCGTGCACTGTTGGTGGGAATGTAAATTCGTGAAGTCACTATGGAAAACAGTATGTAGGTTCCTCAAAAATAAAAAATAGAACTACCATACCATCCAGCAATTCCACTCCTCGGTATTTATCCAAAGAAGATAAAAACACTAATTCATAAAACATATGTACCTCAATGTTCATAGAAGCATTATTTACAATAGTCAAGTCATCAAAAAATATATATATATATACACACACACAAATAGTCATAAAAAAGAATGAAATTTTGCCATTTGCAAAAATGTAGATGGACCAGGAAAGTATATACTTAGTGAAATAAGTCAGGCAGAGAAAGATAAATATTGCATGTTTTCAATTATACGTGGAATCTAAAAATAAAACTGATGAAAAAATACAACAAAACAGAAACAGACTCACAGATACAGAGAACAAACTAGAGGTTACCAGAGGGGAGTGGGTTGGGTTGGGGAGAGGGGCAAAATAGGTGAAGGAATTTAAGATGTACAAACTACTAGGTATAAAATAAATAAGTTATAAGGATGTAATGTACAGAACAAGGAATATGGTCAATATTTTATAATAACTTCATATGGAGTGTAATCTATAAAAATACAGAATTACTATGTTCTACACCTGAAATTAACATAAGTAACATAAGTCAATGTAATGTAGTGTCAAGTTAATGTAAGTCAACTACACTTCAAGTTAAAAAAGACACATCTGTAAAATAACTACAAACACCAAGAAAAAAGAGTAGGGGGGAGTTATCCATTGAATTTCCAAGAGCAAAAGAGCACATCATTCATAAGAAAATGAGACTGTCATCAGACGTTCTGACAACAATGATTACCTCCAGAAGAAAGTGTACTAGCATATTTAAGACATTCAAGGATTTACTATCCGGGAAAACTGACTTTCACGTATGAAGGGCATGAGCAACCTGACACCAAAATGCAAGGACTTAAGGATCTTGGTCTCACGAGGTCTTCCTGAGGAATCTATCCGAGGACTGAAATGACCAGCAAGGCACTAACATAAGCATTGGTGGCTGTTAGTCTGCCAGGGCGGCCGTAACAGAGGACCACACAGGGTGCCTCAAACTCGCAGAAAGAGGAACAAAGAGACATGGTGCGCCTCCTCTAATCTCGGCAGAGGAGCTGCAACCTGAATCTGATGGTCCAGTGGTACAACTGCCAACGTGCAGGAGACAGAGGACCAAAGGACCCGCTGAAGTGCACCATGAGTGTAACCATCTAAAGACTGAGACATGCCACAGGTCAGACATCCAAGCATCTTCAACAGATACTTTGCAAGGACACCAGCCATGCGGCTCTGAGCACATGTCTGGAAGGCTCTCATCAATCCTCCACCTCCTCACCTGTCAGATGGTAATGGAAGACCCAGACGACATCTCATCTCATCACCAAGGCCCTCAACAATGCGCCTCGCGGAGGGGAGACCCCTCATCTGGGGAGGAGTTGGGGCCTGTGAACATTCAAACTCTCATGCTGAGAATCTTAAAGGCATCCCCCTGTCAGGCCTGGGCTGAGTAATGTTAATTTCAATTCCTATAGCACCTGACTGACATAAGCATCTCTGCAAAAGGGCATCCCTCTTTCCCAGCTCTAAAAGGATCCATAAATTTAAAATGTCACTACAGCCACATTAGGCCAGACAAACAAACAAAAACAGAATTAGAAAACTGTTCCTTAAAATCTGAACCTGATAACCAACTAAGAAACTCACACTGTTCCTTATTCACTGAAGACTTCAGGTCTGGCCTTTGCTCTACCCCTACAAACTGTCAATGTCCTCAATACATCCACCATCCATCCATCCAGACTTTTCAATCCTGGATGAGACAAACAGCTCCTGCGCAGCTTTCAAAAAATACTGATGTCTGGATGTAAAGACTCTGTATTGTCCAGGAAGTGGTTCAAGTACCGATTTAAAGATGACTCTATAATCACTAGAGTCTATGAGTCAAGACTGCATATCATAACCTCTAGGACAACCACTGAAAGAATGAAAAAGGAAGGCATACCTCACAAGCTGTTGAGAGAGGGATGAAAAAATAAAACTACTTCATTAGCAAAAGGCAAGGAAGCTATCAAAGATGAGTAGGGGGACTTCCCTGGCAGTCCAGTGGTTAAGACTCCATGCTTCCACTGCAAGGGGCACAGGTTTGATCCCTGGTTGGGGAAATAAGATCCCGCATGCCGCACAGCACGGCCAAAAAAAAAAAGCTGAGTAGGGGTGTGTCCAAAGGTCTCAAGGACCAAGTTGAAGACACTCCCACTGGCCAAAGGTAGGACAATTTGAACTTCAATAAGGATAATGATTGCAAGGGTTTGAAACCTATCAAACATGTCCAAGCCCATGAGTTCACAATGATAGTTTAAATTTTAAAAAGCGTACTGGAGGATCATGGGAAACACATTCATCTTTGAAAGTGGTAAATGAAGTAAAAGAATGACGTGTTTGCCCTGCCTTTTCTCTATGAAATGTCCCCCTGGTAAACCATATATATAGCAGATGAAGGAGGCATCTATAGAAGCACTCCAGCTGGGAAGTGAAAAAAGAAATGACAGAATTAGAAACGAATTATCATTTCATTAAAAAAAATTTTTTTAATTTACATCTGGGATCCGCCCAAGACCAATTATATCCAAATCCTCAGGGATGGATCCCAGGCATCTGTGCTTTAGAAACGCTCTCCAGGAGGTGGGAGTGTGCAACCAGGTTTGAGAATTGCTGCGTATCCCTTCTGTGACCTGATGCTCTCACCTGTGACAATCTTCTTCCCTCCATCTCAGCCACCGGCCAGCCCCCTCCCCCAGGATGGTGTCCCTCCAGCTGAAATTCCCTCCGGTGGTCTCTCCTTACCCGAAGGCACTCTGTCCTTCACATCCAGCTCAGAGCCTACTTCCTCTGAGAAGACTCCCATGATTTTCCACAGGGCTGAAATGAGTGTTTTTTACAGCTTCATCGAGGTATAATTTACATACCACACAACTTGCCCATTATAAGCGGTGACGATTTTCAGGAAATGTATTCAGATGCTCAGCCCTGGCCACAACGCAGTCTTAGAACATCTCCACCATCCCCAGCCAACACTCCCTCCTGGCCCATCCCTGCTTACATCCCCAACCCTAGGCAACCACGAAGCTGCTTTCTCTCCCTATAATTAGGCGTTTTCTGGAAGCATCATATAAATGGAACCGTACAATATGTGTTCTTCTGTATCTGGCATCTTTCACTCAGCCTACTGTTTCTGAGCCAAATGGGTATTTTTAAACGTACATGGGGATTTGGTATTTAAAGGAATGCTGGATGAATCCATCCATAAGCAAATGAATCACTTCTCATCGTGACTGCTCATCCCCTCACTTCTTTATCTTGTAAGAATGGTGTTTGCATCTTGGTCCTCGCCGGCTGGGCTTGCTCCGAAGTGGCCTGACTCCCATCCACATAACGGGTTTGGCTTGACTGAGGCCATACTGCTCACTCTATCTTCCTCCACTTACACCACAAACCCATCTCCTGCCTGAAGCCTTGGTCCCAAAACCATGAGCCCAGGAGCACACAATAGGGCTCCAAGGGCTCGGAGAATTCATCCACCTGCCTGGCGCTGCTGGGAGACCAACTGCGTTATGTGTTCCGGCGATGATTTCTAAGGTTTACAGATGTCATGTATTTATAGTCAATTACAGCTTTTCCTTGTGAACTTTTCCAATTTCCACAGACGGTAGGTTTCACAAGGGCAGGCGCCGTCTCTAATTCTCAGCTGTCTGCCCCACACTCCTGGCACATCAGAGGCAGTCGTGAAGACTGTTTAAATACTGAAGGTGGAGAAGAGTGCATGGGACTGTATCAGTCTGCTAGGGCTGCCACACCAAAGGACCACTGCCTGGAAATTTCATTTTTTCATAATTCTGGAGGCTAGAAGTCCAAGATCTAGGTGTGGGCAGGGCTGCTCTCTCTTGAGGTTTCTGTGCTTATCTTTTAGGTGGCTGTCTTCTCCCTGTGTCTTCATATGATCTTCCCTCTGTGCATGTCTGTGTCCTAAACTCTTCTTATAAGGATACCAGTCATATTGGATCAGGACCCACCCTAATGACTTCACTATAACCTAACTACCTCTCTAAAGACTCTATCTCCAAATACAGTCACATTCTGAGGTACCAGGGGTTAGGACTTCAACCTATGTATTTTGGAGGGACACAATCCCATGACAAAGACCAATGATACAATTCTCTTCTTTTGTAAGTATCTGAGAAGTTCTAAAACAGACAGTTAAACTTAAAACAAAAAGATCTGTTAGAGGAATAGTTACTGAATGACCAAAATCGTACTAAAAACATGACTACAGCCAAGTAGGGAAGGTGTGGAAAATGTTCTGTTATTAAAAAGGCATTTCTGTTTTCAAAAACAGTGGAGAATAACTACTAAAGAGAATGACCCTCCTGCTTTGGAAGTGTAATGAGGTCCACAGAGTTTGGCATTGTCTCCTGAAATCTAAATTGGCTAAATCTGGATTTGCAAAACACTGGAAAATACAGAAGTCATTCTGTGAGTTCTCACCAGCTCCCAGCCCCACACAGGGAGGGCTGTGGGCAGTCAGGCCAGAGCTCCGTGTTGCTGGCAAATGAAACCATTAACGTCTGATAATTGACGTCTGGGACTCACCTACAGGAAAATGCAGCCCACTACCTGTTGGGAAGCTGTTCTGCTGCATCTGAGGGGTTCCATACTTCGAGGTATCAAGGAGCATAGGGAGTTACCTCTAAATGAAACATTTTTATCTTAACCTATCTTTGCACTGAAAACAGTTTTCAGGTTCCTCCTACGTCAGTCAGATCAGGCTAGGGTGTGTTGCGGTAACAAATAACTCCTAAATCACAGTGCCCTATTCTAATAAGAGTTTCTATCTTGCTGACTCAATGTCTGCTGTGGCTCTGGTTTACTCTCCAGGGCAGGTCAGCCACTTCTATCTCAACATGTGCTTCTCCGATGGATGTGACTGGGAAGAGAGCAAGGACCTGCTCTTAAAGCATCTGCTACTTCTGCTCATGTTTCATTGGCCAAAGCAGTCATGTGGTCACCTCTACCCCACAGGAAGTGGAGGAGCACAGTCCTCCCATGTGCCCAGGAGGAGGAGCCTCACTAATGACCAACAGTCCTGCAGAGACACCCACAGTGATGCACCGGCTTCCATACTCCCCTAGCCTGCCCTGCCCCTCTGACTGCAACCCAAAGTAGCGGGAACACAGTCCCAGGGCAAAGGGCGTGGGCTTGGTGCAGACAGGCATGTGGCCAAACCCAACAGTGCTCCCTCTGGGCTTGGGGGGGGCAACCTGGACCCCCCACGTTCCCACAGAGGCCACCAAAGCCGTGAGTCGGGGGCTTGATCTGCAGTACCAGGGACAACGTCACCCCCACCCCAAACCTCCTAACCACAGAACTCCCGCTCAGAGGGCACAGTGCTCCCACAGGTGAGAAGACATGCCACATACCCGACCATCAGGGAAATGCACATCAAAGCCACAGGGGGATATCACCTCACTCCCACTAGGACGGTTACTATCCAAAAAACAGAAAACAAGTGTTGGCGAGGATGTGGAGAAACTGCAACCCTGTGCACTGGTGGTGGGAATGGAAAATGGTGCAAGCAATGGAAAACAGTACGAAGGTTCCTCAAAAAACTGAAACTAGAACTACCCTATGATCCAGCAATTCCACTTCTGAGCATATACCCAAAATAAATGAAAGCAGGAACTAGAAGAAGTATGTATACACTCATGTTTTTAGCAACATTATTCACAATAGCCAAAAGGTGGAAGCATCTCACATGTCCATTGATAGATGAACAGATAAACAAAATGTGGTATATGCATAAAATGGAATGCTATTCAGCCTCAAAAAGGAAGGACATTCTGACACCTGTTACAACGTGGATGAACCTTGAGGACATTATGCCACGTGAAGTAAGCCAGTGACAGAAGGACAACTGTGTGATTCCATTTATATGAGGCACCTAAGAGAGTCAAAATCAGAGAACGCAGAATAGTGGTGGGGGTGGGGCTGGGGGATGGGGAGTTAGTTTTCAGTGGGGACAGAGTTTCAGTTTTGCAAGAGGAAAAGAATTCTGGAGAGAGATGGTGGTGACGATAGCCCAGCAATGTGAATGTACTTAATGCTGCTGAACTATACCCTTAAAAATGGTTAAAATGGTAAATTTTATGTTTTGTGTCTTTTACCAGGCTATGGTCTGAATGTTTGTGTCCCCCCCCAAATTTTCTATGTTGATAACCTAATCCCCAACGGTGACAGTATTAGGAGGTGGGACATTTGGAAGGTGATAGGTCATGAGGGCTCTGACCCTCATAAAGATTTGTGTCCTTATAAAAAGAGACCCCAGAGAGCTAGCTCACCCCTTCCACCGTAAGATGACATCATCTATAAATCAGGAAGCTCTCACTAAACACCGAATCTGCTGGTGCCAGGATCCTGGATTTCCCAGCCTCCAGAAGCATGAGAAATAAATGTCTGTCGTTTCTAAGCACCTGGTCTATGGTATTTTGTTACAGTAGCTCAAATGGACTAAACACGCCACCATTTATAAAACTTTGTAAAAAAAAGTATTTTTTTAAAGTTTACAATGGCTCCCATGACCCACTGGATAAAGTCCAAATAGCTTACAATGTGATTTAAGGCCTTCCAAAATCTGGCTGTCACCTGCCTCCATTCAGGTGCAAGGTGTCCCCAACTATATCCAGCATCCTCCTGCCTCTACACCTTTCTTCATGCAGTTCCTCCTGCTGATGACCCTCCCTACCAGTTCCCCCTCCCCCTTCATGCATCTAAATCCTGCCTGCCTCGGGGTGCCCGCAGCACCTCCACTTTCTAAAACCGTGATTAATGCTGTGTGCCTCACCCCTCCCTCCCACCAGACAGCAAATCCCCAGAGAGCGCTGCCATAACTGTATTATACTAGAACCTAGCATGGTGCCCTAAACAGGCAACCAAACGCTATGAACCCTTGGTCGCTGAGGATGACCAACTTAATGGTAAAAACTATAAACCAAAAACCAATCATCCTCAGATCAGAGCTGCTCCAACCCTGATGTGCACAGAATCCCTATCAACACACAAGTAGCCAAGAGATAGAACCAGAACCTGCAAGGCTCTGTCCAAAGCACACCCAGTGGAATGGGGTGGTGACCCCTGCCCTCAGGGTGCCACGTGGGAGCTGGTCCAGAGTCACACAAGGGCAGGCATGCCTCCCCAGGCACCTAGGTAGTGCTTTGGTGAACACCTTTTCTAATTTAAATCACTCATATGCCCCTGCAGATGGAACCAGCTTTTAAATTTAACTTCATTGTTATCTACAGTTAAATCAATGACTATCAGACTGGCTTCTTAGACCCTCTTAATTACCCAGAAGAAATTCCACAAAAGATGCACTTCCTTGAATAGAGCAGGTGGGCAGCTACAATAAAATTTCTCTAATAGAGCTGATGCTCCTCCCTGGGGTAATTTAAATAAGCCGTAATGGGACAATCATTAAAATTAATTACAAGATCCAAAAAATGAGCCAGGACAGGAATCAGAGGACCAGGTGCTAGTCCTGGCTCTTCGGTGAGTTAACTGATGTGACTTTGGCTAAACCTGTAACTCTCTGCGGCTCAGGCTTCTCACCTGTAAGATGATGAGTGTGTTGGAAAGAGCTGTGGCTTACACACTGCGGGGACCCACGGGCAGACCATGAGGTCCACTGGTTGAGCAGCAACCAGAATTTTAAAAATGAAGTACAGGGCTTCCCTGGTGGCACAGTGGTTGAGAGTCCGCCTGCCGATGCAGGGGACACGGGTTCGTGCCCCGGTCCGGGAAGATCCCACATGCCGCGGAGCGGCTGGGCCCGTGAGCCATGGCCGCTGAGCCTGCCCGTCCGGAGCCTGTGCTCCGCAACGGGAGAGGCCACAACAGTGAGAGGCCCGCGTACCACAAAAAAAAAAAAAAAAATGAAGTACAATACTGTACAGGATGCATCACCTCAAATGAATGTAAAAATCGTTTCCTGAAACTTCTGTTTGAGACCTATAATTTATATATATCTTGGGTGGTGATGTAAAATGTCTGTAGAAAACCAAGCCCAGCAGTCAGTGTCTACATGCACGCAACCCTGATGGCCAGAGTCGGGGACCCTCCCCATGTAGAAACCCACAGAGGTCAAGCAATCTAGACTTAGAAAGGTCCCGGGGTCCTGAGGACGTGGGGAGCAGGTGGGGCAGGAAGTTGCCTGACTTTGCTCCTGGTGGGGCTGGGACTAGAACCAGTACTAAGGGGGCCGTCTGCAGAGGCCTCGTGGACAGGGGAACGGGTGGACCAACATGGCAAGAAGGTGACGCTGCTGACCACGTGGGTTTCTGCAGCAGAGTTTTAGGAAGTGAAGTCAGAGAAGAAACAGTCGAGGAGGGGCCTCTGGCTTTTACTTAGTGAGAGGGGGATGGGGGCAGGCTGGAGGGTTCTGGAATGAAAAGTGACATGATCTGATTTAAGTTTTAAAGCAGTCATTGTAAATCAACTATACTCTATTAAATTTTTAAAAAATAAAATAAAAGGATGGACCTAGAGATTATCATAGTAAGTGAAGTAAGTCAGACAGAGAAAGACAAATATCGTATGATATCACTTATATGTGGAATCTAATTTTTAAAAAATGATGTAAGTGGACTTATTTACAAAATAGAAACAGACTTACAGACATAGTAAACAAACTTATGGTTACCAAAGGAGAAAGGGGGGAGGGATAAATCAGGAGCTTGGGATTAACACACACACACTACTATACATAAAATAGATAACTAATAAGGACCTACTGTATAGCACAGGGAACTCTACTCAATATTCTGTAGATGTTGTACCTTTATGAGAAAAGAATCTGAAAAAAAAATGAATACATGTATATGCATAAAACTAAAAAAAAAAAAAAAAAAGCAGTAACCTGGCTGCCATATAGAGATACACCCGGGTGGAAAGGTGTGGGTCAGGGTAGAAATGGGAAGGCTGGAGGCGAGGGCAACAGCCCAGTGGAGAGATGATGGGGCGGTGCAGGTGGTGACCAGGGATGGGATTCTAGGACTGATGAGATGTAGGATCTGAGAGGAAGACAAGAAACAAAGTTGACTCCAAGACTATGATGCAGGCGTCAGGAAGGATGGAGCTGCCATGTATTACAACGAGAGACAGGGGTTAGGAGGGATGGTGGGGGATAGCTTGGCACCTGTCGAGTTGGGGTCTCTTAGACCTCAAGAGGAGATGTTTCAAGTTGGATACACAAGTCTAGCATTCAGGAGAGAAGTCAGAGTGAAAACATAAGTTTGGGATGTTTCAGCATACGATGGGTTTAGTGCCATGAGACTGGGTGAGGTCAACAGGGTGTGAGTGGGGATGAAGCAGAGGAGAGGTCCACAGGTTGAGGCGGGGGCCCTCCGACCCTCAGAGGTCAGTAGGGGGACTGACCAAAGTGGAAAGAAAATCCCAGGCATATGGAGCCCTGGGAGCCAAGGGAAGAAGCAGTTCGGGGGGAGGGAGAGGACAAATTACAAGTCAAGGGAGAGGAGGACTTGCAGGTCCTTGGCGACCTCGATGGGCAGTTTCAGCAGAGTCGGTAGACGCCTCAGTAGGAAGGGGGAACGTCTGACTGGAGCGGGTTTCAGAGAGAAAGGGCGGGGAGGAACTGGAAAAAGCCAGTAGAGACAACTCCTCCCAGAAGTTCTACAGCAAAACAAAGCAGAAAAATAGGACAGAAGCAGGAGGAGGAAGTGGGACCAAGAGACTTTTCTCTTTTCTCAGATGGGAGATAAAAGCCGTTATGTGCGTGCAGCCAGGGATCCAGTAGAGAGGAGGAAACGGCGCTGGAGGGCAGGGGGAAGCTCCCGGGGTAGCACCTGGTGCTAAAATAAGGAGGGGGTGGCTTGGAGCCGGATACATTTTTTCCAGTCTCAGGAGGAGCTCAAAGGATGCAGGCACAGATGCTGGCAGGGAGTGATGTGATGAGGGGGTGGGAGTCTGAACCAACCATATGAATCCTCATTTCTTCAGAAATTCTGGAGCCTACAAAACCCGAATGGAGGCTGGGATTCCAGGCTGACGGAGATGTCAGGTCGTCCAGGCCAGAGGAAGCAACAGGGTCATGAAGTGACCAAGGAGACCAGTTTTACCTCCCCTTCCCCAATGAACCTCAACATCTACATCAAAAAAAAGACCACAGGGCTTCCCTGGTGGCGCAGTGGTTGAGAGTCCGCCTGCCGATGCGGGGCACACGGGTTCATGCCCCGGTCCGGGAAGATCCCACATGTCGCGGAGCGGCTGGGCCTGTGAGCTGTGGCCGCTGAGCCTGGCGCGTCCGGAGCCTGTGCTCCGCAATGGGAGAGGCCACGGCAGTAAGAGGCCCGCGTACCGCAAAAAAAAAAAAAATAATAATAATAATATGGAAGCTGGGTGAGGGGTACATGGGGGCTCTCTGTACAATCTGTGAAACTTTTCCATAAATCTAAAACCATCCTAAACTTCAAAGTTTTTTTTAAAATTTAGGTATAGTTGATATACAATATTATATAAGTTTCAGGTGTACAACATAGTGATTCGATATTTTTATAGATTATACTTTGCTTAAAGTTACTACAAAATAATGCCTATATTTCCCTTAACTGTACAATATATCCTTGTGGGTTGTTTTACACGTAGTAATTTGTACCTTTCAACCCCCTACCCCTATCTTGCCCCTCCTCCCTTCCCTTTCCTCACTGGTAACCGCTAGTTTCTCTGTATCTGTGAGTCTGTTTCTTTTTTGTTATATTCATTAGTTTGTTTTATTTTTCAGATTCCACATATAAGTATTTGTCTTTCTCTGTCTGACTTATGTCACTAAGCATAATGCCCTCCAGGCCCATCCACGTTGCTGCAAATGGCAAAATTTCATTCTTTTTTATGGCAGAGTAATACTCTACTACACACACACACACACACACACACACACACACACACACACACACACACACACACACACACACACACACACACACCATATCTTCTTTATCCATTCATCTACTGATGGGTGCTTAGGCTGTGTTCATCTTGACTACTGTAAATAATGCTTCTATGAACACTGGGGTGCACATGTCTTTATGAATTATTGTTTTCATTTCCTTTGGATAAATACCCAGGAGTGGAATTGCTGGGTCATATGGTAATTCTCCTTTTAGTCTTTTGAGGAACCTCCATACTGTTTCCCTCAGTGGCTGAACCAATTTACATTTCTACCAACGAAAAGCAACAGAAAGGCACGGCTCCGAGGAAGGCAGGCACCTCTCCTCACGATCCACATGGTCTGGCTGGTGCACACCTTTCCACGCACCGCGAGAAACCCCTCAAGACGTCCGTTGATTCCCCTGAAGCTCTTTGGGCTGTGACCTGCTGCCTCTACTGAATGTTGATCTTTTAGACACTCTCCTCCTTGCAAACATGCCTTCCTCTCGTCTCTCTGCACACATGCACACACACACGCACACACACGCCAGGCCCACGCCCCTCTGTAGGTGTGGCAGCTTTCCTGAAGGTTTCAGAGCACTGCATGGGGCATGAGGGACTCAAGCTGTCCCCCGTGATGTGTCTCATTCCCACACTGCTCAGTCCGCCGCCCGAGAAGAATGAATATCATCAACCTGCAGCAGCCCCCTGGGACCCCCAGCCCACGTGGTACAGCTCGTGTCCGCGTTTATAACGTACGCCTCTAATAAGAGAACAGAGGCGGCTGCTGGAAAACAGAAACAAGCTCCTGACGGCTGGGGGGCTGGAGGGACAGAACTGGGGACCCAGTGCTCTCAGGCAGACCATTCCCCCCACCCCCGCATCTGCCCGGTTCTGAAGTTATCCAGCGCAGAAAACCCTCTTAAGAGTTACGCCAACCATCTCCAAACAGAGAGCAGACTTCTCCAAGAACTGTAATGCTTTTCTCAAAAATAATCAGATCTCCCCACTAGTCAAAGAGAACAAGGATACTGGGGGACGGAGGAGGGGAAATGGCCACTAAGGCAAAGAAAGAAACATAAGTACCAGAAGAGCTCGCAACACAGAGCACCAGGGTCGGGGCAAACGTGAGCGGCCCCTCTGATGAGTGGGGTCACTAGGCAAAGTCCTGCCTCAGGCTTCTGTTCTACACAAACCAACCCTGGGCTATTCTGAAAATCGAATGGATCCACATACACAAATGCCCCCTGAACCCAGGACAACTCTACATGTGGAAATAACCATGCTATCGTCTCTCTCCCCAGGGTACAGGGACCCAGATTCCCACGCCCCCATCTGGAGAACTGTGCTCCCCACCACCTCATTTGGCTGTGCGACTCATTATACTAATTATTGTTTAAATTCGCGGGTGTTCCTTAAAAAGCTGCTTTATTTATAAATAAGTTGCCCGAAAGCCAATCTTGGAGTAGAAGCATTAGTCAGCGTCGAAAGCTTCCACTTCAAACATCAGCAATTTAGAGGAAAAACCCATAAACGGACTAGAGTATAATCCCAATACTGAATAATAAATCCATCATTAGCTCCCAGCGATATTTACAACTGAGCTTTCCTAACCTCTGGAGGTGCATTTTTTGAGGCTAAAGCAGTGCTGATTTTAAGACAGATTTTATGATGATACGGAGCCATCTGGAGCCATCCCAGACCTTGGGAGGTCTGGTCCCAAGGTGGCTGTGCAGCCGAGCCGTTCCATCCTTGGTGATGAGGCCAGGCTACCAGGCCCCTTGCTGCCCACCATGGAAGTAGAACCGGTCAGAAGAAGCAGAGAAGCCTGCGGAGCCCGGGCTAGGGGCAACCAGCTCATCTTCTCACCCCTGGAGGCTGAGTGGCAGCTCCAGGGACCTGGGGCTGGTGGCAGGAAAGATGGGAGGATGACCACCCCCTGATGGCTCTGGGGAGAAGGCACCGCCCCTCAAGAACAGCTGGATCCTCTCTGCTCCCTGCACACACACACCTGGCCACGCCCACAAGGACGGATGGGCAGTCACATCCCCAGCAGGGCGAGCACACCTCAGTGCCTATTCATCACTCCCCGGGGAGCTGCCACACATTTCAGCAGATGTTTCCCACTAATGGCCCCACGTGGATCATTCCAGAAGAGCAGCAGGCAGAACGGTCACCTCCCAAAAGGTGCCAGTGCACTGAGGCAGGGAAAAGAAGATTTGGTGCCCAAGACATTCTCCCATTATTCACGAAAGGCAGGGGAATGCTATACAGACGATAGCAAAAAGAGCACGGTGAAGGGAGAGAACAACTGGCTGACCTTGACACCCTTTTAAAGCTCAGTCAGTCAGTAGGTCTCTGTTGTACTTTCTCCTACAGCTGCTGCAAAAACTTACCGTAAATTCAGTGACTTAAAACAACATAAATTTACCATCTTACATGTGTCTCACTGGGTCAAAGATGAGGTGTTGACTAGGCTGGTTCCTTCTGGAGGGTCTAGGGGAGAATCTGTTTCCTTGTCTTTTCCAGCTTCTAGAAGCCTCCCCATTGCATGGCTTGTGGTCCCTTCCTCCATCTGCAAAGTGCATCCCTCCAACCTCTGCTTCCAAAGGCACATCATCGTAGCACCTCCTCTGGCTCTTCCTGCCTCCCTTTTACAAGGACCCCACGATTACATCAGGCCTGGATGACACCGGGTTAATGCATGGTATCTCCCCATCTCAATACCCTTAACTCAGTCATATCTGCAAAATCCCTTTTGCCGTGTAAAGAAACAGACTGACAGGCTCCAAGGACCACGGTGTGGACATCTTCGGGGAACCATTCAACTCTATTTACATTAGAATCCTATCTGTAACAAAACCAAGATCTTAATTAAGTGGATTAAAAAAAAAGCAAAACTCATGAGGCAGAAACACACGCATGGAGAGTGAAGCTATATCTCCCCATGCACGTAACAGTAATAAGCTTGTTATCCATCTACTGCAACAAGTCACACCAAGTGTGGACACAAAGAGCCACACAGACGTGTTAGGTGAAGACTTCTTACACACTGTAGACCCCGAGTCCTTCTCTTCATTGTGACTCTTGTGTTAAATTTAACATGCTCTGTAAATAAAGTACCATCCTTCTGAGATAACGCTCTTTCTCCGTCAGTCTTCCTGGGGAAAGCGAAACAACAAAAAAACAATGAGTGTAGGTCGTTACTTTAAGATTTCTGGCCAACACACTGAAAACATCACTTCTCTCTCTTTTTGCAGTGTGAAAGTTTCACATCAAGCCCCCATATCCTTCATGCCAACAAAACAATCCTGACAACATCACCCAGCATGGATACTTCGGGAAAGCTCCAAGGATCCACGCGACTATAAACTTTAACAACCGTCAGCGGCCAGGATTACCCCGAGACACTCTGAGGCATTACTTATATTGCTTCCTGCTTTAAACTTTTGATTACTGAATAAATATTCATGCTCTACTAGTCTCCTTACTACAGGCCCTCTCCACTCCAAACCAAACTTCACTTTTCCTCAAGTTCCAATAATCACAGGATGGCGAGGTTACCAGGTACCCTGTGGATCCATACGTTTTTCCTGCACGGCTTTGGTGCTCCCCAAGATGGCCCTGAGACAGGGCTCCATTCTCCAGGGCAAAGTCTGAGTGAAGGAGGAAGCCCACCATTTGCCTGGAGAGGCGGGGAGGGTCCTCCACCCCAGCCCAGGGGCCTTACACCCCAACCTTCCTGCCAGCCTCCCTTCTGGCCGCTCTTCCAGGCTCCACAAAACTCCAAAACCTACTGGAGGCAAGCAACATGGCAGGGCTACAATGCCTAGACCTTTCTCCACGCACCATCCCCCCTGCAGGAGGGGGCTCCCGGCAACCCCCTCCCATGTTCCTCTCTAGCATCTCTTTTTCACAACTTAAGTGTGAAGCAGAGGCTCCTTCCTGCCCCTTCCCTGCACAGATCTACACACTTTAAAGCCCTTCCATTCACTCCTCAAACAGGAAGCTCGACATGACGTTACAAAATGCACAGGTCCTGCCCGCCAAGAGCTTACACCCTAGGGGACATCATATCCAAGGAACAGATGTGTGACCTGTCCTATGAGGGGTGGTACACGGGGCACCCCTAGCCCCAGGAAGCCCTCCTGGGGAGGAGTTAACGTTGTTGACGCAAGTCTGTGAGCCCAATGCACAGTGAGGCCAAATAAATCCAAACGTTGGAGTTGGAGCCGAGAAAGGTTTACTGCAGGGCCAAGCAAGAAGAAAGGGTAGCTTGTGCTCAAAAACCCCGAACTCCCTGAGGGTTTTCCAGGAGAAGTTTTTATAGGCAAAATTTGGGCTGAGGGCCGCAGGGTGTGTGACTTTCTTTGGATTGGTTGGTAGCGAGGTAACAGGGCAGTGCTCCAGGCATCTTGTGCTCAGCCTGAAGTTACCATCTGCCATCTGGGTGGGGGCCTTGGGTCCTGCAGAAGAACTCAAAGATACATTGTTATGTATTCCTCAAGGAGGACCGAGGACCCTGCTCCAAGGCTGCACTATTGTTTCTTGACTGCTCCTCCCTTATCTCTGCCTCTCCTCCCTTCCCTGATTCGAAACTGGTTGAAGCTGCCCTTGGGAACTCAGGGAAGGTCAAGGAGATTGAATGAAGCCTATTCCTTACAAACAAGAAGTGGAGAACATGGAAAGGCTTCGCACCAGGAAGGGCGCCACGGGGTCCTGTTTCTGTAAGTAGACACCACGTGCAGAGGAGAAGGAAGAGTTAGGACGTCGGGACCTGGAGGCGTCCCAGGGAGAAGGCACAGTAAGTATGGCCGATGGTTTGGAGGCAAACTCAAGGACCAGAAAACAAAGTTCTGGGGGACTGAAGCCTAGAGCATGGAGGGTGACAAGGGTGGGTGAGACAAGGAGCCAGGCTTGTGCTCCCCAAGACAAGAGGTTTTCCCTGGATCCCGAGAGCAGCGGCAGCCGGTACCAACACCCGGTCAGACACACTCCTCAGACAGACCAGTCAGCGGCGCAGTGGAGAGGGACTGGAGGCAGCAGGATTCGAGGGTTAGTCGGGAGGCTGTCCCGGGGTCCAGGGGAGCTCCTGCAGAGGCAGCCGGCTGCAGGCTGCGATGTCGCATCGTGAGGGCCACTACAGCCCCCAAGCAGGCAAGTGAGGCCAGCAGAAGGGGGCCGACGGATCCATAAAGAGCCCTGCCAAGCGGGGCCTTTGGGTCTGGAGTGGAAAGTGAGAGACGGATGGAGCGAGGCGTGCAGCCACGCCCAGGGAGGGGGTGAAGGAGGCAGGGCAGCAGATGAGCGCCCCCGGAAAAGCCCCTGACTCACGATGGCGGGGGCCTCACACGTGTGACCGGCGACCAGCTTCCCTCCACCCAGGATGCAGTGGGCTGTTCGCAGCCCTGAACACTCACCTCCCAGCTGTGGCCCCGCAAGTCCCCCTCTGAGCCCCAGTTTCCTAATCCATCAGACGAGATCAACAGTGCCACCCAAAAAGGGCTCATCTGGAGGGTTTGCAGGACCAGCGCTCCCTGGAAGACACTGGGACCACCCAGGAGATGGAGGGGCGCCTGAACCGGAACCAAGACCAGGGGCAGGAGATAAGGCTTTCGTGTTACAGCCTCCAAGAGCTCACCTGGCGATGCTGCCAGCAGTCAGGGAGGCCCGTCTCCTTTGAACTGAAACATCCCAAAACTCGAGGAGCTGCATGAGGGAGCAGGGAATTTTTACGTTCTTGATTCCATTAGCTTTGCCCTGTAATTCTGGGTGGGTCGCAGTATTTACATTTGAGAGCTAAGAACACCACAGAGATGCTCCAGCACCAGCCCCATGTGATGGGCCCGTGTTGCTCCCTGTGCTCTGGACCGGTCCATCAGCATTCCTGCGCTACAGGTGAGCCCACCGAGGCCCAGCGCGGCCACCTGACGTGCCCCGGGGCCACCCAGCCAGCCGTGTTGGCCAGGATCCCAACACGGCCACCCATACCGCCCACCACTCACGGGCGTTTCCTGAAAAACCTGACTGCAAGCAAAAGGCTATCCACCCAAATCAATGTTGGGGGACTCACTCCACGAGGTTGAGACTCCACAGCAGGTCCCACGGGCTGAGCGCAGCGGAGGCCCTGACGCAGACCCCAACCTCCCTGGAAGACATGGACCCTGCGTAGGTGCCTCCAGGCAGCTCTGCCTTCCTTGGGCTGCACCTGAAGCCTCCTCCCACCCCCCCCGCCTCCTGTCTGACACCCCTTCCCCAGCTTCCTCGCAGGCTGCTCCCCCAACAAAATCCATACATATCTAATCCTGCTTCTCAGAGGACCTGACCTAACACAGTTCCTTACAGGAAAGAAAATGGAATAAGAATCACAGAAAAAATGAAAACACAACTCCATACACCCTTTGGAAATCTCAGAACCAAAGACACAAGTATATTTATGGGTAAGTTTACAATAAAAGGTCTAAGGTAGAAAATATGAGAAATGACGCAGTCAGCCGTGTGTTGCAGGAAGGGGAGAAGGTCAGAGTGACTGGATACGTCACACTCCCAGGACCAGGCTGGATGTTCACCCTCGTGATCCGGTTTCCTAAATGTCTTCTTTTAATGTTTTTATTGTCAAAATAACCCACATACAGGGCTTCCCTGGTGGCGCAGAGGTTAGGAATCCACCTGCCAATGCAGGGGACACAAGTTTGAGCCCTGGTCCGGGAAGATCCCACAGGCTGTGGAGCGTCTAAGCCCGTGAGCCACAACTACTAAAACCCGTGCACCTAGAGCCCGTGTTCCGCAACAAGAGAAGCCACCGCAGTGAGAAGCCTGTGCACAGCAACAGAGAGTAGTCCCCGCTCGCCACAACCAGAGAAAAGCCCACACGGCAACGAAGACCCAACAAGCCAAAAATAAATTAATTAATTAATTTTTTTAAAAAAAAACACATATAGATAACTGAATCGCTGTGCTGTACACCTGAAACTTACACAACATTGTAGATTAACTGTATTTCAATTAAAAAAACAACCCACATACAAAACAACAGCAACAGCATAAGGGAAATATTTAGCCTAATAAATGACTATTAAATACCCTGGAACCTCAACCAGATAAGGAGACAGACCGTGCCGGCCGCCCCAGAGGCATCCCCCGCGCCGCTCTGAGACAAAGCCCCTGCCATGTGCCCCATGACCACCCCCAATTCTGGGGGTATCACCATCTCACCTTTCCTTAACCTTTCCCACCGAGTGCCCAGCCCTACACATCTCCTTCAATCCACTGAAGACACCGAATCATTTGTCGGAGAGCACTTCCCTTGGCTGGGATTTTGATGACTGTCCCCACAGCCTAGCAGAATACTGTCCCCTGTCCTCTGTGTACCAGCAAATTGGTGGTGAGATCTGGAGGCTGAATATGTTTCAGATTAGAATTTGGAGGCAAACAACTTCCAGGGCAACGTGGCGTCCTTCCTCCTCCAGAGGCCGTGAGGTCCGGATGCCTCCCTCTCTGCAATGTCAGCTGGCATCAGCACAACCCAGGGTGTCCGTTCATGCATCCACGTGCTGGACCCCTTCTATACACAGAAACCCCATCACCTGCCACTAGGCTGCCCACTGGTGCCGCGTGCATAGGGAAGCAAGATAAATGATTCGGTATTTCCCGTTATTTACCAAAGTTAAAAATAATCATTCTCCTAAGGTGACCAATTAGGCTTTTTTGTTTCATTTTATCTTCCTTGGTATCATTCAGAACTCATGGATTTACTGGAGAAAACTCTAATTAGAAAAGATCCATGCACCCCAATGTTCCTAGCAACACTATTTACAATAGCCAAGACATGGAAACCACCTAAATGTCCCTCCACAGATGAATGGATAAAGAAGATGTGGTACATATATACAGTGGAATATTACTCAGCCATAAAAAAGAATGAAATAATGCCATTTGCAGCAACGTGGATGGACCTAGAGATTATCATACTAAGTGAAGTCAGTCAGAAAGAGAAAGACAAATACCATATGATATCACTTATATGTGGAATCTAAAAAAATGATACAAATGAACTTATTTACAAAACAGAAACAGACTCAGACATAGAAAACAAATTTATGGCTACCAAAGGGGAAAAGCAGGATAGAGGGATAAATTAGGACTTTGGGATTAGCAGATATACACTACTATTTAGAAAATAGATAAACAACAAGGACCTATCGTATAACACAGGAAACTATATTCAATATATTGCAATAAACCATAATGGAAAAGAATCTGAAAAAGAATATATATATTCTTATGTGTGTGTGTGTGTGTGTGTGTGTATATATATATATATATATATATATATATATATGTATATAACTGAATCACTTTGCTGTACCCCTGAAACTAACACAACATTGTAAATCAACTATACTCCAATTAAAAAAAAAAAGAAAGAACTCACGGATTTAAGCATATTAGATGCATTTCAATACATTGCAGTTTTTCCTCTTACTGATGTTCAAATTGTCCCATCTTTGGCCTCTTCAAGTCCCAGGTCCTTTTAATACCATTCTGGTGGGTCTGATGGTTCCTCTCCTCTCTGCTCTGACAAAATGTTCCAGGTACAACTTGTACAGTTCCTATTCTCGACACAGAATCTGCTGTTTGTCCAAGGAGTCCTAGTTTCTTTTAGTAGAAAACTGTATTTCAAGACCACCATCAGGGGACTGGCTATCTTCTTGCTGTTGGTGAGGCCACCATTTCCAGGCCTCTCTGGGGAACACAGTGGGTTCAAGAGTTCACATTGACCTTGTCATTCAAGTTCATTCAAGTTCAGGATTACAAGGGTTTCCTTTTCCTCACTATTTTTCCTCTGTAACTCCTTTCTCCTCCCCACTGAAAACTGGTCCTCAGAGTCCTCAAACTGGAAGATCACATGATTATGCATTTGCTTCATCTCACATGACACACAAAACCTGCTCAGAATAGCAGTACTAACAGTACCACTAAAACGATTCCAGAAAACCACCCAAAATGTTTACCTACATTCTGTCGAAGTCTCTCCTCACTTTTTAGGGCTGTAAATACAGGGATGGAGCACGGAGCCATTTACACCACACTTAGTCCCCTCAGTTCATCTTAATTCCACACATAACTACGTGTTTTATGTTTCCCCCACTCTTTTTTTTAAATATTTATTTATTTACTTTGGCTGCTCCAAGTCTTAGTTGGGGCACGTGGACTCTTAGTTGCGGCATGCACGTGGGATCTAGTTCCCAGACGAGGGATCGAACCCGTGCCCCCTGCATTGGGAGCACGGAGTCTTACCCACTGGACCACCAAGGAAGTCCCTCCCCCACTCTTTATGTCACTCTCTCCCATCCTTCGCTTGTTTGAAGCTCATTTTCGAGGACAGTGGTTTCCAAACTGCACCCCGCAGCACCCCAGGACCCTGGCTGCGCCTGCAGGGCATCACAAGAGAGTCCAGATTTCCTAGGGAGATGCAGCAGAGCTCAGCCTCTGCCCACACTCGTGCACCACTGCCTTGAGCTGACTCATGGCTTCAGCATTAGATCACACTGCATCCGCTCCAAGACATCTCGTGAAGCCAGTGGATGCCGCCATACAAAGCAAGTACCTACCACCTTACACCCATTCACCCATTAGCATGGCTGCCACAAAGAAACAAAGCAAATAATAATAATAATGACCCTCAGAAAATAACACGTGTTGTTGAGGATATGGAGAAATTGGAACATTTCTGCACTGTCGGTGGGAATGTAAAATGGTGCGGCCACTATGGAGAACAGTATGGAGGTTCCTCAAAAAAATAAACACAGAACTACCATCTGATCCAGAAATTCCACTTGTGAGTATACACCTAAAAGAACTGAAAGCGGGGACTCAACGAGACATCTGCATTCCCACGTTTACAGCAGCACAATTCACAATAGCCAGAAGGTGGAAACAACCCAAGTGTCCATCAACAGATGAATAAATAAAGAAGATGTGGTCTATACATACAAGGGAATATTATTCAGTCTTAAAAAGGAAGGACAGGGCTTCCCTGGTGGCGCAGTGGTTGACAGTCCGTCTGCCAACGCAGGGGACACGGGTTCGTGCCCCGGTCTGGGAAGATCCCACATGCCGCGGAGCAGCTGGGCCCATGAGCCATGGCCGCTGAGCCTGCGCGTCTGGAGCCTGTGCTCCGCAACGGGAGAGGCCACAACAGTGAGAGGCCCGCGTACCGCCAAAAAAATAATAAGAAGAAGGACATTCTGACAGAAGTGCCCCTGGAGAGGACAGTGCAGAAGTAACATCTGCTGGCCCCTGAGAGTGCCACCCAGCCCCTTGAGGGGTAAGACCACCCTTTACCCAGATGCTCTGACCCTCGTGGCCCAACCCTGGCCACCAGAGGCAAGAGATGGTGTTAGGGAACCACTGACCAAAACCACCCGCCTTGGCCAGGAACAATGATAAGCGCTTGCCTGAGCTGTCTCACAGCACGACGTCCCAATAAGGAACATGGTGCTGCCACCGAAAACTAACCGGGGGAATTCAGGAGGGGCTGAAAGGAGGGAAGAGATACCAGCCCATAATATGCCCTGACAACCTCCCAGAGTCCTTTGCACTGGAATCCATCTTGGCTGAGAGATGCACCCACCACCGGGAAGGACCCTGAGTCACAAATATGGGCCAGGCAAGATGACTGGCCAGAGACAACCCAGAAACTAACCGCATCACCATAAAACCCAAGATTTCAAGCCATGTGGCAGAGCAGTCCTCCTGGGTTCCCTTACCCTCTGCTCTCCGCCCGGGCGCCCCTTCCCAATAAAGTCTCCTGCTTTGTCAGCACATGTGTCTCTTCAGACAATTCATTAATTTATTTATTTATGGCTGCGTTAGGTCTTCACTCCTGTGCCCGGGCTTTCTCTAGCTGTGGCCAGTGGCATCTGCTTTTTGTTGCGGTGAGCGGGCTTCTCACTGCAGTGGCTCCTCCTGCTGTAGAGCACGGGCTCTAGGCACGTGGGCTTCAGTAGCTGTGGTGCACGGGCTCAGTTGCTCCACGGCATGTGGGAATCTTCCCGGACCAGGGCTTGAACCTGTGTCCCCTGCATTGGCAGGCGGATTCTTAACCACTGTGCCACCAGGGAAGTCCCAACAATTCACTTCTGAGTGTTTGACAAGACCCCACTCTCGGGCCCTGGAAGGGGTCCCCCTTCCTACAGCAACGGGAAAACAGCACACACACAGCCCTCCCTCCACTGCCCACTCCCAAGATGGGTGAGGCTCCAGCCAGACAGGAGAAGCTCCAGAGGGTCCACGATGGCTCACCTTTATTCCTGAAATGAGACTCTTCCTGGGATTGAAAGTCACCAGAGAACATGTTATTGACTTAGAACAACAGAAAGTTCCAGGGCCTCCCTAAAGGGTCATTTGGGCCAGGAAAGAAGCAGCCCCTGGAGCAGGTTCGGAGGGACAGTGGGGGCAAAGTTAAAGCTATGCCTCACTCGTTTCTTGGCAGTCCAGGTGACTGGATGTAGTGGGGACAGCGGCCTCCAGCTCTGAAGTCTCTGGGGGACACCAGTGTCAGCTCCACAGGGGGTCCGAGCCAGGACACGCCCTCCTCCAATAGGCTGGACCTGGTGTCCTCCGGCCGCAAGACTCCGCACACAAGTGCCGTGCACACGTGCACTCTGTTCTCTGTCACCCCAAACCCAGTTCAGAACCACAGAAAATGCTGCCATGTCCGTCCTCTGGGTAGGATGCACGGCTCTGACACCGGCCCCTAGGTTGGCATTAGCACTACTAGCCCAGCACCAGCCCAGACCGAATTCACCAGCTTCTGAGGGTGAAAACAGCCCTGACACTTGGCCTGCATCTGGAAACACCCCCAGCAGCAGGAGGGGTCACAAGAACATACCCCTGACAGCACACTGCTGGTAGAGCAGGGGGCTGGGCCCTCTGAGAGGTGGGGGGACAGGATCTTTGCGCCTCCATGGCAAATCGGCCACTTTCTCCCTTCTCCTGACTTCTTGTTCTATAGATGTAAGTGGGCCAATACTACCCTGTAAGTAAACCACCGCTATAAAATGCTTCCATTTGAGCAAAGAAGCAACATCATCTTTAGCGAGTGGGCAGCAGAGCCAGGCTGCCTCATTCAAGAACTCTGGTCTTTAGGAATACATATTTTTCCCCTTCCCCTGATGCAATTGGGAAAATAATATTTTTTACACTTGCAATTAAGAGCAGAACAGATGGCAACGGTTTAAAAATCTGTTCATGAGACTCGATGCTGGCGGAGGGATCGCTGACAAGACATGGAGGACGGGGGCGATTCTGTTTTTCTTGACGCGCGGAAGGCCCGCTATTGCGATCCCCAAAATGAAGTACTGCAGGCATAGGGAAAGGGGTGGGATGGAAGGTTCATCCACAGTGAGAGGGCAAAACAGCTAGTAATTGAGAAGTGACAGCAGGAGAGCCCACCTGCCTCTGTGTGGCTGGGCCCGCCCAGCTGCCTGGTGTGGCCACGGCCCCAGCACCACCACCAGCACCATCATCATCTTGCATTTCCCGTGGCAGCTGTGGGCCACTTCCTCCATTCACTGCGGACTTCCGGAGCCTCCCGGATACAGGCTCCCTCATCTGGGCTTCAAATTCACCAAAACCACAACGCACAAGAGAAATCCTACAAACTAGCCGTCACCGTGACCAAGGGGCTTGGCCTCTTTATTTACCACTTTTAGTTTATTCATTCAGAACCTGCTGAAAGGGAACAGGACCCTGTGGGGCTCCTGGGCACAAAAGCCTTTCTGTGTCCCCCATTTCTTGATTACAGGAAATAGGCTTCATTCAGCCCCCATGACCTTCCCTGAGTTCCAATGGGCAGGTTCAAACAGTTGCTAATCAGGGAAGGGAGGGGATCCAGAGACAAGGGAGGAACAGTCAAGAAACAATAGTGCAGCCTTGGGGCAGGGTCCTGGGTCCTCAGGGGATACACATAATAACACGCCTTTGAGTTCTGCAGAAACTAAGGCCCCCACCCAGGTGGAGGATGGAATGATGATGTTGGCCGTCATGACTTCAATCAACTAAAGCTTGGACTCTATTGACTGAAGTTCTATGCTGAATTCTGCTCTTCTCAAGCCCCCTCATGAATATGCATGTACCCTTAAGCTTAAAACTTCCCCAATTTTGCTGCTGGGGAGACGCTGCTTTGGGAAAGATCCCTGGTGTTCTCCTTACTTGCTGCAACTAATAAATCCTTCTTTCTCCGGATCTCCGCTTAGTTGTGTCTCTTGGCTCGACACCCACCAAGAGGCGAACCCAGTTTTCAGGTAACACATGCCCTCCCCCACACCTTCCCACCACACCAACAGGGCTCCTGTCTGATAACAGTGGATTCCAGCTGAAGGAGCTCCAAGACCAGACCCTCTCTGAGGAGCAGGACTGAGGGAAGCCCAGTGTCCAGAGGGGAGGCCAAACCAAGGCCACTGGAGGAGTCTGAAGCCTCTGGAACCTACAGTTTCAGCAGACACGACACACAGCCCAGCTCCTAATGGGATTTACACAAATTCCCACAAGAAGCCATGTTACCTCGGTTCCTATTTCACAATATAACATATCTGACTTTGAACAACAAATTAGAAAGCATATCAAAGGCAAAAAAATAAACAATTTTTTTAAAACCCATATTCTAAAGAGATAATAAAGTAAGCATCCTAACTGGACTCAGATATGACACAGACTTTGGAATTATCAGACTGGGAATTTAAAGGAACTATGATTCATATGCTAAGGGCTCTAATGGGAAAAGTAGACAGCATACAAGAACAGAAGGGTAACATGAGCAGAGCGATGGAAAGTCTAAGAAAGAATCCAAAAGAGATGCTAGAAATTTTTTAAAAACTGGTAATAGAAAGGAAGAATGCCTTTGATGGGCTCATCAGTAGACTCAACACGGCTGAGGGGAAAATCAGGGAGCTGGAAGATAGGCCAATAGAAACTTCCCAAACTGAAATGCAAAATAAAAAAGAAGGCCAGTGTGGGGGGGAAAGCAGAGACAGAACAGAGCATCCAAGGACCATGGGACAATACTGAAAGATACAGCATACGTATAACTGAAGACCCAAAGGAAACAAAAGAGATAATGAGGAAGAAAACATATTCGAGCTAATAATGGCCAACATTTATTCTAAAATTAACAACAGACACCATCAAACCACAGATCCAGGAATCTCAAGGAACACCAAGCAGAATAAATACTTTAAAAACCAACAACATGGGATTAGCAGATGCAAATTATTATATATAGGATGGATAAACAACAAGGTCCTACTGTATAGCACGAGGAACTAGACTCAATATCCTGTGATAAACCATAATGGAAAAGAATATGAAAAAGAATGTATACATATGTTTAGCTGAATCACCTTGCTGTACAGTAGAAATTAACACAACGCTGTAAATCCTATACTGCAATAACAAAAAACAACAACAAAAACTACACCTGGGCATATCATACTCAAACTGTAGCAAACTGAAGACAAAGAGAAAATCAAGAAATAAGCTAGAGGCAGGTGGGGAAACATTTTATCTATAAAGGAACACATAAGAATTACATCAGACTTCTTGTGAGAAACTACACAATCAAGAAGGGAATAGGTGAAAATCTTCAAAGCTTTAAAAGAAAAAGAAAAAAAAAACTCCACTAACCTGTACTTCTATATCCAGCAAAACTAGCTATCAAAAGTGAAGGAGAAAAAAAAAAAAGTGAAAGAGAAATAAATACTTTCTCAGACAAACAAATACTGAAGGAATCTGTCACCAGCAGACATACCCTGAAAGAAATATTAAAAGATTCTTCTTCAAAAGGAAGGAAAACTATATACGTTGGAAACCTGAATCTATATGAAGAAAGAGTGTGTGAGGAGGAATAAATGAAGGTAAAATAAAATCTTATACTTTTCTGACTCTTATTTGATCTAAAAGATGACTGTTTATTTAAAACTCTAATAGTAACAATGTATTGTGATGATTCTAGCTATGGGTAAGGGAAATGAATGACAGCAGTGTCCCAACGGACGGGAAGGAGGAACTGGGAATAGTCTGTTTTAAGGTACTGGCACTAAATCTGAAGAAGTATTGTGTTATTTGAAGATGGACTTTAGATTACTTAAAAATGTATATTGTAAACTCTGAGTCAAACAATAAAAAATTTTCAAAGAATTAAAAATGATAAGCTAAGAGAGATATAGTTGATTCCTATAAAATGGTCAATGAAAACCAGAGAAGTGAGAAAAGGAAGTGGCAAGAACAGAAGACAGTGAATGAAAAGTTTGCTATCCACTTATATGTGGAATCTAAAAAATGGTACAAATGAACTTATTTACAAAACAGAAATAGAGTCACAGTTGCAGAAAACAAACTTATGGTTACCAAGGGGGAAGTGGGGGGAGGGATAAATTGGGAGATTGGAATTGACACACTACTATATACAACTAATAAGAAGCTACTGTATAGCACAGGGAACTCTACTCAATACTCTGTAATGACCTACATGGGAATAGAATCTAAAAAAGAGTGGATATATGTATATGTATAACTGATTCACTTTGCTGTACAGCAGAAACTAACACAACACTGTAAATCAACTATACTCCGATAAAAATTAATTTAAAAAAAGAAAAGTTTGACATCAATCTAAATACATCAATAATCATTTAAAATGTAAATGGTCTAAATGCACCAATTAAAAGACAGAGTTTGTCAGAGTGGATAAAAACACAAGACCCAACTACATGCTGTCTACAAGAAACCCATTTAAAATATAAAGACACTTTTAGGTTGAAAGTAAAGGTATGGAGAAAGATATACCGTGCTAATTCCAAAAGAAAACTGTAGTACCAACAGATGAACCTATTTGCAGGGCAAGAATAGAGACACAGACGTAGAGAATGGACATGTGGACACAGTGGGGGAAGGGGAGGGTGGGATGAACTGGGAGATTAGGTTTGACATAAATACACTACCATATATAAAATAGGTAGCTAGTGAGAACCTGAAGCACAGGGAGCTCAGCTCGGTGCTCTGTGATGACCTAGATGGGTGGGATGAGGGGGAAGGAGGTCCAAGAGGGAGGGGATATATGTATGCATATAGCTGATTCACTTCATTGTACAGCAGAAACTAACACAACATTGGAAAGCAATTATACTCCAATAAAAAATAAACAAACAATAATCTCATTTCAAAATTAAAGAAAAAAAAAGGGGCTTCCCTGGTGGCGTAGTGGTTGAGAGTCCGCCTGCCGATGCAGAAGACGCGGGTTCGTGCCCCGGTCCGGGAAGATCCCACATGCCGCGGAGCGGCTGGGCCCGAGAGCCATGGCCGCTGAGCCTGCACGTCCGGAGCCTGTGCTCCGCAATGGGAAAGGCCACAGCAGTCAGAGGCCCGCCTACCGCAAAAAAAAAAAAAAAAAGAAAGAAAAAAGAAAACTGGGATACCAATACTCATTTCAGACAAAGCACACTTTAGAATAAGGAAAACTGTCAGGGATAAAGAGGGGGCATTACCGCATGATACGTAATTCAATTCTCCAACAGGAGATCGCAATGGCTATGCACCTAACAGAGCATCAAAATATATGAGGCAAAACTGATAGAACTGCAAAGAGAGAAGGACAAATCCACTATTATAATTGACAACGTTAACATCCCCTGTCAGTAACTGATAGAACAAGCAGGCAGAAAATCAGCAAGGATGGTTCACCTGGACAGCACTATCCATCACCCAGGTCTCACTGACATGCATGCAATATTCCATCCAACAACGGCAAAATACACATTCTTCTCAAGCTTGCATGGAACAGTTACCAAGTGCCTTAGTCCGTATGGGTTGCTATAACGAAATATTAATACTACAGTGCCATACAAACAACAAAAGTTTATTTCTCACAGTTCGGGAGGCTGGAAGTCCGAGATCAGGGGCCAGCCTGGTCAGATGAGGGCCCCTTTCTGGATCTCAGACTTCCTGTTGTGTCCTCACATGGCAGAAGGGGTGAGGAGCTCTGCAGGGTCCCTTTCATAATGGCACTAATCCCATTCATGAGCATGCCACCCTCATGACCTAGTCACCCTCCAAAGGCCCCACCTCCTAATACCATCACCTTGGGAGTTACGATTTCAACATATGAATTTGGGGCGGGGTTTGGGGGGGACACAAACATTCAGACCACAGCACCAAGACAGAACACATTTTGGGCCATAAAGCACACATGAACAAGTTTTTTAAAAGTTGAAATCACTCAAAGTACATTCTCAGACCAGAATGGAATTAAACTAAATATCAATAAAGGAAAATGGGTGAAATCCCCAAATATCTGGAAATTAAACAACATAATTCTAAACAACGCATGGGTCAACGAGGAACTAACAAAAGAAAAGTTTTTTTAACTAAATGAAAACAAAAATACCACTTGTCAGAATTTCTACAATGTATTTAACAAAAGCAGTGCTTAGAAATATATAGCATTAAATGTATACATTAGAAAAGAAGAAAGATATCCAATCGATAACCTAAGCGTGTACCTTGGGAAATAAAATGAAGAGAAACTGAAGCCTAAAACAAGCAGAAGAAATATAATAAAAATGAGAGCATAAATCAATTAAATTGAAAACGAAGAGGAAATACAGAAAATCAATGAACCCAAAATCTGTTTTGCTGACCAGGCTAGCCAAGAAAAAGAAGACACAAACTACCAACACCAAAAGAGAGAGAGGAGTCATCAACGCTGATCCCACAGAAAAAGATAATAATAGCCCATTAAAAGGATAATAATAAAGGAGTACTACAAAGAATTCCATGCCCCCAAATTTGATAATTTGGATAAAACAGACCAACTCCTTAAAAGACATGTACTACCAAAACTCACTCACACAAGGAGAAACAGACAAACAGAATAACTATATGTATCTTAAAAATTGAATCAATAATTAATAACTTTCCCAAAAGAAATCACCAGGCCCAGATGGTTTCTCTGCTGAATTGTACCAAACATTTAAGGAAGAAATGATACCGATTCTCTATAATCTATTTCAGAAATTAGAAGAGGCAGGAACACTTCCTAACACATTCTATGAGGCCAGCATTCCCCTAATATCACAATCTGGCCTAACAGCACCCTAGCGGGAAGCGGGCAACGGCGCCACTCAGGTTGGAGCATCCCCAGCGGCAGAAGGGGACAAGGTGGGTCTGAAAGGAGAGAAGAAGGGTGACAGGAAACCACGTCTGCTCTGCGTGGCTTGTCCTCTGGGGACGCCCCAAACTCGTCTTTCTCCTCATCAATTTGTCAAAACAGAAAACGGTGAAACACGTGAGTGTAGCTGCATTGGAGCTTCTGCTGGAGAAAGATGAGGGGGGCGGGCCCAGTTGTCCCCCAGCCCCCGGGCAGCCTGTGAGTGCAGATGCTCAGATGACCAGGCACGCAGGGCAGACAGCGTGGTGACCCCGCAGGTCCTACTCACCAGGAAGCTGCAGGCGCCTGGGGACCCTGGGCCATCCGCAGATCGGTCCTGGCCCGGCCGTCGGCTCCCCCGACGAGATGCAGACGAGATGCAGCGACGCTCGGATGCTCCAGAGACTGAAATGAAAGAGGACACAGGCTGGCGTCAACGGGCTGAGCACACAGGCTGCTCCTGGACGAGCAGAAGGAAGTTCTCCGATGCAGTGCCGGACCACAGGCTCCATAAAGCTCCCTGTGCCTGACGTCAAAGCAGCTCAGGACTCTGTGATCAGAGCTCCCGGGGTCCACAGAGCCACCCAACAGTTTGAAAATCAAAGAGTGGCAAGGTGATCATGAGTCTCCCCAAGTTTTCAGGGGAGCCCTCCCTCTACTCCCAAAGGCCAGCGGGCACTCAGGACGCAGCCACTGGCCCCGGTCTCCTGGGGATGCATTTCTCTAACCCTTTTGGAGGAAGATGCAGGAAACCCCGTGGCCTTAAGATTACAGGTTCCTTTTGCTCTGACAGGAAAGGAAGCATATTCTTCAAGGTTCTGTCCCCAACTTGTTTTCCCAAAAAAACCAAAATGCTACACAAGATAGAGCTTGGTGATGTCTGGGTTATCTTAAAATTGTGTGCGTTGCACACGGCGCAGTGGGGGTAGGAATTTTACAAAAGGCACTAAACAAAGTCTCGTCAAAGAAAGGGTGAGTGTGTGCATGTGCGGGTGTGCAGCACAAGCCACCCCGTGTGCAAGGGCCACCGTCTGCTCCCTGACACGTGGGGGAGCCACCCTGGCAGGGGCGGCACCTGCATCTCTGCGTACAGCTGGGCCACAGAGAGACCTTGGCTCAGACCTAGCTCTGCCCTTACAGCCTGTGAAGGCTCCAGAACCTCCTGGGGCTCCGTTTCCTCATCTCGGAGGATGCCAGGGGCGCTGAGATGTGGGGATCAGGCCCCACTCCAGCACCGGCAGCCTGGTCTCCCTGCCTGTCCAGTGAGGGCACAGACCCGCATTAACTTACAAGAGTCCTTGAGCTCTGACGTGGAGGGCTCCTGCCATGCTTCCTGTCCACAGAGCAGGCTACCCAGCTGGGGGCCTCCTAAATCCAATCACGGACCCCCTCCACCCTCCACGCAGATGACACCCGGCCCAAATTACACCGTGCCTGCCCCCACCTACAGCCAGGGACTCTAATGCGGTCTGGAAGCATGGCGCTGCACCACGCGGTGATCAGCTCTGGACCATGAGCTCCCGGGTCTGTGTTCTGCCCATCCCTGCAGCCTCACCCCCGTCACACCCCCAAGACCCAATGCTGTCGGGGTCTCACACCTTCCAGGCCAGCGTTTCAGCCATTCCCTTTTCACGCCTCTAGAATCTTACTGACAAACTACTATTCATCCTTCAAAACCCAACTGGGAGAGGCGTCCCTGAACTCCAGCTGTAACCACAATCTTCTCAGCCTGTCTTGTCTCTGCAGTTTTCACAATCATTCCCAGCCACATCTCCTTGCTCCCTCTAGGCTCCCGGCCTGCCAAAGGCACAGCTTTCCAGAGACTTCACATGCCACTGCAGCCAGCAAGCCGAGGACATGGGCCTCAATTCCAGCCTTAAGGAAAGGGGAGGATAAATGCAAAAAGCAGCAAAGATGGGGAAGCGACTCCGAGAGACGAGGATGGAGCATCGGGTTGGGGTCAAAGACACCAGCTACAGCGGACGGGAAGCAATGGAGCACGCCACTGAGAGCGCTGAGATCACACTGAGTGCCTGCCAGCCCCTGAAGCTGCACGCTCCCCATGCTGCAAAACCGTCTTGAACCCACCCACCCCGGCACCTGCCACGGGCTGCAAGCTGCCACGCGCAACGTGTCCCTGAGGCTAAAAATGCAGCCAGCTTCTCAGCCACGCTCCTGCTCCACAGGCCAGCCACAGTGGGTAGGGGTGGCTGCCTGGGAACCAGGACGTCTTCCGTCAATGGTCCACCCACCCTCCGTTCAACAGCCACCAGTGGGGCCACCCCAGTGCACGTCAGGCTCAGGCCCTCGGCTCCATCTGCTGTGACGTCCGGCAGGACTCAGGTGACACAGTGCCTCCCTCCCTGTGCCCAGCCACTCACATGGTGTGCCCTGAAAAAGGGTTTGCAGCAGCTCATAAATCCCCACGGTTGTGTATCAATATTGGCTCATCAGTGGTAACTAATGTACCATACTAACACAAGATGTTAATAACAGGGGAAATTAGGGGGTATGGGGGTTACAGGCCATATGGGGACTTTCTGCTCAACTTTTCTGTAAACCTAAAACTGCTGAAATAATTATGCTTCCAAATTTTAAAAAATATGGTGGTTCGACAGATGAATGGATAAAGAAGATGTGGCACATATATACAATGGAATATTACTCAGCCATAAAAGGAAATGAAATTGAGTTATTTGTAGTGAGGTGGATGGACCTAGAGTCTGTCATACAGAGTGAAATAAGTCAGAAAGAGAAAAACAAATACCGTATGCTAACATGTATATATGGAATCTATAAAAAAAAAATGGTTCTAATGAACCTAGGGGTAGGACAGAAATAAAGACACAGACACACAGAATGGACTTGAGGACACAGGGAGGGGGAAGGGTAAGCTGGGACGAAGTGAGAGAGTGGCATGGACATATATACACTACCAAATGTAAAATAGATGGCTAGTGGGAAGCAGCCGCATAGCACAGGGAGATCAGCTCTGTGCTTTGGGACCACCTAGAGAGGTGGGATAAGGAGGGTGGGAGGGAGACGCAAGAAGGAGGGGATATGGGGATATATGTATACGTATAGCTGATTCACTTTGTTATACAGCAGAAACTAACTTAACACTGTAAAGCAATTATACTCCAATAAAGATGTTTTGAAAAAAAAAAGAATCATAACAACATTCCTCTACTAGAAGGGCTTAAAAAAACAAAACAAAACAAAAAACAAACAAACAAAAAAAACATTGACAAAACCAAATCCTGATGAGGAAATGCGACAGCTATAACTCATACCTTGCTGATGAGGGTGCAAAATGATGCAGCCACTTTGGGAAACATGTTGGCAGCTTCCTACAAAGTTGTACAAACACTTATCATAAGACCCAGCCATCCCATTTCTCATATTTACCTAAGTGAGACGAAAACTTACGGTCACATAAAACCTGTACATGTGTGTTTATAGCAGCTTTATTCATAATAGTAAAAAACTTGGTGCTGAATTTGACCAATGCTTTATCTGCATTTATTGTGAAGATCGGTTTTTTTTCACCTTTATTCTACTAACATGGTAAATTGCGTTGATTGATTTTCAAATGTTGAATAAACCTTGCCTTTCTGGGATAAACCACATCCCCCCAAAAAATATGGTGGTTGATATTCAGAAGGCTGAATGTAAGAATGGGTATAATTGAGGAGCTGATGGGTAAACTGATAGATGGAACTAAGGGATTCTCCCAGAATGCAGTGCAAACGGACCTTGGGCAGCACCCCTGGAGGACAGGTTTTTCCTGACTTTAATGAGAGTCACTGGGCTCCGAGAGCATCCATCCCCAACCCCACCACACACACAGTGTTCCTCTCTCCAAACTGTGGGGCATTAGTAGATTCTCAGGCTTTTGGTTGTTCATCTCATCTTTCCCCAGGACTGCTTTGCGGGGTGAGGGGGACAGCACAGAAAACCTTAGGAACTATGTCAACCTTTGCCTAGATCCTCTGCCTCTCCCTGCCTGTGGCATTTCACAGTTCATGGCCTGAGGGAGAACCACTCTCTCTTTATTTAGCTATTGGTGGTGAATAACTTCTTTGGTTTTCTCCTTTTAAAAAAAATTTATTTCTTTAGAAGGAGTCCCAGTGACGCCTTTCAGAAAAGCAATTCCGCCTTCTCTATCAAAAATTTAAACACGCATATCCTCTTACCCAGCAACTGCATTTCCAGGAGTCACATGTATATGAAATGATGTGAGTATAGGGATTTTCACTGCAGCAATCTTTTTAAAAACTGGAAGCAACCTAAGTGCCCATCAATAGGACAATGGTTAAATAAATTAGGGCAGAGTCCACAGGCTGGAATACTCTGAGACTTTTTTTAAAGAGGTAGGCCAATATGTACTGACAGAGAGAAATCTTACAAGCCTGGGATTGAGTGAAAACGGCAAGTTAGCTGAAGTATGTGCATGTGTGCATGTCTGTGAGCGTGTGTCTGTGTGTGTGTAGATCCCAGTTACAGACACGGCAAGCCAGCTAGACAATGTATACACATGTGCAAGTCCATGTATGAATGCAAAGGCAAACAGAACAGACCGGAAGAGCTCCCACCAATGCCCGCCAGCGCTTCCTCTGTGGACGGCATGCAGATGGGAGAGGAGGCCAAGGGAGCATCACTTTGACTCTATTAAATACGTGCGTACTGGTTGGGTCTTTTACCAAAATGCGTTTCTTATTCAGCAGTATTAAGATGAAACCCATAGTCTGTGCCTTTGAGGGTGTCACATTCTAGCTGGGAGGTGTCAGCACTGAGAAAACCCACAGTGGGGAACAGCGGTCAGGAGGGAGGGGGCGTGTGTGGAGAGTGCAGGGGCCCAAGGCTCCTCGGGAAGGAAGGTCACCCCTGGCAGAGGGGATCAGAACACGCACAGCATAGGGCGGAAACGGAAACACGCAGGCAGGTGGGGACCAGACACAAGGAGGTGATGGGGGCCAGGACCTGGGCCCAGGGCTGCACTGGACCAGGGGAGGGGAGGCGGTGCTGTGTTGATCTGGGGGAAACTGAGAATTTAGTTTCACTCACGGAGGGGTTCACATGTGTGTATGTGTGTGTGGTGTGTGCATGGTATGTGTATGCATATATGTGTGTGTGGTGTGTGCATGATGTATGTGTATGGTATGGGTATGTGTGTGTGTGTGTGTGTGGTGCATGGTGTGGTATGTGATACATGTAAGTGTGATGCATGTGCATGCATGTATGTATATGATGTATGTGTACGATGTGTGTATGAGGTGTGTATGGGGTGTGTGTGTGGTGTGTGTGTGTATGGGGTGTATGGTGTGTGTGTGTGTGTGTATGGGGTGTCTGTGTGTGGGGGGGGTGTATGGTGTGTGTGTGTATGGTGTGTGTGTATGGCGACTGTGTGTATGGGATGTCTGTGTGTGGGGCTTTATGGTATGTGTGTGTGTGTGTGGTGTGTGTGTATGGGGTGTATGGTGTGTGTATGGGGTGTGTGTGTGTGTGTGTGGCGAGTGTGTGTATGGGGTGTCTGTGTGGGGGGTGTGTGTATGGTGCGTGTGTGTGTGTATGGGGTGTGTGTGTGTGTGTATGGGGTGTGTGTGTGTGTGTATGGCGAGTGTGTGTATGGGGTGTCTGTGGGGGGGGTGTATGGTGTGTGTGTGTGTGTGTGTGTGTGTATGGGGGTGTGTGTGTGTGTATGGGGTGTGTGTGTGTGTGGCGAGTGTGTGCGTGCGCACACACACGCCCCGGGGAGGACGGGGCCGGCTGCTGAGGACGAACAGCAGGAGCAGCAGGCAGAAGCCACACTCAGGCCCAGGAGCGCCTGGACGAAGAGGGTGAGACGCACATCCTCCCCTGGAGCAGCACCCACAGAGGGTGGTCAGGGTCAGGGTGGGACGCGTTCCCTGACCCCTCTGGGGGCAGTGGGGTCACTCCAGCGGGGGGTTGTGCTGAGGGGTGCAGGGAGCACAGGTGGCATAGGCCCCGTGAGTGCCCACCCAGGAAGAGAAGCAGCTGGTGACAACAGCCCCCTCCTGAAATCTGGGGGACATCAAATCCCAGGGGCCGGCCAGGGGCATCCTCAGAAGAATGATGGGCCTCCAAAAGGAGACCCTACCGCGAAATGGCCCAAGCCCCAACCCTGCTTAAATGTTCCACTGCAATGTCAACCCCTTCGGATGAATGGATAAAGAAGATGTGGCACATATATACAATGGAATATTACTCAGCCATAAAAAGAAACGAAATTGAGTTATTTGTAGTGAGGTGGATAGACCTAGAGTCTGTCATACAGAGTGAAGTAAGTCAGAAAGAGAAAAACAAACACCATATGCTAACACATATATATGGAATCTAAGAAAAAAAAAAGGTCATGAAGAACCTAGGGGTAAGACTGGAATAAAGACACAGACCTACTAGAACATGGACCTGAGGACACGGGGAGGGGGAAGGGTAAGCTGGGACAAAGTGAGAGAGTGGCATGGACATATATACACTACCAAACGTAAAATAGATAGCTAGTGGGAAGCAGCCGCATAGCACAGGGAGATCAGCTCTGTGCTTTGGGACCACCTAGAGAGGTGGGATAAGGAGGGTGGGAGGGAGAGAGACGCAAGAGGGAAGGGATATGGGAACATATGTATATGTATAACTGATTCACTTTGTTATAAAGCAGAAACTAACACACCATTGTAAAGCAATTATACTCCAATAAAGACGTTAAAAAAAAAACCAAAAAACCCTTCACAGACAAAAAATCAAGCAGACAGCATTTTCATATCTTCTTTTTTGTGGAATCTAAAATATGGCACAAACGAACTTATTTATGAAACAGAAACAGACCCACAGACATAGAAAACAAACTTATGGGAATTCCCTGGTGGCACAGTGGTTAAGAATCCACCTGCCAATGCAGGGGACACGGGTTCGAGCCCTGGTCCAGGAAGATCCCACATGCCGCGGAGCAACTAAGCCCGTGCGCCGCAACTACTGAAGCCCGTGCGCTCTGGAGCCCACAGAGCCCATGGGCCTAGAGTCCGTGCTCCGCAACAAGAGAAGCCACCACAATGAGAAGCCCGTGCACCACAACGAAGAGTAGCCCCCACTCCCAGCAACCAGAGAAAAGCCCGTGCAGCAACATAGACCCAATGCAGCCAAAAATTAATTAATTAATTTTTAAAAAAAGAAGTAGCAATATCTGTATGCTATTTTTTTAAAAAAGAAAACAACCTTATGGTTACCAACGGGGAAAGTGGGGGAGGTATACATTAGGAGTTTGGGATTAAAAGATACAAACTATTATATATAAAATAGATCAACAACAAGGTCCTACTGTATAGCACAGGGAACTATATTCAATATCCTGTAATAAACCATAATGGAAAAGGATCTGAAAAAGAATATGTACATGTATGTATAACTGAATCACTTTGCTGTACACCAAAAACTAACACAACATTGTAAATCAACTACATTTCAATAAAAAATTTAATTAAAAAACCAAATTAATTAATGAATGAAAATAAAGCCTGCTTCCTTTCAGAAGTCGCTTGAGGAAATTTAGATTCTCCTATAAACCACGCTTGGGAGTGAGCAGCTTTCCCAGGATCTGAAACCACGAAACAGCGGGTGTGAGCGCCCCCCTGCCACCTCCCACCCTCTTTCCACCCTAACCTGCCAGACAGTGCTGCCAAAAGTGCTGGATGAAAACCACTTTCCAGCCCCTTCTCAGGAAGCCCTCTTGCATCACGAAAGGACATCTGCGGAATGGCATTAAAGCCTCAGAACACGCTGCAAGAAGCTAAGGGATTTTATGCTACAACCAGGAGAAATTTTTTTAAATATTGATAACGGCTAAAATTCTGCAAACCGAAGCCCCACGGGGTGGGGGCTGATGTCTCCTCGGCTGCAGTAAGTCCATCACCTGACCCAGCACCCTGCACACACGGGGCCCATCACCCTGCCACCCTGCCCGCCCCTCGGCGTCCCCCACAAATGGCCGGGATGTTGTCTTGGGAGGTGTGGACCCATGGGCTTTAAGCTCGGCCACTGGGCAGGTAGGCTGAGCCCGCCACATCTGTCTGGAAGTTCTTGCCTTCTGTCCTTCCCTGTAACACAGCAAACCACGGTGCGAGGCATCCGATTTACACGGGACAAAACTCAGTGGTCCCTGCCCTGGACAGTGCGGATGTGCTCAGTACCAGAACATGATCTCCCCAGGGCATGGCAGCCCATGGCCAGGCCACCACGCAGCACGGTGCACAGTAGGTGTTCCACAAGCACTTGCTGAATGAGTGAATGGATACACTGATGGATGTTATGTCTCTGAAATCTTACAAAACGCTTAATGCACATTTTATTTTTTTTAATATTTATTTATTTACTTATTTATTTATTTTGGCTGCACCGGGTCTTAGTTGAGTCACATGGGATCTTCGTTGTGACATGCGGGATCTTTCAGTTGCAGCATAAGGGCTTCTTAGTTGCGGCATGCAGACTTCTTAGATGCAGCGTGCACGTGGGATCTAGTTCCCAGACCAGGGATCGAACCCGGGCCCCTTGCATTGGGAGCGCAGAGTCCTACCCACTGGACCACCAGGGATGTCCCTAATGCACATTTTAGAAGTAAATGCACACACAAGATACTCAAGGTACCTTCAAGCAAAAGGCCCAGGGAGCAAAGGATAAAAATCAGGTGACACTGGGGCCAGGGGCTCATCCTCTCACAACCCTGCAGCCTGGTGGGACCGTCCCATAACCGTATGAGGGCGCCCCGGTGAAACGAGGCCATCCCCACAGTCCCCAGGGAAATCTGCAGAATAAAGAGAATCAACCTCCAGAGGGTGCCAGGCTGGATGGAGCACCCCACCCACCAGCCACCCAGCCTCCTCACCCACGCCCGCCCAAGTTAGGAGCCAGCAGCTGGAACCCGGGCTTTTTATGCATCTTCACTTCCGTGATGCTGTGATGCTGGGCCAGGTAGGGCAGGATGTGGGTTCTGAATGAAGCCGGGAGCCTGACCCGCTCCCTCCCAGGTTCCAAATCCCCCTGCCCCTGAGCACAGCTTTTCCATTTCAGATTTCAAAGCGCAAAGGACAGATCTTTGAATAATCCGTGCTTCCTAATCCATCGGATATTCTCTGAAATAGCAAGTCTCTTCTCTGGACCTTCCTTGAAATAGCCTGGCCCTTACATATGACAAAATGATGCAAAGTGGCATCTCCGTGACCCAAATACGAACACTGGAAATACTTCCGGGTCTTCCAAATAGCAATAAAAAATATTTAAGACAATTTAATGCCAAGGCCATTTAACAGAATTCGAGACAGCTCAGGCAAATACACTATTAGAGGGAACAGATAACCAATGAAAAATTCAAACAGATACTACTATATAAGTAGAAATGAGGGGGAAAAATCACTTCATAGCTGTAGAGGATTTCCAAAGATGATGCTCTTGAAATCTCTTTTAAAACAATATGTTCCAACTTCCCACTAATCCAAATTACTCTAGCGATGTCTGCCTTCAGCGGCTAGCAGCAAAGATGCAGCCTCATTATCTCACTTGGCATGGTGGTATCAAGGAAACTTCTATTTCCGTCTTTCCATCACTAAAGCTAACGTGAGTCTCCCATCTGCACTGGTGACAGCTCCCTTTCTGATGAGAAGCAGAAACGTGTCCAGATGGGCTCGGGGCAGCGAGCAGACTGCCCACAAAGCCACCATGGTGTGGGGTGGGCGAGGGGATCATCACAGGGGCTACCTTTTGGGGTTTTTTTTTTAACGGGAAACAGTTCTGAATGGCTTAAGCACGATGTATTTTGATTTGTAAAGCTCTATTAAATTGAAGAAAGAGAAAGAACCCATCCCCCGCTCCATACAGAACAAGTGAATATCATTAGCCCCTAAACTGTCAATGAATTAAACTCCTTCCCTGACCATGCAGAGCAGCCCTGGGTGTGGGCATCTTGTCTCTGCCAAGCAAGCCCGCAGGCCAACCCCTGCCACACGGCCCTACGGGAGCTACAGATGCCAGCAATGCACTATCTTATTTGTTCAGGGGAAGCAAAACGGTCCAGTGCTGGTGGCTGTGTTCTTTCTTCCCAACAAGGCCTAATTGCTGCTGTCCTCCTCTGGGATCTGGTCTCCCTGGACAGAGCGGGAAGGCAGCCAGCAGAACCTAAACCGTCCAGCTCCCTGGATCAGGCCTCAGTGCACTAACTCCTGGAAACTCAAAGATGCACAACCCAGGCACAGAGAACTTCCTGTTTCCGAAGGTATTAATATGAAGTCAAAATTAAAATCACATATTCTTATGGTTCTTTCTTTAAAAAACAAAATCAGTGCTTCTTACTGAAAAACCAGAAAACGTAGGTTATCCATTTTGTGACCCTCCCTTCTGGAAAAGAATCACTTAGATGAAAATTGGTACATTCTCTAAAAATCAACACTTATGATCCTTGAAACTCTAATATTTGAATTTTTTAATAATTTCCTATCAAGCCCATTCAATAGAATGCAAACTACCTCGAGTGGACACACTGTTAGATAAACGTGATATGAAACTAAAATTTCAAATAGACACAGCTATATAAAAATGGCAAGAGAAAACCTGCTTCATTGCTATATAGAATTTCCAAAGATGATGTTCTGGAAACCAGCCATGGTTTTGACATCTATGAAACAAATCACTGTGGTGCACTGGTACAAGGGCTGTAAGAAAATAACCGTGGGAGAACAGAATATAGAAGAAACATTTCTCCTATTTATGTATATTGGGTTGGCCGAAAAGTTCGTTCGGTTTTTCCGTACGTTCCCGAACGAACTTTTTGGCCAATCCAATATACATATATTCTCCTATATATATAAAACAATCACTGTGCTGTATACCTGAAACTAACACAGCACTGTAAAACAACTATACTTCAACTAAAAAAATAAAATTATATTTTTTTAAAAGCCAGAACCAAAAAAAAAAAACTGTTAACTGTCTTTCTCAACCGACACGGGTGGTGTGCTGTAGAGGACTGAAGCACTGTCCAGGTGCCCTGGATTGAAACCTCCTTCACCAGCCATCTCCACGGATGTGAAATGGCCCAACTGTCATGCCTCTGACAGAAGACATCGAAGACTGCTGTTAGGATGCAAGTCACATCTGCCGGGGCAGCTCTTTCATTTACTGCCCACCCTCTTAAGGTTTCAGCAGGAATTACTGGGCCAGACACTGTTAACCCACCAGTCCCTGAGCTCTTCCCATTTCCTGCCTGGTGCTACTGGACACCTTACACTGTGACTGCCATCATACCTGAGGACAGACACCTCTGACCCCATCTACCACGTAACTACACAGATCAGTCATTGGCTACCGCAAAGCCCTGAAGAAACGAGATGATTCTTTCACTCAGGCTGAATAATCCCATACTGGAGGGGCTTCTAATGAAAAGCCATATTCCCTGACCCCAACTTCCCCACACCACTGCCAATCCTCTTCCTTAGTTCAGATTTTAATTCTTCTGGTGGCTATTTCCATCTCTCTAAATAATATTTTTACACCTCTATTTCTGGATCTATTATCAACTTCAGATAAAATGTACTGACATCCTTATACGAGAGGCGACACGTTGCAGGACCTCCTGGGCTCTTGTGCCGCTGACTGTGATCACAGTAGCCATGGCAGGTGCTCCCATCCTGACGAAGGGCTCTGGGAGAAACACATCTGCCAGAGAATCTCCCACCAATTCTGGGAACAGAGGCACATCCTTTGGGTGGCCTGTGACCATGTAGCCCTCAGGATGAATACAAGCTCTTTTCTCTTTTTGAACTTGTTAAAGCCCTAGATAGGAGGTGTCATTCACTTGGCCTGTCCCTGCTGCTCTTTGGAGGTAGGGACTGGCTCCCACACCCATCTGCACCCTCCAGTCTCAGCAGCAGGCCCAGGAGCCCGTGGAGACTACATGTGCGCCTGCTGAGAGCAGAAGCGAGCGAGCACCAGTGTGGTCAGCCCCCACCTGCCAACGCACAGAGGCTGTGAACCGCAGAGACCGAGGTCTCACCGCTTTGTTCTTTCTACTACACGACGTATTCCTGATGTCCAACGGATGAACGGATAAACAAAATGTGGCATGTACATACAACGGAATGTGACTCGGCCTTAAAAAAGAAGGAACCCCTAAATACGTAAGGAACTCATACAACTCTGAAAAAAACAATTTTTTTCATGGGCAAAGGACCTAAACAGATTTTTCCAAAGACATACAAATAGCCACAGGCGCATGAAAAGGTGCTCAACATCACCGATCATCAGGGAAACGCCAATCAAAACCACAGTGAAGTATCACCTCACACCTGTTAGGATGGCCATCACCAAAAAGACAACAAATAACAAGCGTTGATGAGCACGTGGAGAAAAGGGAGCCCTCGTGCTCTGTTGGCGGGAATGTAAATTGGTGCAGCCACGATGGAAAACAGTGTGGAGGTTCCTCAAAAAATTTTAAATACAACTACCATATGATCCAGCAATTCTGCTTCTGGGTATATATCCAAAAAAAACATGAAATCACTATCTCAAAGAGGTATCTGCACTCAAATGTTCATTACAGCATTATTTACAATAGCCGAGATATGGAAGCAGGGGACTTCCCTAGTGATGCAGTGGTTAAGAATCCGCCTGCCAATGCAGGGGACACGGCTTCAAGCCCTGGTCTGAGAAGATCCCACATGCCACGGAGCTACTAAGCCGGTGCGCCACAACTACTGAGCCTGCGCTCTAAAGCCCGCGAGCCACAACTACTAAAGCCCGTGCACCTAGAGCCCGTGCTCCGCAACAAGAGAAGCCACCGCAATGAGAAGCCCGAGCACAGCAACGAAGAGTAGCCCCCGCTCGCCGCAAAAGATATGGAAGCAATATGGGTCCATAGACAGATGAATGGATAAAGAATATATCACATATATATATACATATATGTATACACGCACACGTACACACAGTGGATTACTATATAGTATTAAAAAAAGGAGGGAATTCCCTGGCAGTCCAGTGATTAGGACTCTGCGCTTCCACTGCAGGGGACATGGGTTCGATCCCTGGTTGGCGATCTTAGATCCTGCAGGCCGCAAGGCATGGCCAAACAAGATAGACAGATAGATAGATAGATAGATAGATAGATAAAAGAAGAAGGAAATCCTATCATTTGTGATGTTGTGGATGAACCTGGAAGGCATTATGCTAAGTGAAATAAGACAGAGACAGACAAATACACACTACGTACGTGATCTCACGTAGACGTGGAATTGTGGTTTCCAGGGGCTGGGGGAGGGGGAAATGGGGAGTTTGTGTTTATGCGGACAGAGTTTCAGTTTGGGAAGATGAAAAAGTTTTGGAGGTGGATGGTGGTAACGGTTGCACCACAAAGTGACTGTACTTAATACCACTGAACTGTACACATAAAAATGATTAAAGTGGTACATTCCATGCTATGTGTATTTTACCACAATTTTAAAAACTTAAAAAAATTAAGATATCCTTGATGCCAGAAGACAGAGTGGGGGGCGCAACAGCCGTCTCATCAGCTGATGTTCCCAGATGTTTCCTCTCCCCGTGGAGGGGCCCCGGGCCTGGGGCAACCGAGAGAGAAGCCTCTGTCTAAAAAATAACTTTGGTAGGGCTTCCCTGGTGGCACAGTGGTTGAGAGTCCGCCTGCCGATTCAGGAGACACGGGTTCGTGCCCCGGTCCGGGAGGATCCCACATGCTGCAGAGCGGCTGGGCCCGTGAGCCATGGCCGCTGAGCCTGCACGTCCGGAGCCTGTGCTCTGCAACAGGAGAGTCCACAACAGTGAGAGGCCCGCGTACCGGAAAAAAAAAAAAAATTAAAAAAAATTTTTAAAATTTTTAAAAATTAAAAATTTAAAAAAAAATAAAAAATAACTTTGGTGGAATGACTGTCAAGGGACAAGGAGCAAGACTCACTGCGGGAGGATGAGGTGAGAGACAGAGAAGATACTCCACTGCTTCTCCGAATGGTGAGGAGCCCAGAGGCCCTTCTTATCAAAATCGGGGAGAGGTGCCCTTTCTACGGCACAAGCAGCTCACAGGAGGAGCCAGACCGGGGGCTCCGGAAAATCCAGGGGCTCCAGCCTCGTTCAGGAGCACCACCCCACACTCACGGGGCACCTGAGAGAGGCAGAGGTATCATTTGCAAACGCACAAGAGGATATTTTTACCAATGGTAGAGTGGATTTTTTTTTAACAAGCATTAAGATTTTTTAGCAGACTTTAGAAATGAAAGGGTTCCCATCTGTATGTGTCAAGGCGAGATCCCCTTTCTGGTACTTCCGAGGCTGCATCAGGGTTGATTCAAATAGAAAACACACCTTCTCTGGCATCTACTCCTCTGGGGAAAGGCAGACTTTATGGCTGAAAGGGTGACCGAGCTCTCCCAAGTTGAGACACTACAACAAACAGCTCAGATACTCTCTGACTCTGGAACATTTCACGAGCCAGCTGTGGGGAGAGGCGGTGAGCGGTCGTGTCGACGGTGGGACCCTGATCCCAGCGCTCCAATGTCAGTGAAAGCAAACAGTTTTGTTGCAGAGAATGGCCAGGCCCTGCCAGGCTCTCTGGGACCTGCACCTCCATCCCACCTGGCACCCGCCTGCCTCTGCATCCTGGCCAGCATCTCTGGCCATCACAGAAGCCCGTGAAATCCTGCTATGCCTTGCTCCCGCTGAAGGCCAAATCAAAACCACTCGGCCCAGCATACGAAATGTTTCTGGACAAAATGCAGCAAAATAAAAGCCACATAGGCCCCTCCTTCGCCCTCCCTCCCTGGGCCACGGCTGGCCCGTCCGATGATGCGCACAGGTGGCCTCAGATCTGAGCCAGGATCCGCCCAGGCCACCATGGGGCCAGGACTGTGAAGCAGGCTTCAGCGACACATTTTCCATTAAACGAAAGAAAAATGGGCGATGGTGAGCAGTCATACGAACGTAGTGAAATGCTGTCGCAGTCCACTCACTCGAAATAAAACCCATCCCATTAGGACGACTGTAATTGCAGCCCATTCTGCTCTGGATGAGGCCGACTGTCGGAAGATAAGGGTTTAAAATTGAAAATCAAAGAGCGGTTCCTCAGTGATTCCCAGGAAACGAGGTGCACACAAGAAGGTATTAAACCCAACCACACAAAGCTTGTCCCCAACCCACACCAAGAATCCTAAAAGTCACCTTAACAGATTTCAAACTTTCGAGTAAAACACAATGACATAAGTAAGTCCTTAATCATACTGCACTGCTTGAGTTACCGGATTTTGATGACACTACCTCTCCAGGTCAGGGGGACCTGACAAAGCTAACCCCACCACCACGAAAAGTCGCCTGCCCCTTTTTATCACTTAGAATACAAATTCCAGGGACTTTCCTGGCGGTCCAGTGGTTAGGACTCTGCGCTTTCAATGCAGGGGGCCCGGGTTCAATCCCCGGCCGGGGGAACTAAGATCCTGCAAGCCGTGTAGCATGGCCAAAAAAAGAAAAAAACAACAACCACCATTCCAGAACCCATCCCAAACTGGAAGGAAGGACCCCAATGAAATGGAACTCCTGTCCCGCTGATCAGGGAAATACACTCTTCTCAAATAACCGAGCCCCACCCGCCCCCTGGCATCAGACCTCACTCATCCTGGTCTCCCATCCGGGGCCCTTGGACTTGGTCTCCATCTCCCGCATGCTGGGAGCCACTTCCTGTCCACGGTGGACGTCCCGTTCCTACTCTTGGCCATCCCTCTAACCAGAGGTTCTGGTGCCACAGGGAAAGAGTGGGTTTTCTTGCTAGTTGCTCCCCCACTAAACTCTGACACGACTGGCCTGGTTCCACTTCCATCAGCTCTGAAGATGGCACGGAAAGCCCTGCCGCTTCCTCCCGCTGGGCACCCTCGTGTGAGTGGAGAAAGTGAGCCTGAACGAGGCCAGAAATGGGGTGTCAGGGAACCTCAGAGGGGAAGGGGTTCCTGGAAGATGGGGCGGCAATAATCAAAACACCCCATCTGCAGCCCACAGCCCGGGGCAGGCTCCCCCAACCCACAGGCTGCAGACCCCACCCACGAGGCCAGGGTCCTTCAACCCCACGCTCTGCGGCCAGAAGATGGCTCTCTCCTCTACAGACACGAGATCACTATTAGAAGGCAATATTTAAACACAGAGAAGGCATATCTCCATGTTAATTATGAGCTCTTTCACTGTTTGGTAATGAAATAATACGTGGAAACTCTGCATGTCAGAACACGGCATCTACCTAAAGAGGGCTCAAAACCACTCCTAAATTTCAGAATCTTTGGAAGTAAAAGAGACGGTCACGCTTGTTGACAAACAGTGCTGCTGACCTGGAGGAAGGGAACCGCAGCAGAGAAGGGTGGGCCTCCCCAGCTGCCCCCTCCCCACCATTCAGAGTGGGGAGCCCTGACCCCACCCCCCAGGCCTCCAGCTTCTGGTTTTTAAGACTCTCAGGATTTGGGAATGAGACTGAGTAGACAAGCACTTTAAAATTCATTACCAGGAGGTTCCCACAGACTTTGCTTCCATGCATAGGAAATAGTCCATTTCTCCAAGTACTTGCCTACAAGTCCAATTTGGGGGAATTGATGCAGATTGTTCCATTTTGGGTTTTTCAACCGGAGGAAATTTAAAAATTCTTCCTTCCAGCTCAACAGAGCGAATCCACGAATCTACTGCTTCTGTGAAAGGAGGACAAAGACCCTCCTGGGGCCGCCGGATCTGGCAGCAGCTTCTCCCTGGATTCTCAGGGCAGCCAACGGCGTCGGGGGAACAGGACACCAGGCCAAGGGCCCCATGGTGGCGACCAGCCTGACTCATGCACCGGGTGGTCCCAGGTGGTTCAGGAAGAGGGCCTGGCGTCAATCCATTTGCCAAATCGCCAGGGAAATAAGGTATTTGTTAAATAAATAATGGCTTGTGAGCCCAGGGTTCGGGTTCCCGCCCATGGGGTCAGCGCCCCAGCACCCCCGGCATGGGGGTGGGGTGCTCTCAGGGAAGGGATGTCTCCCTAGAAGAATGTTATCACACCTCAGGATCAGCCTGTGTGTCACAGGCAAGCCTCTGAAGCTCCCCGCAGGCTCCCCCATGGGTTCTTGGTTTCCCCTCAAAACCCCAAAAGCAAACCCCAGACCAGGGGCCCTAGGGAGCCTGTGTGCTGGGAGGCCCCCCAGGGTGGTCAGCTGGAATGCTATTTGCTGGACCCCTGCTCAGTGGTGCAGCATCAAAGGAGGGAGAGGGAGGGGGAGGGGAGGGGGAGGAGCAGGGGGAGGGGAGGGGGAGAGGGAGGGGAGGAGGAGAGAGAGAATGTTCCTGAGGAGGACAAGAGAGGGAGAGAGAAGGGAGGGCTGGGGAGAGAGGGGAGGGAGGAGGCAGAGGACAGGAAAGGGGAAGGGAGAGAAGCAAGGCAGGCCCTCCCCCTCACACAGGGTCTGTGGGCGATGGAGCCTTTCTGGAGGTCAATCTGCAGCCTTCACATTAGGCCCAGCCATTCTACTTCTGGAAATATACCATAAGGAAAGAATCATGGGGATCTGCTGAAAAAGAAAAAGGCTTCCCTGGTGGCACAGTGGTTAAGAATCCGCCTGCCAAGGCAGGGGACACTGGTTCGAGCCCTGGTCCAGGAAGATCCCACATGCCGCGGAGCAACTAAGCCCGTGCGCCACAACTACTGAGCCTGCGCTCTAGAGCCCACAAGCCACAACTACTGAGCCTGCGCTCTAGAGCCCGCAAGCCACAACTACTGAGCCCACGTGCCACAACTACTGAAGCCCGCGTGCCTAGAGCCTGTGCTCCGCAACAAGAGAAGCCACGGCAATGAGAAGCTCGTGCACCGAAACAAAGAACAGCCCCCGCTCGCCGCAGCTAGAGAAAGCCGGTGTGCCGCAACTAAGACTCAACACAGCCAAAAATAAATAAATAAATAAATAAATTTTAGAAAAAAGAAAAACAGAGCTACAGGGTGTTTATGACAGCATCGTTCAGGGCAGAAAAACATTCTAAACAAGCCCAATGTCCAAGCAAGGGGCATGGGTCAGTGCACGACGGACAAACTCCCATCGCTGCGGGTCGAAGAAAGAGGCCCCCGGCGCAGCGGAGGGGGAGGCGTGTGGGCAGCTGTGCACGTGCCAAGCACACAGAAGAACCCGCGTGAACAATGCCTCCCCCCACCCCCCACTGCAGGAAAAATCCAGGATGTCTAAGTTTCCTGTTTGCTGATCTCTGTTTTCTAATACAATGAACTGGGAGGCTTGCGATAACTAAAGTTGTTAAAAGAAAAAGTGTTCTCTCTTGCCCAAAACTGCTTTAATACTAAACAACTGCATTAAGCCATATGACGCTGCTTATATTCGACCACTTCTGACTTAACAAAAACAGCCGTTTCATAGGGTTCAACATGATCTTGTCCTAACATCCAGATGAGCCGTGAGACCCACAGGAATCATTTCCTCTCAGGGACTTGTGAGGGGCCGTGACTGACTGACCCTCTCGGTGCAGGTCCCCCGTTCCCCCAGGAGACACCAGCCCCACCACGCCGAGCGCCTCCCACGTGCCCAATGCCACCGTAACCCTGTGCGAGGATCATCTCATCTGTAACTCACGTCATCTTGCAAAGCGTGCGGTGGGCTTCGGCAGGCAGGCCGGGTCCAGACAAGCCCTTCCCACCCTCCATCCTTACTGTTTGGGCTCATTTACAAAACGGGGTCCTGACTGGGCTTCTCCTCCCCTGCAGGGCTCACTCCTTCCTCTGAATCCTGCACCTCCTCCAAAAATACTGGAAGTGACCATTACAAAAGTTAAAGAAGATGTAATTACCCCAAACCAGGGTTCCAGCTGCCGGCTGGACCTGTTTTCCCGTGTCCCCACCAGGCCACCCTTCCTGTGGAAACACAGCTGTCCCGACCACCTACTCAGCGCTGGCCATGAAGCCTCAGCCAGCCCAGAAACACAGACGCTCAGCTCCCTTTTGCCTCCTGGCTGAACTGCCAACCGCACACACATCAGCTTTGGTCCATGATGTCGGCTGTGAGCAATGTCACCCCCTAAAAAAATGGTCACTGGTCACTCACAGAAGTGACCCAGGGCTGATCAGGGGAGGGCAGCCGTCTCAGGACCTCAACACATAAGAAGGGAGCAGAAATCATGAGAGAAATGCAAAGCAAAACTACAATGAGGTATCACCTCACACAGGTCAGAATGGCCATCCCTCCAAAATTTACAAACAATAAATGCTGGAGAGGGTGTGGAGAAAAGGGAATCCTCCTGCACTGTTGGTGGGAATGTAAATTGATACAGCCACTATGGAGAACAGTATGGAGGTTCCTCAAAAAAATAAAAATAGAGTTGCCATATGATCCAGTGATCCCATTCCTGGGCATATATATCCAGAGAAAACTCTGATTCGAAAAGATACATGCACCCCTATATTCATAGCAGCACTACTTACAACAGTCAAGACATGCAAACAACTTAAATGTCTGTCGACAGATGAATGGATAATGAAGACGTGGTACGTATATACAAAGGGATACCATAAAAAAGAAAGGAATAATGCCATTTGCAGCAACATGAATGCAACTAGAGATGATCATACTAAGCAAAACAAGTCAGAAAGACAATTACCATATGATGTCACTTATACGTGGAATCTATAACATGACACAGATGAACTTATCTTTGAAACAGAAACAGACTCATGGACATAGAGAACAGACTTGTGGTTGACAAGGGGGAGGGAGCTGGGGGATGGGTGGAGTGGGAGTTTGGGATTAACAGAGGCAAACTATTATATATGGATAAACAACAGGGTCCTACTGAACAGCACAGAGAACTATATTCAGTACCCAGTGATAAACCATAATGGAAAAGAATATAAAGAAAAGAATGTGTATATATATATATATATATACACACATACATGTAAATCACTGTGTTGTACAGCAGAAATTTTTTTTTAACATCCTTATCGGAGTATAATTGCTTTACAATGGTGTGTTAGTTTCTGCTTCATAACAAAGTGAATCAGTTATACATATACATATGTTCCCATATCTCTTCCCTCTTGCGTCTCCCTCCCTCCCACCCTCCCTATCCCACCCCTCTAGGTGGTCACAAAGCACTGAGCTGTACAGCAGAAATTAACACAACATTGTAACTCAACTATACTTCAATTTTTATTTAAAAAAAAATTTTTTTAAAAAAAAGAAGGAAGCAGAGGCCCAGGGCGCTGCTTTCTGGAGTTGTCAGACAGAGGAAACCTGGGCAGGGTGCCTGCAAGCTTACCGGGGGGCTTATCTCACCTGGGGATGGCCCCCAGCACCCACGCAGACTGCATCTGAGAAGCTGGTTCTTTCCAAGCACCCAGAAATCTGGGGCATTAAAAAAATCTATTCTAAATACTGGACTGAACTTTCCCTCAGGTTCCATGTGGAGAGGAAAGAAGGAAGACCAACAGGGACGACAAAGCCAAGGGTCTGGAGCTGGACGGGGGCAGGGGGATGGACAGCAAGGCTCTGAGCCCAGGTCCCACTGCCAGGAACCCCGGGGTGACGGGACTCAAACTGCCCTCCAATTTCTTTCAAAAGACATTTTTTTTCTAAATAGTTGTAGACCTACAAACAAATTGTGCAGATCGTACAGAGTTCCCATAGAATACCCTCACATCTGATTTACCCAGTCATTAAATCTTACATCCAAGTCGCACATTTGTTACAGTTAATGAACCAATATCGGTGTGTTACTGCTAACCAAGGTTACGTTCTATTGACGTTTCCCTGGTTTTAACCCAGTGTCCTTTATCTGCTCCAGGATCCCACCCATTCTATTTAAACATCCTGTCTCCTTCGGCTTCTCTTGGCTGTGACAGATTCTCAGAGTTTGGTGAAACTACGGTTTCATCTGTTCTAAGGAGTGCTGCTCAGGTATTTGATAGAACGCCCCTCTGCTGGCATTGAACTGCTGTTTTCCTTGTGATTAGATAGAAGTTTTGGGGTTTGGGCAGAAAGGCCACAGAGCTGAAGAGCCATCCCCATCACATCCCATGCAGGGGCACACCATCAAGGCGACGCATCACTGCTGGTGGACCTGGATCCCGTGGCCGAGGAGGGGTTATCAGGTTTCTCCACTGTCAAGTTCCTCTGTTTCCCCTTTTCCAGGCTGTGCTCTTTGGAAGGACGTTACCAGGTACAGCCCACGCTTGACGAGGGGGGAGTTCCGTCCCCCCTCATTTCTGTTAGTCAACACCAGCAGGGACCACCTCCTGCAGACCCGAATCTCCCTTTGTGGCCACACCCCACAGAAGCCCCATTTGGCCCTTTCTTCTTCTTTTTTTTTTTTTTTTATTTTACTTTTTTGTTTTATTTTTATTACACACTACAAAATACACTGCATAACCTTCTAGCAGGGGTAGACAAGCATAACTGAGTTATTTTTCATCAATCAAGAAAATGCTTCCTTGTGCTTCCCTGGTGGCGCGGTGGTTGGGAGTCCGCCTGCCGGTGCAGGGGATGAGGGTTCGTGCCCCGGTCCGGGAGGGTCCCACGTGCCGCGGAGCGGCTGGGCCCGTGACCCATGGCCGCTGGGCCTGCGCGTCCGGAGCCTGTGCTCCTCGATGGGAGAGGCCACGACAGTTGAGAGGCCCGCGAACCGCAAAAAAAAAAAAAAAAGAAAATGCTTCCTTAATCAATGTTCTCCAAACCCTTTGACACATAGTAACGATTAACTCCAGAGAGGCGCCTATCTCTTTCCATCAAATTCCACTGATATGAATAATGGGCAACCCTTTTTTCCTTGCCCCCGTGAGTGAACCTGTGGATGCGTGCAGTGGCCATTCCCGGAATGAATAAGCACGCGGCCATGATGGCGATCCTGGGGAGAATCTCGAACCACATCGCGACACCGTTACCAAGGCCAAACACTTCCTTCCAAGCTCCTTAAAGGTGACCCGGCTTCAATCCCTTTCCGGTAACTGGCCCTTTCTTCTTATCTCACACAAATCAAAAGCTCCCTGAGGGTCCAACCTCCTCCGCCCCGTTTCCAGTGTGCAAGAACCCAGCGTGGCGCTTTTCCCTCTGCACACGCTGAAATGTCTCCTTCTGAGCTGTCCCGATGTCCCCGGGGTGGCCAGGCTGCCAGGAGCAGCCCTCAGGCCAGCAAGAGGCAGGCAGGCCTCTGGCAGAGGTCCAGCTCCCTAGCTAACCATCCAGGGCAAAGCTGCTCCTGGCCCAGGCCCACACCCTCCTCCACCCACTGGCCACGTAAGAGGGGAGCCAGGGAGATGCACTGCAGACGGTCCGGTCAGGGAGGCTGCAGGAGGTGCAGCTGGAGGGCACTCACTAGGCTCAGCGAATTTGCGTTTCTAGACTTCTGAACCACACCACCCACAGATGTGACCCCCTCTTAAAATCCCAACCACGGACAATGTACTGGGACCCCACACGCTCAAGCAGAGGTGCTCTCCATATCACAAACAGCAGCCACAGGACCCTGGGGAGAGGCTGAGCAGAGCTGCAGGGCCCGCTGCTCCAGGCTGGCTCCCCACGGGCCCTGGAGGGTGGGTGCAGCTCCACCCAGGCCCCAGCCTCCGCCTGTCCAGGCACAGCCCTCAGACCCCCGTTCTGATCCTCGAGCCACACGGCTGAAGCCTCCGTGCTATCCCAGCACCAGGACTGGGCCAGGAGTCCAGCAGAGTGGAGCCAGGAGCATGCCTAGGACCACTGAGGCCAGGTGTCACCTCCCAGCCTCCCTCGCATCTCTGTGGACCACCTCAGAGGAGACCACTATGCTGTGGGTCTTGTCTATTTCGGACGGCGCAGGACACAGACCACGTGTGTGCAAGCTCGGATGCAATGACCACACGTGGGACCCAGCCCAAAGCTGGACGGCTGATGGACAGTCTCCCAGCACAACTGGAGGGGTGGGAGGGGCCGGGAAGGCTGCCAGGGGGCGCTGTGGACACAGATAGCAGGGACCTCTAGGATCTCAGTGTGATGGGCAGGGTGGCCTGGAGAGCGCCAGAATCCCCACCCAGTTTCTGGGCCGACCCAAAGGAGCTGTTCATACACACCATCTCGCTCCGTTATCTCTTCTTACAGCTCTCTGGCTTCCCACTCACCTGAAACCACAGAGCCTGTGACCCTCAAGGGCTCGGGCTGTTTGTGTCTGGTTTTCCTTAAGTGCACAGCTCTGCCCTTGTACAGGAAGAAAAACTCTCATGGAGAGAACTTATCCATATCAATTACCTGTGTATAGATCTCAGCATCCTACTTGGGTTTATGGACTCTGATTTCATTTAGAAAATACAATGTGCATCTGAATATTAATAAGCACTTGGTGGAATGGCCACATTTAATCATCTCACATTAAATTAAATGTAATCTTGATTTTGATATTATTGTTCCAGCAAGAAAATAAGCCATGAGTCAGTCAATTGAAAGTTCTCCCTGAAGATTCCAAGATGCTGTACTGCTCTTTTTTTTTTTTTCTTTTTCAGTTTTTATTGAAGTTTAATATAGACACTGAAAAGTTCCTTATCATAATGTGGAACCCACCCAGGCAAACCTCACACAGATCAAGAATGGGACATTGGGACTTCCCTGGTGGTGCAGTGGTTAAGAATCCGCCTGCCAACGCAGGGGACATGGGTTCGAGCCCTGGTCCAGGAAGCTCCCACATGCTGCGAAGCACCTAGGCCCATGCGCCACAACTACTGAGCCTGCATTCTAGAGCCCGAGAGCCACACTACTGAGCCCACGTGCCACAACTACTGAAGCCCGCGCACCTAGAGCCCGTGCTCCGCAACAAGAGAAGCCACTGCAATGAGAAGCCCGCGCACCGCAACGAAGAGTAGCCCCTGGTTGCCGCAACTAGAGAAAGCCCGCGTGCAGCAACAAAGACCCAACGCAGCCAAAAAAAAAATAAAATAAAATAAATTAATTTTAAAAAAAAAGGGACATTGTCTTTGCAGCAACATGGATGGACCTAGAGATTATCATACTGAGTGAAGTAAATCAAAGAAAGACAAATATCATGATATCACTTATATGTGGAATCTAAAATACAACACAAATGAACGTATCTACAAAACAGAAACAGACTCACAGACATAGAGAACAGACTTGTGGTTGCCAAGGGGGAGGGAGGTGGGAGAGGGAAGGATTGACAGTTTGGGATTAGCAGATGCAAACTATTACATAGAGAATGGATAAACAACAAGGTCCTACTGTATTGCACAGGGAACTATATTCAATATCCCTGTGACAAACCATAATGGAAAATAATATGAAAAAGAATATGTATGTATAACTGAGTCACTTTGCTGAACAGCAGAAATTAAAACAACATTGTTTTAATTTACGTCAATAAAATCTTAAAAAAGAACAAAAGAAATAAATGGGACATTGTCAGTCCCTCCAGAAGCCCGGTGCCCTCCTGGTGCCCCCTCTAATCACCATCTCCCAAGGGCACCCTGACTTCCCAACCCACATGGGAGAGCTGCCTGTTGCCCTTCCCATCAGTGGAGCCATGCGGTAGGGACTAGGGACTCTAGGGTTTGGGTTTTGGGTTCAACAGCACGTGGCAGGACTCATCCAGGCCACTGCACACACTTGCAGTGCCTGCTGGATGGTTTCCATGTGCGATAAGCCCCAGTGTACAGAGCAGTCTACGGCTGGTGGACCTTGGGTCATCTGTAGTTTGACAACCACGCTTCTTCAGATGCTCTGGTGCATGCGTCTGGAGGGCTCTGTTAGTTTCCTGGGGCCCCTGGAGCAAATCACCACAAACACGTGCCTTTGACCAACTCAAGTTCAGGAGACCGGGAACCTGAAAGCAGTTTCAGTGGCTGAAATCTAGGTGTTCGCAGGGCCCCCCTCCCTCTGGAGGCTCCAGGGGAGAATCACCTCTTCCAGTTGCCGATGCTGCCGGCATTGCCTGCCTTGTAGCCACACCACTCCGATCTCTGCCTCCGTGGTCACTGTCTTCTCCTCTGTGTCTACATTCCCTCTGCCTCTCTCTTAGAAGGACCTTTGTGGGGACTTCCCTGGCGGTCCACTGGTTAGGACTGGGCCCCGGGTTCTATCCCTGGTTGGGGAGCGCCGAAAAAAGAAAAAAGGACCCTTGTGATGCCATGCAAGGCCCACCCAGATAAGCCAGGATCATCTCCTCATCTCAGTGTCCCAACTCACGTCTGCAAAGGCTTCACCATGTAAGGTCACATTCACAGGTTCCAGGGATGAGGACCTGCCATCCTTAGGGGCCACCATGCAGCCCACGACAGTGGCCGTATGCACCCTGCACCCAGCTTCACTCAGAGCGGGACTGCTGGTCACAGAGTACGTGCATTTTTAACTTCAGGCGACACTGCAAAACCGCTTCCTAAAGCAGCTGTATAAACTTACACCCCGATCAACCATCAGAGTTCTAGCCGCTCCACAACCTCTTCAATGCCTAGTTTCTGCTCTTTTCAAGTTTAGCCCTTCTGGTGGTGTGTAACGGTATCAAATTGGGGTGGGTACTTTTATGTGTCAACTTGACTGGCCACAGGGCGCCCAGATTAAACATTATTTCTGGGTGTGTCTGTGTGTCTCTGGATGAGATGAGCGTTTGCATCAGTGGACTCGGTAAAGCAGACACTCTCCCCAATGTGGGTGGGCACCCAACCCACTAAGGGCGTGAACAGAACAACAGATGAAGGAAGGAGGGATTTGCCCCTTTTTCTGCCTCGCTGTTGAGCTGGGACCTCTCACCTCATCTTCTGCCCTTGGGCTGGGATTCACACCATGGGCCCCCTGGGTCCTCAGGCCTTCAAGTCTCAAACTGAACTACACACCAGCTTTCTTGGCCTCCAGCTGCTGACCACAGATCTGGGGACTTCTCAGCCTCTATAATCATGTGAGTCCTCATAATAAATCTCCACATTAGGGAATTCCCTGGCGGTCCAGTGGTTAGGACTCGGTGCTTTCACTGCCATGGCCCGGGTTTAATTCCCGGTCGGGGAACTAAGATCCCACAAGCCACGTATAGTGCAGCCAAAAAAACCAAAAAAATATAACACACACAGACACACACACACACACTCACACACACACACACTCACACACTATGGTCTGTTTCTATGGAGAACCCTAAAACATTTACAATTTATTTTTCATTTCCCTCCCTGATGACTAATGGAGTTGAGGACCTTTCCATATGGCTACTGGGCCTTCTTTTTGGTGAAATGTCTTTGGTCCCTTTTTCTACTCAGTTGTTTGCCTTTTTCTTGGACAGTGTTTTATTTTAAGATGAGTAATTTGTTAGAACATCTTCCACGAAGCACACAGTGTGGAGGGGAACATGTGTTTTTGGTGTCAGGGCCTGAGATGTGAGGTCCAGATGGATGTGAGTGATGCGTTGCCGTGAATTCTGGATGATGAACACCCACCACGGCCTCCAGGACTCTGTCAGCCCAGACGGTTTCCATAAGGAAAACGCACGACTTTTTTGTAGTTGGGAACTCAGGTGAGCGAGACACAATTCAGCCCGAAATTAATGTGTTATGCTTCCATTTTCTTCCTTGAAACCAGAGCTAATTTCACTTCAAGGAAGTGACCATTACATTGGGACATTAAACTCTATTTGTATTTCTACAAATACATGTGGATTTTACAGAATCTCCTGAGTCAGTCGGCAGCAGCTGCTAATCAAGGCTGCACGGGACAGCCCACCTACGGCTGTGGGTACCACGCGTGAGCACAGAGGCAGCCACGCCACCAGCGTGACCACTGGCTTTCTGCCATGAAATATCGGATATTAAATACACCAAGTCTGGCTTCTCTACTTCACTGTAAAGGAAGAAAGCCGGGTTGGGCTACCAGTCAACACGAACTGCAGCGTAATATTCGGGGTTTGATGAAAACCGTCAGGGGAGCGAGCCCCAGGCCTGCCCCCCTGCAGCACGCAATCCCCACCCGTCCCCACCTGCAGCAGCCACTTGGCCCTTGGAGGCAGAGAGGTCAACACACAGGGAGAGTCCCCCACCCCAACAAATGCATCTTTCTCCCAACAAATCATGACTTCTAACTGCCCCACAATTAGCAGGCAGTTTCCAGCTCCAGCGCACGGCAGTAAGCTGTGAAAGACGCATTCACCAGCGTCCTAGCCAGCTCCCCGCAGAGGCCGAGCCTCGGGCCATGGAGAGGGAATGGTGCCCACCCCCACCTGTGCCAACGCAAAGAGCAGGCTGTCCATAGGTCCGGAAAGGGGAGCAACTGTAAGACATGTTTTCTGACCCATCATTACTCGGAGGATGAACAGCCCACCAGAGCCTGAAAGGAGAAGACTGGGCAGGATCTCGCGTGCCCAGGCTTTCGGGGATCCTGAGAGGAGCCCTCCAAGAACCCCCCAGAGCTCAGCAGCCTGCAGAGGCCACTGGAGCCCAGCCTCCTGACCTGCAGCCCGGCTTCCCCACACCCCCTGCCCTCTGCACGGCTGGTGCAGAAGTCGGTCCCCCTCCCTACAGAGGCCAGGAAGCCACCAGGAGCCCTGGCAACGGGATGAGGGCGGCCACCTGGTGGGCAGGGCGGCCCGGCCACCGCGACCTGGGTCCCTCTAGCCTTTCACGCTCGCTGACAACTGGACAGAGGCCTCCCTGTCTCCCAGGCGTCCTGCATCCTTCCGAGTAAGTCGGTGGGGCCACAGAGGTTAACTCCATGTAAGCAAATTAATAATGTGATTTATGGTCTGTCATGGACTTTGTCGTTCTTACAAAGGAATAGTGGCAATTTAATCTAGAAAGCCTGTAAATCTCTAAAGGGTAAAATTAAACATCCGAGCTAGCAAGGCCGGGACGTGGCGGCAGCAGCCTCCTCCCACAGAAGGTGTCGGGCTCCATCCTTCCTCCCTCCCCACGCCTCCTGGCAGCACCCCTCCTAGAGCCCCCCTCGAGCCTCAAGGCACCCCTCCATGTACCTCCCCCGCCCAGTCCCCACGCCCTCCCCCCGTTCTCATCACAGCCTCCTTCTCATCCTTCACCACCCCTCCGGCAGCCCAACCGGTCCTGAAGCTGGGTGATGCAAACACCTCCTAGATTCAGCTGGACAAGGGCGGGTAGAGTGCGTGTCACCCCACCTGCTCTGCCCCCAACCACAGCAAGACTCCCCCAGGCCTCCAAGGCAGCTCAAGGCCCTGACGGTCAGGACCCGCCATCTCCTGCTGACCTGCCCAAACCACATTATCCTGCTGCCAGACACTCAGCTCCACCCCCATACCGGGTCCCCCACTCCAGGCTGGCCCTTCTGCCTGGAGGCTCTTCTGGCCTGAGCTCTGGACGGGCAAACCCACTCACTCTTCCAGGATGGGGTTCCTGACCCGCACCCCCCAACGCCGAGCGCTCAAACCTTCCAGCCTGGGCTGCTCCGGGAGCACTTTAGAGCCAGAGGCAGCCTTGGGCTCTGATGCCCGCCCGCATTCTACGGCAGCCCCCCTCTCGGCTCTTCTCTCCTTATTCCAGTCAGCTCTTGACAGGGACTGGGAGTGATGGAACAGAGCGGGCGCTCAGGAAATACCTGTTGGATGGACGGACAGATGGATGGATGGACAGATGGAGCTCCCAGCAAAGGGGCTCGGGGGCTAGCATTGCAGTGACCCAAGAGATCAGAGGGCCGGGAGGTGAATGCCGGGGGTGGGGAAGGGGTTGCCATTTAAGTGCCTGGCGCCCCTTTATTTCCATTATTAGACAAGTCATCTTATACGACGCATGAAAGTAGCAACACACGCAGAGTGAAGGCAAGGGTTCCCAAAGCGAGGAGCGGGGAGCACGATGCCACATGCAGGGGCCCCCACAGCAGCTCCCCCATGAAGTCGATGCAAGCGAGAGGCGCCTCTGCCCCTGGGCGCGGTCACAGCCACTGAAGCCACACAGTCCTCACTGCTGATTAAGCACAAACCAGCCTGTGATCACGAAGAAAACCGTTACTTAATGAAATGCAATTAACTGAAAAGCTGAAACCTCTTAAAGCCCGAAGGAGAGACACGATCAAGAGTTCTTGGTCTGGAGGGGCTTCTGCTGTCAGAGTTTCCAACCGAAGAAACAGCACAGAGATATCCCCCCAAGAGCAGGAAGCAGACGGCACGTCCACCCTACCACACACTGGCTCGCTCCTGTCCGCCACCCGAAGGGCAGGGAAAGGTCACAGGCAGAATCTTCGCGGCACACGTACACGGATAAAGGCACGTCCAGGACGGGCCGTAGGTCAGGCCTGCCTCAGGGATTCACGATCTAGCGGTCAAGGCCAGGCAGGCAGGGCTGGGACCCGGGGCCAAGACCCACTGTCCAGCAGTCAGCCACCAGCTCTCACTGCGACCAGCGGGGACCAGCCAGAGACCCAAGGTAGCACCTGGTGTCTGAGGCCTGGCAGGCGAGTTGGGGACACGGACACACACACACACACACACCAAGCCTGGTGACTGGCACCACCCAGGCACTCTACTGTAACAAACGCTCACACACACACATCTGGTCGCACTCCATCCTCACCACAGCTGGTGGCTGGCAAGGAAGGAAGCGCAGGCCTCCGGGTGCCCCTCTTAGAAGGAGTCATTTGAACTCCCAACAGCCACGCTGGCTGGCTGGCCAGCTGCTGGAGGCTTTCTGGAACTTCCGATTCCCCACCCCTGACAGCTGTCACCAGCTCTGGATAACATGGACATATGTCAGAGCACATGGCCCGCCCATAACACCAAAAGACTGAGGAACGTGAACCGTGTTTTATTTGAGCAACGTGCACGCTGGCTGCCAGAGGGGCCTGAGAAATCCATCATCCTTAATGTAGGCACTCACTCAGCAAACGGGTCTCCTAGTTTCGAAACAATGGATTTTTCCAAGTCAACTGATAGACAAACTGGGAAAAACTATACACTCCATTTTTAAATGAAAATTAGCGGGGCCCACAACAGTTCAGAGAAACACATATTTATTTTTTGTGTGGTTTTTTTTTGTTGTTTTTTTTTTTTGCAGTATGTGGGCCTCTCACTGTTGTGGCCTCTCCCGTTGCGGAGCACAGGCTCCGGACGCGCAGGCTCAGCGGCCATGGCTCACGGGCCCAGCCGCTCCGCGGCATGTGGGATCTTCCCAGACCGGGGCACGAACCCATGTGCCCTGCATCAGCAGGAGGACTCTCAACCACTGCGCCACCAGGGAAGCCCAGAGAAACACATATTTAGAGCTGCCTTGCTTGAGAATCCATTCTGCGAATGTAAAACCAATCCAATGAGAAATAAATATATATATATATTTTTAAATACAATTATACATATATATGTGTATATCTCCCAACTGAAAATTCTAAATGCCAATAGTATGCTCCTACTCACTGACTGTTGACTAATTAAAATTTGTCCAGAACAAGTGCCTGAACATTTCAGAGTTGATTCCAGGGGCAGGAAGTGCAAAGAATCCATGGTACCTCCGAGTGAAAAAAGGAAAACACCTACCAATCCACCAACAATGTTAGCTATTGCCCTGGGTGGCAAGCTCCCAAGCCCTCTTGCTGTCCCCAGGAAGGGCTCTGGGTCACATGCGACATGTCCATTATTCTCCAACCGCCAACCAGAGCTCAGGGCAACAGGTCACCACCATCAGATTTTCTAGGCACAGGTTGAAAATGAACCCCTGTACCCATGATATAAGTCGTCACAAGTCCTAGTCACGCCCACCCAGTTTAAAAACAAATCTGAGGGGCCTTCCCTGGTGGTGCAGTGGTTGACAGTCCGCCTGCCAATGCAGGGAACATGGGTTCGAGCCCTGGTCCGGGAAGATCCCACGTGCCGCAGGGCAACTAAGCCCGTGTGCCACAACTACTGAGCCTGTGCTCTAGAGCCCGTGAGCCACAACTACTGAAGCCCACTCACCTAGAGTCTGTGCTCCGCGACAAGAGAAGCCACCGCAATGAGAAGCCCGCGCACCACAACAAAGAGCAGGCCCCGCTCGCTGCAACTCGAGAAAAGCCCACGCGCAGCAACGAAGACCCAACGCAGCCAAAAATTAATTAATTAATTAAAAAAAACAAATCTGATGCAAACTGGGCCCCAGTGGGACACGGGGGTGGGGGTAGGGAAGATGGAGGAGATGGGGGAGTCGGGCGGGGGGTGGTCATGGGGCTTTGTGCTCTCCATCCAATACCAGCGCTGCCCTGAAATAGCAGCCCCCTCGGGCAAGTCACAGCTGCCTGGTTCTCAGCCTCCTCACTGCCAGGTGAAGACCTGTCTCTCGGGCTTGGCGGGAAACTATTTAAAACAGCTCATGCAGAGGGAGAGAAGGCAACAGAAGTGCCCAATGACGTGTGTTTAATTCCAGTTGGTTTCTCCATCCAAAACCACCTTCGAATGCCAGCATGCTTCCGTTTTCAGAAAAACCACAAGATGCAAACATCTCTGTGGTCAGGAGACGCCGGCATCTCAACCCCGTATTTTTTCTTTCTTAATTTTGATCCTTTAGATGCAAAAGCACAGGTGTAGCCCCTTACACCAGAATGGCACTTTACACTCCAGAAAGCACTACATTCTCTCACTAGGTTGTGCATGAAGCTAGCAGAGCTGACCCTTCAAACCCTCAGTAGAATAGGAGAAGCCACAGCAGGCCTAGGGCCACCAGCACCCCACACAGCTCTGGTCATCACGTACCAGTACCTCAAATCAGTTCAATGCTGGATCTCGTCTGGACCTCAAAACTATCTCGGCGAGAGCTGTCATGCACATGTGACAGATGCTGAGAAAGGCTCCCGAAGCCAGTGACTCGCCCAAGGCCCTCCGGGATTAGTGGCAGAGCCTTTCTCTTTATAAAACCAGAGCGCCTTCCCCAGCAGGGCCAGAACACAGGCAGGGAGAATCAGGTGGGGGAAGACTGGCAAACAGGGTCAGGCAGAGCGGCCGGAAGCCTGGAGACGTCGGGTCTGACATAAGGGAAAAGACCAGTTTAGAAACCTCCAGATGGAGGAGAAAGGGAACCTGGCCAAGTGGGGCATCAGACTTCCCTGGTGGCACAGTGGTTAAGAATCCGCCTGCCAATGTAGGGGATATGGGTTTAAGCCCTGGTCCGGGAAGATCCCACGTGCCGCAAAGCAACTAAGCCCGTGCACCACAACTACTGAGCCTGCACGCTAGAGCCCGCGAGCCACAACTACTGAGCCCAAGAGCCACAACTACTGAAGCCCGCACACCTAGGGCCTGTGCTCCGCAACAAAGAGAAGCCACCGCAATGAGAAGCCCACGCACTGCAACGAACAGTAGCCCCCACTTGACACAATTAGAGAAAGCCCGCATGCAGCAACAAAGACCCAACGTGGCCAAACAAATAAATAAAAAGAAAATAAAATATTTAAAAAAAAAAGAGGGGGCATCATTCCCAGCACATCCATAACCCAGCTGACTGCAGGGACAGCCCGAGTGCAGAACATCCAGACAACCGAAAAATCCTAAAGGGAGTTTCTGTGAAGGATCAGAATGCGCACTCCCGGGGCTGGATGGCCTTCCTGGCCACGCTGTTTTCTGACCTTTGCGACATCTGACCTGCCCCCCACCATTCCACGGCTCTCTCCTGCCTGTCCACTGTGGGCAAGGCTCTGTTCTAGGCTCTGGCAGTGAATCCAGCTTGGTTCCGGCGCTGGGTCTTGGGAAGGGAGCAGCAGGGTGCCAGGCTTGTGCTGGAAGGAAGCATGATGCTCCTGGGATTTCATTCATTTGTTCATTCATTCATCCAACAAGTACCACTGAGGATGTACGAGGTGCCAGGCACTATTTTTCCTCCGGGGATACAGAGGCCAACAAAGTCTCTGTGTTGGAGCAGTAAGAGACAGAATAAACAAAGTATATAAATAACAAACTGTATTTGGTACTAAGAAGAAACACAAAGCAAGGTTAACGTGAAAGGGGGAAGTGATGCTAATTTATGTAGGGTGGTCTGGGAGCTGAAGTACAGACAGAGAAGGAAGTGAGACAGCAAGCCAGGTGGACATCTGGAGGAGGCATGTGCCAGGGAGGGGAAGGGCAGGTGCAAAGGCCCTGAGGTAGGCAGGAGCTCGGCAAACTTGGTGACCAAGGAATAAGAGGGAAAGAGCCCATATTCATCTGGGATGATCAAGGATGGACACAGGGCCCCAAGCTAAGGTGGCAGGTGGGGATGGAGTGGGGACAACGCAAAGCAAGCCTGGGCAGTGAGTCTGCCTGACCAGAGCCTGGACAGTATGGCTGGGAGTGAGGAAGGGAACTTGAAAAACAATCAGGCTGAGGAATGTGGGTATGGAGTGGGCACTGGGGAGCCACTGCGGGCTTGAGTGACAAACACCAGACCAGCCCACCCTGGGATGCCCTGCAGCTGGCACAGAAATCACAAGTCACACAGCAACAGCACCCGTCAAAACGGAGGGGGTTCCCAAGCAGACTCAGGAATCTCGAGCCCCACAGAGAGAGCCCAGCTGCGTGACACTGAGGTCACTGCCCTCCCTGGGCTCCCTTGTCATCCAGGAGGACAGGGAGAGCAGAGGACTGGCTGCTGGAGAGGCAGCGAAGAGGGCGCCCACAACGGCTGACTCAGCCTGTGCTCTGCTGGACCCGACCCAGGGGGTGGGCGGGGTCTCGGGAGAGGAAGGGGCCAGAGAATCCCCTCTGTGGGCACACGCCCGACCACCGACCATCAACCGGGCACCAGAGCCCCCACTTGGCAGGCAGTCATCTCAAACATGACCTATGCCGGGGATGGAGCCGCATGGCGGTCAGTGCCCACGCCACTCCCCACCCCAGCAAGGTCAGGGCTACGTGAGCCCAGGCTCTCGCCCACTCTCTCAAGGCCAGGCTGCAAGGCAGGCATGCTGCTCTCTGCCACTTGTTCCGCAAGGCCTTGAGGCCAGCTCAGGGCCTCTGTGCCCACCTGCTCCTAGCCCTCCTGACTCCCCTGACAATAAAGGTTTCTCCACGACTTCAGACCCTAGTGTCACCAGAGGCGCTGACCTGTTGAGGCTCTGGGTCAGGTGTGCGGGAGGGGGGGGTCAAGGATGGGAAGGCGGGGCGCCCTGGAGGCGCTGAGGCCTGGAGGGGGCTTGTGCCTCCAGGCTCTGCCCCCACCCTCCCCCAACAGGCCGCAGGGGACACCAATCAACAAAGCCTGGCTACCACCACACGTGCTTCTCCTCTGAATTCCTCAGCTGTGTCTAGGAAACATCAAGGTGTTTTAGCACTCCCTCTCAGTTTCAGGGGTGCGACTGGTGTCTTTGACAATTATCTTTTATTTTTATCCAGCATTTCTTAGCTCAGTTGGCAAATTGGATTATTTATGCGCCTCCATTTCACAATCCATCCCCACCAATTATTCCTGTGAAACCAATTTTTTTTTTTTTAAAAAAAAAGGGGTTAGAAGTAATCAAGAGAGAGTCATGCAGACAAGTTAACAAGCCACAGCTTGAGCCCGGGGTGCTCGAGAAAGCAAGCAAGGTGCAAAAGAGTAAGAAACTGACCAGCCTGCCAGAGCCCACCCCGGCTCCCATGCACACACACACACACACTCACACACTCACTCACTCACTCACACACACACACACACACACACACACACCATCTGGTTCAGCCCACACTTCTCCCAGGCAAAGAAGCCCAGTACCCTGGAGACAGAAAGGCAGGCACTGGGGGAGGGACACCACCCTGCTCCCCAACCCATGAGCAGAGGTCTGGAGAGACAGGGCACCCCACAACTAGTGCCACCATGCAGACCTGGCCCAGCCTGGAGACCACTCCAAGGGTCTCTCTGCCAGTCCTGTGGTGCCCACCAGGGAGGCTGCCGCTCAGCAAGTTGACCCCCAGCCAGCTCCAACTCGCCCTGGACACCACCCAGAGTCCCAGGAGGCTACAAGCCGCGGTCATTCTCCGCTCAGGAGGCCCCCCTCCTGAGTGCAAGTGGAGGCAGTATGGACAGCCCCCCAGGAGTGAGGGCACAGGGCAGGGGGTCCTGGCAGCTGTGGACTGGGAAATCCCCGTGTCCCCTGCAGGATGGACACCACCCACAAGAAGGCGAGAGACGCCCCACCTCACCTCACCAGAAAGACCACTAACCCAGAGGCCTAAGGAAGGAGCTGCCCACCAGGTGCTGGGTACCCACAGAGCACATCAAATGTGAACCCCAGGAAAAGCTGTCCTGTTCCCACCCTCGAAGCTTTCAGGTCATTATTTCTAAACCCACTGTTTATCTCAAAGGCGGTAGGGGGTGGAATTCTCAGAAAGGGGACAGAGCCTGAAGAGGTCAGGGACAGCTCAGCCCACAGGATGAAGGGAACAAAGGAGATGCCCGGTTTGGGGTACCTGACCGTCCCCACGGCCATTTGTGAGTTCGCTTAACCAGATCTGAGGCTGGCCCCTGCCTGGCCGTATCCGAATAGCTTTGAAAAAAATCAAGTCTTCCTTCTGCAAGTAAATACTAAGTTGAGACCAACAGGCTAATCTCAGCCTCCTCGCTCCGCGAGGCCCCGGCTGGGTGGGCCCCTCGAGACCCTCCCTTGGCACCGGCACCGGCTCCAGGGCAAGTACGTCCCCGGCTTTGGCACACCGAGGCCCGCCCGGCGCACAGCCCAGCTCGGGGGCGGGGGGGGCTCGCCGTTCGCCTTGACCATCAGAAGCCCAACCTCCCAGCAGCAGCCTGGCCGGGGTGGTGGAGGGGTGGGAAGGGAAGGGGCTAGGACGGTGGGGCAGGTCCGCGCCTCGCCCCCAGCCCCGCGCCGGCCGCCCAGGGGAACCTGGCCGTGGAATTTTTAATTGAGGAGTTTCTCCAGCTGGGCCTCGTTATAAAGGGAAAACGGGGAGGGCTGGAAGACCGGAGCTCGGCTTCCCAGGAGGCAGGGAACCCAGAAACGACCCTAAACTGGGGAGTTGCCGCCTGGCACGGGGACTCTGTGCCAGCGCCCAGCGGGGCCGCGGAACGCTCCAACGGCCCGGCCAGCCCGGCGGGACCCAAGCGGGCAGCCACCGCCGGCCCGCGCCCCGGCTCCGCGCCGGGTCGCCCCTCGCCGCGGCACCCCCAGCCCGGGATGCGCGAGCCGCCGGCTCGGCCCCGCCGCGCCCGCCCGCCGGTCCAGGGGACGCCAGTCTGCTCCCCCCGACCCCCCGGCGCCCCCCGCGCCCCAGCCCCCCGCTCCCGCCCGGGCGCCCTCAGACTGCGGCCGTGGGCGGGTCGGGCGGCCCGGACTCCCGCTTACCTGGTGCGGGCGCGGGGCCGCGCGGGTGCACTGCCGCCCCGGCCGGCCGCCGCCGCTCCGTCAGCGAGGCCGAGCGCCGGGCCGCCGCCGCAGCTCTTTGTGAGCCGCGCACCGAGATGCTGCGGAGCCCGGGAAGCTGGATAGCAGCGGGCGCGCCCCGGACGCGGCGTACGGCACGCAGGGCCGCCCCTGCCCGGCGCACGCGGCGCGGCCCGCGGGTGCACCCCGCACCGGCCTGCGGCTGGCAGCCCGCGCCCCGCCCCGCCCCGCCCCGCCCCGCCCCGGCCTCGCCCGCGTCCCCAGCCCGGCGAGAGCGCGCGGCGGGAAGACAGGGAGGAGGACAAAGATGCGTGCGTGCCCAGCCCCTTCCCCTGAGCCCGCGCCGGGACAGTCAGAGGGCAGGAGGGCGCACCTGGGGTCCGGATGCTGCGGGGCCGGCTTCGGGGCTGGGGGCCCGAGCCCAGCTCTGGAAGCCGCGGCCCCCCAACCGCCCCGGGTCCTGGGGAGCACACAAATTCTCGGGCGCGCCCGGGACCTGCGGGATAGGGAGCCGTTGGGGTCTGATCCTCCGGCGGGTGGAACAGGTGACAGCGAGGCTTTCTTGCGCCCGCACCTGCCCTGGGCGCCGCGCTGCCCCCTGGCGAGCTCCCGAGCGCGTTCGGCGGAGGGGCCCCGGCGACCGCGCCCGAGCGCTCGGCCCCGCGCGGAGGCGTGGCGAGAGGGAGCCCTAGGCCAGAAGCCCTGGGGGGATCTCGGCCACGGAGAGCCCCTTCCGGACTGGAGGACCCCTGCTGCCTACCTGCCGCAGATCCCCCAGTCGCTGGTTGCATGCCAGATCCCTGGGAACCATCCCATCACCCCGTTTCCAATGTCCTGTGCTGCCTTGGCCTCGACCACTGGCCTCCGCTCCCCCAGGGCCTCGCCCCAGCCCTTTCCCTCCTTGCAGTCCTGAACGGAGAGGACCCAAACCCTGTCCACTTCCAGCTCCCCACACACATCCCAAGGAGAGGAGGTGATCCACCCTACAGTGGGAATAATCCCCCTGGAACCCCCTGAAGGATATGTTGGAGACGCTGGTGTCACCTTTGACCCCTCTGGCCATTCATTCGGTCCCACACAGTCGTGTAACCTGCGGGCTCCACCTGGAGTAGTGCGCAGGGTGCCTTGTCGGTCCGAGCCGGGCTCTGGTGACTCCCTCGCTCAAATCCTGATTATTTGCCTTCTGTTGTCTCTTCTTTTGGCTGGATTGGGGTGCCACTGCGGTGGGGGCAGTTCTGAAGAGGGAAGAGGAGACCTGCGTGGGCCTCATCCTGCTGCCCTGAGCAGAAGGCCTGGGACAGGCTGAGTCCCCAGCCGGACCAGCGCAGACTTGGTGTGGACTTGCTGTGAATGGGCCCTGTGGGCCTGTCTCCCTCCCTGCTCCCCAGCTCCCTCTGGCAGCCCCAGCAGCTCACAGTGACCCAGAGGGCCTGGGCCTCCAGTTGGGTGGGAGGGGGGCAGAGGTGTGTCCAGGTAGGGCAGCTTTGCAGCTCAAGTGCCAAAAGAAGGCCACAAAGGCAGAGCCCAGAAGCAGGCCAAGGGCAGGTTCCTGACCCATCCCTCTGGCCCCTGAGGTAAGCTGTCTTGGCTGTTTGTGGTCCCCTCTTCCCATGGGCAAGCTCTGGGCCAACCAACAGGGTGAGACCCCAGCGCTGCACACAGGAGCCCCAGTGGCTGATGTTCACAGTCCACGGGGTCAAAGGCACAGGCCCGCCCCAGCCTCACTCAGGACTCCTGAGTCTGCCGGGCTCCAGCCAACCATCTCTTTTCAGAGGATTTTTAGAGAATTTTGGAGTAGGGAAGGCTCTTCTCCGTATTCCACGAAACTGAAAAGCTGTAACATAAAAGATTGTTAAATTTGACTTCATAAAAATCCCTGCCTGGCAATCACCACCATAAGCAAAGTCAACAACAAACCGGAAGCAAAATATTTGCAACTCATTTCACCAACAGTCAACTTCCCTAATATGTCGATAGCATCTAGAAATAGAAAAAAGGACAACTCAAAAGAAAAAATAGACAAAGGTAAGGAGCAGAGAGTTCACAGGAAAGGAAATACAGATGACTTTTATACATCTGAAAAGATGTCCTCCTTATTCAGAATAATAAATGCAAAGTAACACTATACCTAGAATGCCATGGTTTTTGCCTGTTAGAGACCCAGAAGTGCAATAACACAATATGTTCCAGAGGGCAAGGGGAAACACGAACTTCAGCACTTCTGGGAAGTGTAAATCAGCACAACTTCTATGGAGGAATATTAGATCACTTCTATCAAAATTACAAATGTACAAGCCCTTTGACCTAAGAACTCTATTTCTAGGAGGTTTTTTTTTTTTTTGGCTGTATTGGGTGTTCATTGCTGTGCATGGGTTTCCTCTAGTTGCGGCAACCGGGGGCTACTCCTCATTGTGGTGTGCGGGCCTCTCATTGCAGTGGCTTCTCTTGTTGCAGAGCATAGGCTCTAGGAGCAAGGGCTTCAGTAGTTGTGGCACGCGGGCTCAGTAGTTGTGGCTCACGGGCTCTAGAGCACAGGCTCAGTAGTTGTGGTGCACAGGCTTAGTTGCTCCATAGCATGAGGGATCTTCCAGGACCAGGGCTCGAACCCGTGTCCCCTGCATTGACAGGCAGATTCTTAACCACTGTGCCACCAGGGAAGCCCATCTAGGAGTTTTTAAACATGTATACCACACATGTGCAAGCTAGCCATATTACTTTTCAGAGTTATTCACTGCATTATTGTGTCACAAATAACTGCAAACAGCCTCGGTATTCTTGACTGGGGGACTGTTAAAAACGTGAGGGCACATTCAAACCCTGAAATACAAGGAGAGAACAAGGAACCATATGATGAATTAACATGGAAGTTTCAAGATAGTTTGTTAAGTGAAAGCACAAAGAGCAGAAGATGTGATCAATGTACCAACGTGTGTAAAAACAGAAAAGGGAAAAAAGAGCGAGCATACACCTGCTTGTGTGCCATCATACAGCCTCTCTGGAAGGATCACAAGAAACTCATAAATATTGGTCGCCTGTGGGAAGGAAACAGGTGGCTAGGGCAGGAGTCACAGGAAGACTTTTCACTGATTACCTCTTCTATTTTTGAAGTATATAATATTATTATCTATCCCAAAGCAAAATTTTTAAATTATCATTCAAAACCCTGGTTCTTAACCCTTTGGAGAATAACAGACATCTGAAATCCCTGGTCCCTTTCCCCAAGGGAAGGAAATAGACCCCATCTGATGCCACTAAAGTGGTATCTTCCATAGCATCTTAATCCAAACAAACTTTTTGTCCAACCCAATAGATACCTCCCTGGCTGTAGGGTTGAACCACTGGTCTTGCTCCCTGTCGCCACCTAGTGGCAGTATTCTTGAATTGCAGGCTTGGTGCCCGTCCCCTTCAGCCAAGAGAAGCTCCCCAGCTAGGCAAGAATTCCCACGAGGCAGGAAAGTGGAGCCAAAAACCTGTCAATTCCTCAGCACTTGGCATAACTTAGTTTTTACAAATAATGCACACCTTCCCTATATAGGGCAGAAGACTAATGCTCTGCCTCATAGGCTGGGGGGGACATTCCCGAAAGGCAGAAGGTTAATTTTTCTTTCATTCCCCCCCTGAGTGTGTCAGTGCGTTTGATTGACACACACATGCCCTCTCTCTGTGGGGTCAGCAGAACCGCTCTCCATAAGTCACCCCTCGGCACAAGCCTCATTGGGTCTCACCTCTCGTCAACACCAAGCACTTGTGCTCATCTTCCTTACCCCTTCATCCTGTGCAGTCGAAGTGCCTTGAACCAGGAGCCAGGGGTCCTGTATTCCAGCCCCAGCTAAGACACCAGCCAGGACAGGGCTCCAAGTAGGTCACCTGGGGCTTCCTTCGTATGGTCTCCTCCTCTGTTCAGGTGAGCGAGTTGACCTCGAAAATCCCCAAGGTCCAGGATGGAACCACCCCCATGGAGGTCTTTGATTCTTTTACCCTCAGGACTTAAGTCACTGGGGAAATTCACTAGAGTGAATTTGAGTGAACGCTAACCTGTTAGACTTATATCCCATTCTAACAGGTTTTTCCTTTACTTTAGCAGACACAGAGGGAGGTAGTATGGAAATGCCTTTGCCAACCACGGAAGCAAAGGACCTTCCCCCGAAGTAAATACTGTTGATTTTTTTGACCAACTTCAGGACGTAGATTCTGCCCCCAAATTCAGGCTTTATAGCAATAGGTGGATGATTATAACTATGAACCCTCTGGCTCCTGACCCTCCAGATTCAGACCTTCAGTGACCACACAGAATGGGCTGCAGGACACAGGTATCTGCGGAGCAACGTGGAGCAAGGGCCTCACCCTCGGGTGGGCCTCTGAAGAGGGGTCCACCACGCAGGTGCTGGCATGTCTAGAAAAAGCAGAGGTTTGTTGTTCTTGTGAGAGAAGTTACCCACTGCATTTTGATAAAGGTGGGGACAAAAATTTCACCGCAGGGCAGACCTCCTTTATTCTAGAGACTCTGTTGTGTAGATGATAGAGGGGAAGTAGTACAGGCCGTAAGGTGGGGATGTAGCTCGTATGTGAGGGATGGATGGTAAGTAGATGACATGGTGGAGACAGCTGGGTTGACGTCATAGGACAGTACCTTGAGCGAGTCTGATGACAAGGAGTGGGACGTGGCATCACCACCAATGTGAGTGGGGGACAGAGTGCGGGCAGATTGTGACAGGTGTGAGGCTACTCCTCGACACCCCTTATTATGTAACTTGGGTCAAGTGGGGAGGGTGTTGGAGGTGGGTCGTTCTTCACACGGAGGTCAGACTTCTTGGGAGGGACGGGCCAAGACTTCAAATGCTGTTCTCCAAGACACAACATGAAGGCAGACTCGTGGGGACCCGGATGAACAAGATCAAAGCCTGGAGGGGCAGGAGCACAGAGGGGCTGGGGACATAACAATTCCCCAGGGGAAGGGGGCATCTAGGCAGGATTGCAGGACCCAACCTGAGAGTTCCAGAGGGGTCTGCTTTGGGCACGGCCAGAGAGGGTGTGTTTGGGAACCGGTGGGCAGGCAGGGGGCAGAGCCCACTGTGGAACTCCATCACAGTGGAGCCAGGAGGGCTGTCTGGACCTGTCTTGAAAGCTCACCGTGGGTGTCAAGGAGAGCATTTGGAAGGGATCTGAACCCCCTCGGCAAGGGATGGCTTAGGACAGCTTCCTGCTGAGGAGCAGGTACAGCATCAGTGATTAACAAGATAAGCCCCCGATTTGTGTAATATGAATGTTCTCCAGGTGGCTGTGGTCCCATCCGGTTCTCAGAGTCTCTTATTCCAAGTGGAGGAGGGAATAACTGAAAAAGAAAAAAAGTGTGATTTTTAAAGTTATGTATGTACATGGCTTCTTGAAGAGAAAAAGACCAGCACTTTAAAATACCAACTAAACTGGACGGATGATTTCGTGCTGATCCATGCTGTTTTCATTCTGTGACCCCAGACTTCCCTCAGCCCTCCAGCTGTGATTCCTAGCTGTGAGTATTGTCCCCAAGCCAGGAAAATCAGAGAAGAGGTCGGCCACATTCCTGGCTTTGATACTTCAAAGGCAAGGTCTGGGGCTAGGAGAGAAAGGGGAGCACAGTCCCTGCTGTCTGTCTGGGGCTGTGACTCTCAAATTGTGGTTCCTCACCAGTCTGACCTGGTTAGAAGTGGAAATTCTCAGACCTCACCCCAGACCTCCAGAATTGGAGTTTCTTGGGGGCAGAGCCCAGAAACCTATATTTTAACACCCTACAGGTGATTCTGCTGCACGTGGAAGTTTGAGAACCACCAGCTGAGGGGCTCCCCAGGCCTCAATGTGCAGCAGTGGAGGAAGGACAGGCCAGGGGCTTCCTGGGCGGAGGGGCCTGGGGCTGCAGCCTCGCAGAGCTCCCAGGGAGCAGGCCTGGGGAAGGCAGACGGCGCCCCCAGCTAGGGGCCCCAGCCCAGGACAAACTGAGCTGAGACCTGGAGGTTGACCAGAGATCCAGGAATCACAGGCACCTCAGCAGATGCCAGCAGGGAGGGCTGAGTAGGCAGGAGAGGAGACCCTCACGGTGCTGCCAGCCTGAGACAGAGGACCGCCCCGCCCAAATGAAGCCCCGATGCTGCTGCCACACTGCCATCCCCACGGCAGTCTGCAGCCAGGTTTGGCTCCTGGCCTCTGAAGTCTCACTATTTAGTGGTTTCAACAGACAAAAAGCTACTGTCAAGAGAGCAGCTTGACCACGTGCTGAAACCTTTCCCTTCTATGTAACACCTGTGTAGAAAATATTGTTAAAGCAAAGTAATCCATTCATAGCTAAGACTGGAGTCAAAAAAGAGAAACTCCTTGGACTTGAAATGGTAAATCTTTTCTTTAAAAAGAAAAGGAAAGGAAAGAAAATGCACAGGAGAAGCAGGAGAGGCTGTAGCCATTTGGAGGCTGAGGCCCAGGTCTGATGTTGGCTGCACAGTGTTGCCTCCAGCTCGCTGTCTGCCTGCAGGGAGTAGTTTACAACTCAGAACACACTGGGGAGAATTCTCTCATGGAAGGTCAGTGCAGAACCAGAAATTAGCGTATACCTGAGGAAATTTTATACCATGAATGTCAGACAATACAATTAATGAAAGAACCAAGGGAACAGTGATAATAGAGCATCTGAAAAGGACTTTAAAATACATATACCTCAGAGAAATAAAGAAGGAATTGTTACAAGAACAATTTCAATACTTGGAAATAAAAAAAAGTAATTACCAAAATTAACAATTCAATACATGGGCTGAATATACAAGGTGTGAAACAGAAATTGCCAAGAGTGATGTGTGTGCATGCATGCACGTTCATCTCTCTCACACACACACACACACACAAAGAGTGAAACTTCAGCACATCAAGGATAAAGAAAAAAGAGACAAGTGGGACTTCCATGGCGGTCCAGTGGTTAAGACTCCGTGCTTCCACTGCAGGGGGCATGGCTTTGATCCCTGGTTGGGGAACTAAGATCCCACATGCTGTGCTACCAAAAAAATAAGTAAAATAAAATAAAATAAAAAAGAAAGAAAGAAAGAAAAAGAAAAACAGGACAAGCTGCCAGAGAAAACAGATACATCACAAATTACTTATACATAAATAAAAATTAGACTACGTCGGATTTCTTGTTAGCAGCCTTTGGTACACAAAGATAATGAATAAGAGCTTTAATGTGCTGAAGGAAAATACCTGTGTAATTTAAGCACTGAATTCCATACCCAGGAAAATTATCTTTTGAGAGAGAGAATGGAACAAAGAAATTTTCAGACACACTTAGAGAATTTTCCACCTTTGCAGAAAGAATTACTAAAGGATAATATAAGGAGAAAAGTGAATCCAGGAGGAAGTAATAAAATGCCAGAAACATTAATGAAGATAAGTCAATAAAACACTTTAGTAGGGACTTCCTTGGTGGTGCAGTGGTTAAGAATCCACCTGCCAATGCAGGGAACACGGGTTTGAGCCCTAGTCCGCGAAGATCCCACATGCTGTAGAGCAACTAAGCTCACGAGCCACAACTACTGAAGCCCGCACACCTAGAGCCCGTGCTCCGCAACAAGAGAAGCCACCACAGTGAGAAGCCCGCACACTGCAACCAAGAGTAACCCCTGCTCACCGCAACCATAGAAAGCCCGCGCGCAGGAACGAAGACCCAACTCAGCCAAAAATAAATAAATTTATAAAGAAAAAAAACTTTGGTAAATTTAAATAAGCTTTGATTTGGTGGAGTTGGGAGAGTGTCTCTGAACAGCAAGCTGGGAGTAAAATCCTCTGGGAGAGGAACAACAGAACCTCTTCTGGCTACTTGAAGTAGAAAAGGAATCTATTAAATGACATAGGATAAATCGCAGAAACTGCAGGTGGGCCAGAGGCTCGTGCTTGAGGCTATATGGCAGAAGCAGTGCACAGACAACACTGCAGGACCCCACACAGGAGAATTCCTGTGATGCCTGTTGCCACCTCTGTTAGTCACGGGCATGTCAGCTCTCTGTATTTCAAGCTGGATGTCTACCACTACTGCGGCTGCAAGGGGTTTCATGGTGCTTACTTCTTGAGCTCCCTTCCTTGAATAAAATCTTATGGGGTCTGACTGATCACACGCATGTGCCCTGGATGCAAGGGAGGCTGAGAATGTGAGTTTCTGGTTTCTGCCTTGGGGAGACATGAGCTCAAAAGATAAGAAGTTCCTCCAAACTTAGGAACTTAGGAAAGGTGTTAAGAAGATGCTGAGTAGCCCCTCCCAAAAGATGAAAATGTTCTGCTATGGGCGGGAAAATAAAGTTTAAAAAGAAAAACATTTATCATTTATTCAATGATAAAATACATTTATACAACGATTATATATCTGTTAGGAAGTTGATGACCCACTCAAACTGGGTAATTTGAAAAGAGTTTATCAACACTAATTATTTGAAAGGAAAATAAACCTTTTGCAATTATGATAAGAAAGATCAACATTAGGGACAAAAAGGGATGAAAGATTATGACTATATACACAAGATACTTTTAAAAATCATAATACGTAAGAGATGCATTGCCGGTATTAAGAGGATGGAGTTCAGATTTATTTGCCTCCTCCTATTATAAATCACCCTGAAAAAGTAAAACGTCAGGAAACAGAAATATGAAATCTATTTCAAGTAAAGGAGACTTCTCTGATCCTCAGCCACAGTATGGGAAAATACATAAACGTGTGTGTGTATGTGTGTGTGTCTGTGTGTGTGCACACGTACTTTTCCAACTGAAAATTATTTTCAAATTGGACACAAAGAAAAAAAAACAAATTTCGTTATATTCTGCTTGTCAAAGACACATGCTCAAAATGCTTGAATACACTATATATAAAATAGGTAAACAACAAGGTCCTACTGTATAGCACAGGGAACTATATTCAATACCTTGTAATAACCTAAAATGAAAAAGAATATATATGTATAACTGAATCACTTTGCTGTACGTCTGAAACTAACACAATATTGTAAATCAACTATACTTCAATAATAAGCAAACAAAAAACCAAACTGCTTGGAAACAAAAAAATTGATAGTAAAAGGACTGACCAAGCAAAGACTAACTAAATGAAAACAAGTGTAACTATATTAATATCAAAATAGACTTTAATGAAAGAGTAATAGAGAGAGAGTTTATCATAAGTACTACAAATTAAGTTGGCTGGTAAAACATTATTTCTGAGTGTGTCTGTGAGGGTGTTTCTGGAAGAGCTTAATATTTGCATTGGTGAACTGAGGAAAGAAGATGACCCTCCCCAGTGTGGGTGGGCATTATCAAATCCATTGAGGGCCCAAATGGAACAAAAAGGTGGAGGGAGGAAAAATTCACTCTCTCTGCTTCAGCTGAGACATCCATCTTCTCCTGCCCTCGGATATCCACACTCCTGGTTCTTGAACTTTTACACTCAGATTGGGACTTATAACACTAGCCTCCCAATTCTCAGGCCTTTGGACTTAGGCTGAATTATACCAGTCTTTCCTGGTTCTCCACCTTGCAGACAGAATATCTTGGTACTTCTTGGCCTCCATAACCATGTATATACATATATATATATATATATATGTATATATATATGGGTTCTGGAGAACCCTAATTAATTCACTCATCCATGATTTAAAAAACATCTTAGCAAGCAAAGTATAAAGCATAAGTTCCTCAACTTGATAAAAAAATTTACAAAAAAATTTACCACTAACATCATACTTAATGGTTAGAAACTCAAAGCTTTCCTGCTAAGATCAGGAAGGAGACAAGGATGTCCCCTCTCACCACTTCTTTTAAACATTGTATTGGAAATTCTAATTATGCAATTATACAAGAAAAGGAAATAAAAGGTATACGGATTGGGAGGGAAGAAATACAACTGTCTTTGTTCACAGATGATATAATCATCTATGTAGAAAATCCAAAAGAATTGACCAAAAAACCCTCCTGGAACTACTAAATGATTATAGCAAGGCTGCCGTACACAAGGTTAATATTCAAAAGTCAATTGCTTTACTATAGCAGCAATAAACAAGTAGAATTTGAAAATAAAAACACATTAACATTTACATTAGCACCTCCCAAAATGAAATACATAGGTATAAATCTAGCATAATATGTACAAGATGGGTATGAAGAAAACTACAAAACTCTAGTGAAAGAAATCAAAGATGACCTAAATAAACAGAGAGATATTCCATATTCATGGATAGGAAAAAATATTGTCAAGATGTCAGTTCTTCCCAACTTAATCTATACATTCAATACAATCCCAATCAAAATTCAAGAAAGTTATTTTGTGGAAATCAACAAAGGGATTTTAAAGTTTATATGCTGAGGCAAAAGACTCAGAATAGAGAACTCAATATTGAAGGAGAACAAAATCAGAGGACTGACACTACCTGACTTTAAGACTTACTATAAAACTATAGTACTCAAGACAGTGTGATATTGGTGAAAGAACAGACAAATCAATGAAACAGAATAGAAAGCCTAGAAATAGACCCACATAAAGACAGTCAACTGATTTTTGACAAAAGAGGAAAGGCAATACAATGGAGCAAAGATAATCTTTTCAACAAAGGATGCTGGAACAACTGGACATTTACATGCAAAAAAATTAATCTAGACACAGATTCTGTACCCTTCACAAAAATTAACTCAAAATAGACTATAGACCTAAATGTAAAACGTAAAACTATAAAATTCCTAGAAGAGGACACCTAGGTGACACTGGTCATGGTGGTGATTTTTAAAATACAACACCAAAGGCATGATCCATGGGGAAAAAAAAAAAAAGCACTGATAAGCTGAAGAAAGAATTGATAAGTTTGACTTTATGAAAATTAAAAACGTCTGCTCTGTGAAAGAGAATGTCAAGAAAATGAAAAGACAAGCCACAGACTGAAATATTAGCAAAAGACAAAAAGGATAAACATAAAGGATTGTTGTTCAAAATATACAAAGGACATTTAAAACTCAACAACGACAAAAACTCAATTTAAAAATGGGAAAAAGGCATGACTGGTCCCTCACCAAAGAACATATATACATATATATATATATATATATATATATATATATATATACACACACACAGATGGGAAATTAGCATATGAAAAGATGCTCCACATCCTATGTCCTCAGGGCAATGCAAATTAAAACAGCAAGACATCACTACACACCTATTAAAATGGCCAACATCCAGAACACGGACAACACCAAATACTGGCAAGGATGTAGAGTAATAGGAACTCTCTTTCGTTGCTGTTGGGAATGCAAAATGGTGCAGCCACTTTGGAAGACAGTTTGGTAATTTCTTACAAAATGAAACAAATCTTTGATATTTACCCAAATGAGCTGAAAAATATGTCCACACAAAACAACTGCACACTGTGTTTACAGTAGTTTTACTTATAATTGCCAAAAAGTGGAAGCAACCAAGGTGTCCTTCAGTAGGTGAATGGATAAACTGTGGTACATCCAAATGATGGAATATTACTCAGCACTAAAAAGAAATGAGCTCTCAAGTGAAATGAAGCCCATCTAAGAAGGCTAAATACTACATAATTCCAATTATATGACATTTTGGAAAAGGCAGAACTATGGAGACAGTAGAAAGATCAGTGGTTGCTGGGAAAGGTGAATATAGAGAGAACAGAGGATTTGTGGGGTAACAAAACTATTCTGTATAATATGTAATGATGGATACATGTCATTTTATATTTGCCAAAACCCAGAGAATGTATAACACCAAGAGTGAACCCTAAGGTAAACTATGAATGTTGGATGATAATGATGTCAGTCTAAGTTCATCAACTGTAAAAAATGTACCATGCTTGTGTGGGTGTTGATAGTGGGGAAGGCTATATATGCATTTGTGGGGTAGGGGTTATATGGGAACTCTGTGCTTTCTGCTCAATATTGCTGTGAACTTAAAGCTGCTCTAAAAAATAATAAAGACTATTTAAAAGGAAAAAACATAAATGTTCTACACAGAAGAGTCAATTGGATATGTCAACAATTTCTAATATATAAACTCTAAATTATAATTTTGATGAAAACTTAGGCAAGCATGTATTTTAAAATATTATCATACTGAAAAAAATTGAATTTTTCAGAAAAATACAGTAATGAGGTCTTGCAGATAGATATGGCTAAGGCATTTATTAAAATATCTGAATAAGTATTGTAATAAGAGTAATTAGTTTGCTTATTTTGTTTTTAATGTTTGTAAAAGCCATATAAAGGTTTTTAAATTACGTAGATGTAGTGGATAAATATTTTAGTTTTCAGAAATAACTTTTCAGTGAAAATAGTTTTTTCTTAACTAAAAAAAACCCCCCACTATTATAATAGATTCAACTTGTTACTCAATAATAATTTCTTTGAAAATGTCATTGAAAAGGTTTTTTTTGTTTCTCTGCTCTGCCAACCAGAGTTACCCTGACCTAAGTGTTTTTTCCATAGTTCTGGTTCCTGTTTGCTTGTTTACATCTGGACAGACTGATCTCTCATGACTCTCACTGAAAAGTGGAAAAGAACATTCCCAGAAGCCTCTAGAAACCTTTATTCACGCTCTTTGTGCAGATACAGATCACACACTGTGAACCCCTCACTGGAAGGGTGATGGAATGTAAGTCCAACTTCGGGACTTTACCTGAGGCCTTATCTGTGTGTGGAGAGGGACTAAGCACTGGTATCTAACAAAGTCAGGATTCTATTAGGGAGAAAATGGTGAATAGAGGCTAGGAGGCTATCAATAGAATCTACTACACGTCATATTTTGCAAACATTGCTACCAAATTTTATTCTGCTTATGAGATAATTTTATTGTCAATTTATGAATTAAATTCACAAAGTGAACTTTATAAAACAGATTACATATTGTCATTCAGCTCAATGTTTGTTATTTCCCTGAAACTCCCTCTTTGACCCATGGGTTATTTAGAAGCATGTTGCTTAATTTACAAGTTTTTGGAGATTTTCCTGTTATCGGTTATCGATTTCTAGTTTGATTCAGTTATGATCGCAAAGCATATTTTACATGGTCTTTTTATTTTTTATTTCATTTTTTTGGCCACGCCACATGGCTTGTGGGATCTTAGTTCCCTGACCAGAGATTGAACCCCGGTCCCTTGCAGTGGAAGCGCAGAGTCCTAACCACTGGATCACCAGGGAATTCCCTGGTCTTACTTGTTTTAAATGTTAATGCTACTTACATTTAATGTAATTATTGATATGTTAGGATGTAAGTCTGTCATTTTATTGTTTTTTCCTCTTTCCCCTTATCTGTCTTCAAGTGGGTTATTTGGACATTCTTCAATATTCCATTCTGAATTATCTATATTTATGAGTATATCTCTTTGTTTAATATTTTCAGTAGTAACTCTAGGGATTGCAATATACATATGACATTTATTACAGTCTACTAGTATTAGCATTTATCTCTTCAGGTGGAATGTTGAAACTTAACCACCATTTAAGTCCCTTTATCCCCGTCCCCCCATGATACAGTTATCTTAAATATTACCTCTACAAGCATTGAGAATGTCAGATAATGCTATAATTTTTTATTGTAACTTCTAAACGACAAGTATAACTAGATGTTATACCTGTCTTCCATAACCACAAGCTCAACGTGCGCACACTACTCATCACTCAACATCTAATCATCCATGAATTTAAGACCAACCACTTTCCCATACATTGTGCATTCCATACATACATCTGTGATCCCTGAAATTCATCTGATACTTGTTTCTCTTTGGGAGTCCGACCAAAAACCTGATATGCCTCTAACTAAGCACAATCTCTGAGATCTATATTCCTTTCCCTTTCCTTTTCTTTTCAACTCATTCATGTTGTTTTATAAGTACATTTAGTTCACGAAGTAGTTTTCCCAACTGGACCATAAATTTCATGGCAGTGGGTTTCTATTCATTTTGTATATTCTTCTAGGACCTGCTGTGGTATCCTAGTACTTGACAGATAACTACAAATGCCCTGCCCTTTCCATGTTTACTGATTTTAAAAAAAATTCATCTATCTATTGCATCCACTAGATCAGGCACCAAATCTTCCACAGAACTTCTTGTTCATACATCTAGTACTAGCACCCAAAATACTGGCCCATAAGGAACTTGAGCTGCTCCAGAAGAGCAAAAATTCTGAGGTAAAAACTCCTTAACCTTAAACAGTTTGCTCTAAAAAACTCTCTGTAACATCCTTAGAAATCACTTTGTCTCAGATATGTAGCCATGCACAGCTGTCAGGTGTCCTCTGTGCATCCATTCTTACACACACACACAGTACTCAATTACCCCGTTTTAGAACAGGAATAATTTATTTCTATGAATATGATTTTAATAATATTCCATAAGTACTTAGTAATCAAAGTTTTCTCCAAATCAGGAAAAAAACCAAAGTAATTAGCAAATATTTTATGTGTGTGTGTATATATATATATATATACACACATATAATTTTTAAAAATCTCTTTCTGTGATTAGATTTAACTTTTAAGTGATGGAAGCAGTGAAGAACTCAATGCCAAAGCACATTTTGATAAGGCTTTTTCAGGGCAATTAATTTAATTTCTTGAGAATAGAAGTCACACTTGCTCCAGTTCCACAAGGACTCCACCACAGTCTTTAGGATGGAGAAAAATCACTGGTTTTCCGTGTGCTCCTATTTTGGCCTCTTCACTTAGAATACGAATCTTCTTGTCTTTCAAATCCATCACAGCTGCATTTATATTATCCACCTTGAGAAAAGGAAATAAATAAGAACACATTTGAGATCATAAAAATACCAAATTATAATACCGTAAGGCTTAGAAGAAACTGCGAGCTCTCTGCCTTTGGGCAGAACCATTCTTAAACCAGCACAGAAATAAGCTTAATACTTCTAGAGAAGGAGAAGTTGCTAAATTTTCCTAGGTAAGCAAGCACAATGCTTAAGAACTTTCACCATTAGTAAACATTTCTTACAACCTAAATAATGTATGCTACACTTCATAGCATGTTCGTCTAGCAGTATTGTTGACGATACTGCATAAATTGTTTTTCCTAAGAGCCTTGGGTTCTTCATTTATAAGAGGGACATGAGGCCTGCCATATAAATGGCCAAGAGATTAAAATAACAGATAAGAAGCTTTGAGCACAGTTTATAGAAGGTACTCAGCAAATATGAGTGCTTCCCTGATCTCCAAACCTCTCACCTGACAAACTGTCTGGTTATTACTTTTGAGATTAGAACTTCATATACATGAAAATCACTATTAAACTGTCACCAAAATGTTTTTCTCCATTCTAAAAAAATGCAAACATTTATAATTTTGCAAGTCTTTTCTAAAACATTTCTATTTTCTTCATCCTTATTAGCAGTCTAGGAAAGGAGCAAATCTGTTTCTAAATACCTGATGGAAGAGTAATTCTCCTCTGTCTTGGAAAATCATCCTCCTAGACTTGGAGCCCAGTAAGTGGATAGAAAGGGATAGTAAGAATCCCTGTATTCCTAGCCAGTCATACATCACCCTGGAGTTTAATGATCTAATAGCATTACAAACAATAATAAAAAAAAATCCAGAGAGAATAACACCCATGTACCCAAATATAGATTTAACAAATGTTCATATTTATACAATCTTACTTTCAAAGAGCCCAGGATTACATACTGGATTCTAAAACTGGTCAAACCACTGATAAGGATACTAAATGTTACTATAAATAAACTATAATTTCTTCAGAGTACATTCTACTTGTACATTCCTGACAATGTTTCTTTTTAAACCTGATAGCTATTTCAAAGTCATGCCCAGACTATGATGGTCATTTCATGCTATTTTGAAATAGCTGGTCTAGTCTCATCTTTCTCAGAACAGTAGGATTCCTGATAGCTTCCCTTTTTGTATCTGCATATAATGAATTTCATTCTACTGAATTTGACTTCTTTTTCCATTTTCCCAAAGTTAGTCTAAATTCAGTCTTTCCATTTAAAGATAATTTAAAAATTATATAGTACATGAAAATTTAAACATACAGGTAGAGCTAAGAACCCCTTGACTACCACTAATAATACTTCCTGCTCCAGAGGTAACTACTGTCCTCAGTTTGATGTATGCTCTTCCAAATCTTAAAATATATTTATAATCCTTACATATGTATGAAGTAGTAAAGAATCTGGTTTTGTCTACGAGGGATCTGGCCTTGACTTCTGGGAGATAATTTTTGTAACCTTGATAGGAGTGTCTTTGCCCTTGACTTGTGGGAGATAACCTATATAACCTGATAGGAGAGTCTCTGTTTAGGGTAGAAGCTGACCAATCTGGATCTTAAAGTAGAGCTGGCCATCATAGTCTTAGGGTAGGGGCTGGCCATGCCAGAAACCATGTGATTTAAGGTAGGAGCTACGGGTCACACGATATCAGCTGATCTGGAGACTGAGCTGAACCATGTGGGCAATCAATCTATCGACAATGCCTAAGTAGTAAAGCCCCAAGAAAAATTCAACATTTCAGTTTGTGTGAGCTTCCCTGGTTGGCAATACTCAAGGCATACTGTCACACATCAATGCCAGAACGGTCACGTGTCCTGAGGAAAATGGCAGCTTTGCATTTAGAGCCCTCCCAGACGCTGCCCTCTGTGTTTCTTCCTTTGGCTGTTTTGGTCTGTATCATTTCTCTGTAATAAACCATAAGAATGAGCGTAATAGCTTTTGGGGAGCTCTGTGAGCATTTCTAGGGTGTTATTGAGCATGAGGGTGGTTTTGGAAAACCCTAAGTTTGCAGATGATACCGAGTAAGGGCGGTCTTCTGGAGGACCGTGTGTCCTCTAAACTTGATAGCTGGCTCTGAACTTTGCAGTCTGACTAACTAACATGTATATCAATTAAAGTTTATATATATACACACACACACATACACACACACACACACACACACATACATTGTGTGTGTGTGTACAGGGGTACATGATGCTTTCTGTATGCATTATTTGTATTTGCTTTTTTATGTAATATATCTTAGCAATTTTTTCATGTTAGTACATATAGGTCAACAACTTTTAACCTACTACATAGTGTCCTAACTAATTACTTTATAGAAATACGAAAGGTGACCTAATCATTCCCCTACTAATAAACATTTAGGTTATAAGAAGGGAAATCTGGACTCTTCTTAATGGTTAGATGGTAACTTGTCCTTCTCTAGTGTTGCCTATTGAACAAAAGAGTTTGGTGACAGTTCATGGACAAGATTCCACTGGCATTTGAAGGCATATGCACATAGCAGGGACTGGTGAAGATAGATAAAAATATGTTAAAGCAATATTAAAAGATATGGAAGACAGATTCAGATATTCTAACAAAACTGAGCTAAAGAAAGAGAGACCAGATGGAGTGACAACAGCAATATTTGAATAGATAACTGATAATTTTCCATAACTGAAGAAAGACTTGAGTCCTCAAATTAAAAGTGCACCTGAGAATAAAGCAGGATAAATAAAGACAAACCAATACCTATACATATAATAGAGAAACTGAATAACATCAGTGATACAGAGAATATCTGAAGAGCTCTCAGGGAAAAACAACAACTCCCTACAATTGAACTGAACAAATTCTTACTAGGAGGAACAGAGACCAGAAGATACGGGAGTGATGTCAAAGTACTGAGGTAAAATTATGTCAGTCTAGAATTTTAAACTAGCTAAATTATCATTCAAGACCCCTGCTTACACACACACGCACACACACACACACACACAACTAAATGACAACAAAAAGGCTCAAAGGAGATATACCAACCAGCAGCAATTGTGTGCCCATTATTGGGATTTTAATTCAAACACACTATAAAAAGTTATAGAAGAACAAATTTGAATACCTACTAGGTATTTCATGATATTAGAGGATTACCATTAATTTTGTTTTAGGTGCCATTATGGATTTGTATAAATACATAAAAAATGCAATAAACACATACACACAACTAAAATATTTATGGATGAAATTACATAACGTCTAGAAATGTCTTCACATTACCATAAGAAAAGGGAAGTGTGATAATGTGATGGAGGGAGTATATATGGAATAAGATTATCCATGAATTGATAACTGTTGAAATTGGGTTTTGGTACATAAGAGTTCATTATATGACTGTCATTTTTTGTGTTTGAAGTTTTCTGTAAGTTAAAAGAATTAAGGCTAACTACTAAACAAATCGAACTAGAATTTGTAATCTCTAAAATAGCAGAGGAAGAAAGAATTAAAAAAAAAAGTTTCTCAATTCAATAGAAGGCAAAAAGGAAAAAAGAAATAAAAACCAAAAAAAGTTAAAAAGTTCAAGTACATTAGTAGTTATTATAAATGGAGACAGGTTAAATTTATGAATTATAAAATGAGATTATACGAATATAAAAATTTTTAAATATATTTGTTGATTGAGAGAGATATACTTAAACAACAAAAAAAATTTAGCTATATGCTCCTTTTTAGAATATAAATGTCTTCTAGGAATAGACCTAAAGAAAACCACACACACAAGAAAAGAGTAAAGGGATGGATAAAAGATATACCAGGTAAATATTAACCACAAGAAAGTTGATATAGCAACACTAATATCAGATAAAACAGAACTTAAAAGGAAACATACTAACAGAAGTAAAAACATATACAACCTAAAAACAATCGACCAAGATGATAAAACAATCTTGAATCTTCATGTACCTAACAGTATTGCCTTGAAAAATAAAAAACAAACTAAACATGCATACCTCTCAGTAGCTGACACATCAAGCAGATAAAAGGTTATTAAGGATAAAGACAAGTTGTAATAGTTCTTTGAATATTCTGGATATGTCCTTTATCAGATATATGATTTGCAAATATTCTCCCCCATTCTACGAGTTGTCGTTACACAAAGGTTTTTAATTTTGATGAAGCTGAACTTATCAACCTTCTTGTTTATCACGAGCTTTTGGTGTCATATCTAAGAAACCATTGCCTAATCCAAGGTCATGAAAATGTACACCTATGGTTTTTTCTGAGTTTTATAGTTTTAGCTCTTACGTTTAGGTCTTTGATCCATTTTTGGTTAATTTTTATATGGTATTATATAACTTCGGGGGATTTTTTTTGAAATGCTGTCTTAACCCAGTTTTGAGGCCCTGGTAGAGGCTGGTCAGTTCTCATCCTGGAGCAACTGATTAAGCCCGCATGCCAATCACCTCCGTTATCAGGCTCTCATATCCTGGGGCCAGTATGTGCCCACCTTAGTTGCTGCAGAGACAGGTACCAGACAACTGGGTACAGTCCCTATGCCCCAGAGCCCACAGAATTACTCATATTAGCTAATCTACAGGGAACCCATGAAACCTAGCTAACCTCCCTCCACTTGTCCCACTCAGCTACCTTCTACAGCTCCAGTTGCTGTTACCCTGTCCCCAGTACAACCCCACATGCCCTACCTGGCAGCCTTCTCTCTTTTGGAGCTGTAACAAAGAGTTCTGCCTTTCACCTATCCAAGTGTCACTGTGTTGTGTCCAGCTATAAAAAGAATCTTCATATGGTGTGAGGTAAGGGTTCCAATACATTCTTTTGCATGTGGATATCCAGTTGTCCCAAAGCCATTTGTTGAAAAACTATTCTTCCCCCACTGGAGGGTGTTGGTACCCTCACTGCAAATCAAGTATGAGGGTTTATGTCTGACTCTTAATTCTAGAGTAATCCGTTGATCTCTGTTTCTATCCTTATGCTGGTACCACACCATTTTGATTACCTTTGATGGTAGTAAGTTTTAAAGTCAATAAGTGTGAATCCTCCAACTTTGTTTTTCTCTTTCAAGATTGCTTTGACTATTTGGGATCCCTTGCATTTCCATGTGAATTCTACAAGTAGTTTGTCCGTTTCTGCAAAGATGCCAGCTGAGAATCTGATAGCAACTGCACTGAAACCGTAGATTAATTTAGGGAATACTGACATCTTAACAATGCTCAGTCATCTGATCCACGAACACAGAATATCTTTCCATTTATTCAGGCCTTCTTTAATTTCTTTCAACAACGTTTCATAGTCTTCAGAGTACAATTTTGACAGTTTTCTTGTTAAATTTATTCCTTAGTATTTTGTTCTTTTTGATGCTATTGTAAATGAAATTGCTTTAATTTCATTTTCAGATGTGTCTTGTTTTATTAATCCAGATACATAGTATTTGCATTTTAACTACTGTTTAATCCAATGAAACTTAATGTAATACTCATATAGTTAAATTGAAGTCTATCATCTTACTTTTTTTGTCTCATTAATACTGTGTTCCTCCTCTCCTGACCTCTTGTTTAAACATGTATTTTCGTAGTGTTTGATTTTATCTCCTTAATTACATTTTAGTTATCTCTTAATTTTCTTATTGATTGCTCTAGAGTTTACAATGTATATTTTGATCTTATCTGAGTCTACCATTGCATGTATAATATATGAAACTTACAATAGTATACTTCCATTTGCCCAACTCCCATCCTTTATACTACTGTCATAAATTTTACTTCTATGTTATAAACCCTACAATGCATTTAAAAATTTTCAATTGTCAGTTGTCTCATACATAATTTAAGGTAATAAAAAAGTTATTATTTTAACCTACATATTTACCATTTCTGGTGCCCCTCATTTCTTCTAAAGATCTGAGTTTTTACCTAGTATCATTTCCCTTCATCCTGAAGAACTTCTTTGGTATTTCTTGTAGCACAGGTCTGCTGGGCATAATCTTCTCATTTTTGTTTAATTAAAAATGTTTTCAGTTCACTTTCATTTTTAAAGGATATTTTCATCAAGGTTAGAATTCTAGGGTGACAGGGGGTTATGTTATTTTTTAAAAGAGTATTTTTTTTTTTTTGGCCATGCCGCGTGGCTTGCAGGATCTTAGTTCCCCGACCAGGGATCGAACCCATGCCCTTGGCAGTGAAAGCACAGAATCCTTACCACTGGACCGCCAGGGAAGTCCCAAAGACTACTTTTTTCAAGCAGTTTTAAGTTCACAGCAGAATTGAGAAGTAGAGAGTTCCCACACAGTCCCTGCCCCAAGAGCATGCACAGCCTCCATCATTATCAGCATCCCCCACCAGATGGTACATTTGCTACAACTGATGAACCTACACTGACACAGCGTTATCACCCAAGGTGCACAGTCTACCTTAGGGATCACTATTGGTGTTGTACATTCTACGGGTTTGGACAAATGTATAATGACATGTATCCATTATTTTGGTATCATACAGAGTACTTTCACGGCCCTAAAAATCCTCTCTGCTCTGCCTAGTCATCATTTCTCCCCACCCTCACAACCCCTGATCTTTTCACTGTCTCCATAGTTTTGCCTTTTCCAGAATGCCATATAGTTGGAATCATACAATATACAGTCTTTACAGATTGGCTTTTTTCACTCAGTAATACATGCATTTAAGATCCCTCCATGTCCTTTCATGGCTTGATAGCTCATTTCTCTTTAGTGCTAAAAATATTCCACTGTCTGGGTGTACCAGCTTATTTATCCACTCACCTACTGAAGGATCAGAGCAGCCCAAAGTCTAGGACTAATTTTTCCTCACAACTAATGCAAAGCTCTTCTGAATACTCTACCCAATGTCTCATGAATTACAAGGTCTCTCCACTATGGTTGGTAAGAACATGGCTTTTTCAACCTCTGTGTAAGGATTGTCCCGTCTAATCCTTTCAAGGAGTTCTATTCCCAGCTTCAGGCAGCATCCTCACACGCATGCACTGTTCACTATTCAGATGAAGAGCTGAGAGGCATTGCTGACCTCTGGAGAATACTCTCCATGCAGCTCTCTCTTTCCAGTCCTTTATACGGCAAACTCAGACCACCACGGCCTCCCCATCCTTTCTGCTCCCACCTCCTCAACGCAGGGAGGCTGCTGAACTTCACTTGGATCCTCCCTTCCTGCACTGCAGCCTGGAAACACTCTCTCCAGCCAGTAAGCTGGGAAATTGTAGGGTTACCTTGGTTGTTTTCTTTCTCTGAGAAATGTGTTGTGCTGCCAGATGTCCAATGCCAAAAATTGTTATTTCATATATTTTGTCTAAATTTTTTTCTTTGAGGCTAAAGGATAAATCTGGTCTCTGTTACACCATCTTGGCTGGATTTATTGACCGAATTCTAAATTGGCAGTTTCTTTTCAGTACCTAAAAAAATGTCACTACATATTGTGTCATTTCATAACTTCTGTTGTCTTGTTTTTCTCTGACTGCTTTTAAGATTTTCTTTTTATCTTTGCTTTTCAACATGACTGTGGGGCGCTCAGGTGGTATCATTTGTATTTGCCCTGCTCCGGGTTGTGGAGCTTGAATCTGTGGGTTGATGTCTTACCTCTGATTGCTAATGTCCTTGTCGACTATTTCTTCAATGATTGCTTCTGTTCTATTTTCTCTCTTCTCTCTTTCTGGGGCTCCAAGTATACTCTGCTAAAACTTTTGACCATGTTCTACATCTCTCTTATGCTCTATTCTGTTTTTTTGTTCCTTCTGTATTTTTTCCTCTTGATTTTAGACTCTGGCCTCTGGAACCTGAGGACAAATTCCTATTGTTTTAAGCCACCAAGTTTGTGGTAACTTATTACGGCAGCCCTAGGAAATTAATACAATCACTATATATCCATACGGAAATTGAACAGTTAAGTAAAGGGATGGCACATGGTAGGAGCCAAGTTTCTCCCTATTGGAATGAGGGGTTATAGACAAGCAAGGGAGAAGGCTAGAGTGGTCCATGTGGTAATGGATTAAGGTCAGAGACATCAGTATGAACTCATGAGTTCATGAGCATGTCAAACAGACATCTTATGAGGTATGGTTGAATACAGGCATGCTTACAGATATATGTATATATACAGCATACACACACATAGGTCATTGCTCTGTTAGCTGAGAAGGCCTAGAAGCAATGACACCCCAGTAGCAACAAGCACATCTTGAGCCCAGATCTTGGTTTCTAATACCATTCTCTAGTGAAAGAAGCCAGGGCTTCTTGGGGAGATGGCCAGTTCAAGATTAGCAGAGGGAACACAGATGATGTATCTGGAGCATCTTGCAGTGCCAGAAAATAAGGAAGCATGGGAGGAAAAATAAAAAAGATAGGGTATGTCAAAGGGACACAGGAGTCAACCAAAATGCCCTACTGGCAAAGCTGGAACAATTTGAGCAACAAAATAAAGTAGTATTGGATTATAGTCTAAAGTATAAGATAAATATGTATAGCTCATTACTAATATAAAATAAATGACTGAATAACTAAGTGATTGAAGAATAAATGACTGAATAAATAAATGGGGGAAAACAGAGAAATCTTCCATACAGAAAAATTCCAAATAATTTACGGACTGATCAAGGAGCATAACTCTCCATTCCTTCAGTGTTGGCTTCACACTGTGACTTCCTCCTAAAGATTATAATACGGAGAAAAAGAAAAAAAATCGTATCTTTACAGTGGAGAAACATGATGACACTTCTTCAGCCGGGAGCTCGAGGCCGACATCAGCAGTGATAAGTCATGTGGACAGTATGTACCCCTGACATGATGTAATGCGAATGGCGCTTTACCTTTGTGGTCTTCCTCCCCAAAATCAATAACCCTAGTCTAATCATGAGAAAAACATCAGACAAATCTCAACTGAGGGACACTCTATAAAAAAAACCAACCAGTAATCCTCAAACATACCTAGGCCATCCAGAACAAGTAATGTCTGAGAAAACGTCACAGGCACGAGGAGCCTAAAAAGACATGATAACTAAACGTAATGTGGTACTTGGATGGGATCCTGGAACAGAAAAAGGACACTGGAGGACACTGGGTAAAAACTAAGAAAATCTGAATGAAGTATACATTTTAGTTACTAATAATGTATCGATTTGACTCATTAATTGTGACAAATGTACTGCACTAGTAAGATGTTAATAATATATTTTTTAAAAAGAACCTAAAGAGATTAACAACATTTGTAATAAGTGGACCTTGTTTGGGTCCTGATTAGAACACATCAACTATAAGGACATTCGTGAATCAATCTAGTAAATGTGATTTATAACTGTGTATATGATGGTGACAAAAGATGTATTTTTGTCAATTTTGATCAATATGATAACGTCATTGTGGTTATTTATTTTTTAGAGACACAAACTACATAAAGGTAAAATGACCTGTGAATTACTTTTAAACAGTTTAACAAAGGAAGAAACAAAGTGTGACAAGATCTTGAAAACTGTTGAATCTGGGTGATGGGAATATGGGAGTTCACTACATTTTTTTCTACTTCTTGTATGTTTGAAATTTTTCATAATAGAATCATGACTGTTTTCACAGTGCCCTTTTGATAACTTCTACTCTACATATGATCATGGATATTTTCATTATAGAACATTCTACTCAATTATAAATATCCACATTTCTGATATTGCATCTTATATACATATATTTTTTTGGCTGCATTGGGTCTTCATTGCTGCGCGTGGGCTTTCTCTAGTTACGGCGAACGGGGGCTACTCTTTGTTGCAGTGCACGGGCTTCTCATTGTGGTGGCTTCTTTTGTTGTGGAGCATGAGCTCTAGGCATGCACGGGCTTCAGTAGTTGCAGCACATGGGCTCAGTAGTTGTGGCTCGTGGGCTCTAGAGCGCAGGCTCAGTAGTTGTGGTGCATGGGCTTAATTGCTCTGTGGCATGTGGGATCTTCCCGGACCAGGGATCGAACCCGTGTCCCCTGCATTGTCAGGCAATTCTTAACCACTGTGCCACCAGGGAAGTCCCCTGATATCGCATCTTAATTTTTAGTATACTGCTTCTTCAGTATCCCTTAGTCCAAGAAATACTTCTAAGATTTAATAACTTAGATTTTTGGGGAAAATGCCTAATTGACATTGTACTAGCATTTATTTCTATTTCTGTTACTATTTCTATCATTGACTTTGATTTTAAAGATCTTGTATCATGTCCATCCTTCTGTTTAGAGTACTGCCATAAAATTAACAATTTTCTAAGAGTGCTCCTAATGTGCTGTTTGGCAATAATAAAAAGAATGAAATAAAAACGTTTTAATTTTTCTGAATTGAAAGTAGATGCATTATCTACTCTAAGGGTATAAAGAATGCTTAGAAAAAATGCAAAGTAATTTGATTTGGGAAATTAAGTCTGTCCCCCTAAGTAATAAAAATAACATAGTCAATAATAACGCATCTAAAAAACTCTGCTTTTATAGTCCTTTGTACAATTACAATTGTGTATCATATAGCTCTGTAAGACCTTAAATGTCATTGGTGAATATCCGGGCTATTCATTTCAACTTCTTATCAGTTTTGGGGGGTATGGTAGGGTGGGGACAGGCAGCAGGGGGTATTGTATCTGTGTCTGGGAATTTATTTTGATTTTCTCCTGTAATTTGGAAATTAAGAGTGACAGTACTCCACATAAAAAAATGTTTGGATTGTCACAATCAGAATTCAGAACCTTCAGGTAAATCTTACACTCTCTTTGGTCCTCAGCTGCCTCATCTGAAACTGGCAATGCAATCTTGTTGGTTGAAAAACAAGAAGTTGGACTAAATAACATCTTTTTAAAAACCTTAAGGTATGTAATTCACAGTGACCAAAATTTATGAACAAGAATAATGTGCTACTTTTAATGGTGCATATTTTGATTAATCTTAAAAATATAGGCTTTTTATTTTTATATAAAATTATAATAGTGCTTATTGATACCAATAATGAATGAATTTAATCTTCAAATTGATATAAATCCATGGAAGTTAAAATTAAAAGTCTGAATAAAACATGTGTTTCAACTGTCTTTTCCCAAAAAACAAAAAAACTAAGTGAATTATGCAAACCTGACACTGTTCTCACTTTGTATCGTGTTCAGAAGGTTTCTGTGTAGTCCTGGGGATTATTGCAGAAGGGCACACATTAGCTTCCATACTTGCTATGTGGTCTGGTGGTGGCTATATAGAAAGTTTCCCAAATGCTGCTCTGAAATTTTCACCAGTTGATAATAAAACATTAAAAAAACTAAATATCTTAATTGACAGAACTCTTTTATTCCAAGAGGATTTCTCCTTTTTCTTCTCCTCTGTTTTTTCTTGGTAATAAAATGCCCTTTCTTTTCCAAAATGATGTTAGCAAGAGACAGAATTTAAAAAATTTTTCCTTATTAAATAACAGAGAAAGTTAAAAAACCTGATCAAACTGCCCACTTCTTTTGTTCTCTGGAAATGTTATCATTCTACAAAAGTCCCACGTCTGGGAACCCGTGATACACAGATCACTTGTAGAGCTTAGCAATTCCCTAGGGTTTACTGTAAAGCCGAAATGAGAATGGAGTTTTTCAAAAAGTAGAATTTTCTCTCTTCTTCATTGGAGAACAGACATTTCCCAGCACGCAGGAAATAAGTTACCTTGCTAGTCTCTCATCTTAAAGTTTTTTTCATAATCTAACATCCTTTGTGTATTTGTACCACCATCTCCGACACTGGGGAGCTATACCCGCTCACCTGATACACCTCCCCCGTAACCAGTCCTTACCCTGTTGCTGCCCCTCCCTCAGCAACGCTCGCTTCACCCCACGTGTCCTCCCCCTACCCCATCTGATTGCTTCCTCACCCCACCTAAGCTCCCATTCGCTGGGCCTGGCCCCCTGCATCAGGGCCTCCCACCCCACTCCCCGTACTCAAGTCCTCGCCACCTTGCTGGTCCCCCCCTCCTGCACAGAGTGGCTCCAACGTGTGTACACCTTCCTCACCCTGCTCAGGCCCTGACTGCCCATAGCGGCCACCCCATCCGCAAGCCCGCTTGGCTTCACCTCCCCATGAGTCATCGTCTCCCCTGGCATTGACACACTCCACACACAGCTCAGGCCCCGCCTCCCCACGCCAGGTGCCCCCTGCACGTGCATGCACACGCGCACACGTTCTGCTCAGGCTCTCACACTCTATGCTCCCAACATGCTTGGGACCCCACTCCCTGCATCGGGCTGGCCCCCAGCACTGCTGCCCTTCTCACTCTGACGCCCCAAACCTGGCAGCATCCTCTGCTCAGACTCGGACACCCTGAGCTGGAAGCTCCCTATGCGTGGGTACCCTACTCGGCCTCCAGCTTTCCCACAGCAGGCAGCTCTGCTCACGGGGGCCCCTCAACCCACGTGGCCCCGCACCCCGCTCTGGGCTCCCCCGCTCTCCCCAGCAGCGTGCACTAGTGTTTGGCTCTGCTCTACCTAAAGTCTCCAGGATGGCACGAAGGGAGGGGAAGAAGGGGAAGGGGCCACGACTGTTTTTAATAGTATTTATTTTCCCTTTTGTTTTGGCAACTAGAAGGAAATATTTGACAGAACGAGTGGGTACACTAATCTTACCTTGAGTTTTCTCTTGATTCATTTTCCTCTTTGTTCTAACTTGCACTGTTACTTAGGTTTATCCTTCGGTATCTCATAGGTTGTATTTTGGCCAGTCACCTCTAATCCTCTGTGGGAAGTGCAGGGCACACATAAAAACGTGAAGCAGCGGGCCATCCTGAGAGGACCGGGACTTTTTTGGGTAGCTACACATCCCGGCACCTAATGCAGTGAAAGTCACAGTGACTCTGAAAATGCTTAACGACCAGGAACATAACAGACAAAGACAGCAGCCAAACAGAACAGAAGGCACCTTATCCAGGGTCCTGGAGGACCCCCGCTGTGCTGAGTAGTAAGCCTTCAGTTGCTGAATTGTGTGTGTGTGGAGGGGGGAGATGTCTGAGGGGTCTTAGAGAAGGGTCCTTCTGGAAGGAGGATGTTACTCAGCAGGTTTAGAGCAGCAGCTATTTACCAACCAGCACGGAAGCACTTAAATATTTTTACAACAGTACTAATTTGTTGAATAAGTAAATATTTTCAGTGGCCTTTAAGGTTTTCACTGTGACATACCTTGCTGTCTAAGTTATTTAGCGAAAGCAGGGGTAGTTCTATTCAATACCAGAAACTTCTCCTCAGGGAGAGGCCTGCGAAAGGTCAGAAGCACACGTGCACGTCAGCACAGCTGTGCCAGACAGCCTGAGGCTGCTCGGTGCGCACGTCAGCAAGAAAAAGACGGAAAAAGATGACCTCCAAACTTCCTCTAGGGAAAGCCAAACACACGTGTATTTATCACCTTCCACCTTTCAAGTACCCCTCTCTTGAGTCTCCTTCTATTCACAAAGGCTAGACAGGTTGCCTCCTCTTGCAGAGGGAATGGTCCCGGTTCCCACTTCTGGCTATTTAAAAATAAAATCGTTCTAGACCTTCTAGAAGTTTCACACACATTCCTTCTGTTTAGAACACATCACTACATGGATGGCTGTAGCACTTGTAAGACGCAGCCATAGCCTCTCAGCTTCTCCTCTCCCCCTGCATCTGGTCAGCCTCGAGGACTTGTTTATGACCAACAGACAGCGGAAGTGCTGCTGTGGGACTTCCGAGGCCAGGACGGAAATGCCACACAGTCCCACCTGGCCTTCTTGGACATTCACTCTGGCCGGTAAGGAGTCAGCAAGGCCACTGCCTGGTAAGAAGTCCGACTGTCCTGAGAAGCGCCCTCAGCTTGTGGAGCTGCAGGGATCACACACATGTGCTCTGCTGGGAGGCCCAGCTGCACACCCGGCGCCCAGCCAGCAGCAGCCACCAGCACGTGAGTGGGACACCCGGCCCGGCGGAGCCTCACTTCCATGTTTGACCGCAGCCGCAGGACAGACCCCAAGCAAGAACTGCCCAGCAGAACCCTCCCCCAAACTCCCAACCCACAAAATCCCCAGCAAGATACAATAGTTGTCATCACACCCTGAAGTGTAGGGATAACGTATTATGTGGCCACAGAAACTGGAATGACCAAAGAAATATTTTCTGACGAGTTCTATCACCTTTGTACTGCCAGTGGAAGACAATTTCAGACCTCAGTTGTATCAGCAGGAGAGACTAGGTTACACTATGGTAAAATAATTAACTCTGAAATCTCTGCAGGTTCATTCAACAAAAATGTTTTTCCTGTTCAAGGATCGGTGAGGAATTCTGCTCTCTCTGGTGAGTTAGGGAACCAAGCCCCTGCGTGTGGTAACAACTTCATTTCACAGGTTTCCACAGCAGGTGACAATGATTCTCAAATGACTCCACCTTAAAGCATATCTTCATTCAGAAAAAAGTGTCATGCTATCCCTGCAATACCACTTTTAAAAATTACCAACTAGCATAAAATGGTGGCCTCCAGTACCCACTTTCCATTTCCTCCTTTTAATTATACCAGGCCCCAGGTTTTAGCAAGGCATGTAAGTGCCTGAATACAGACGACACTTGAGGTCGAGTGTGCCATGTGACCAAACCAACGACAGGAACAGGAGTGATATGTTTGGTTTCGAGATCACCCCCTAAAGATACCTGCCCTGTATTCTCTCTCTGCCTTTGGTGAAGCCTGGAGCTACCCTGTAAGTCGTATGTTACTGACAGCAGCCATCAGCCTGGGACAGCTCATCTTAGACTGAGAATAGAAAAATAAAATCTACCCAGTCAAGACATGTTATTTTTTACAGAGAGCAGAGACTAATGATGGGGTGTGTGGCATACTAATGCAGCAGCTAACTAACCACTCTGCACAACTCCTCCTATCACCTACCTTCATTTTATACTGACAAACATTTTCATTTCCCCCCTTTAATCTGGACTTTTGAATTCACTTTTACATTACTCAACTTCCACTATTTTTTACTTAACTGAACTTCTAACTCACAGTGGCTTCCTTTGAAGGCCTGGGTTCTCTGATGTAGAACACAGACAGTACAGCGTGGGAGAGAGATGAGTGCATGCAAGGGCTGAGGATCCTGCTTCTCATCCTGGGGAGACTTAGACAAGCCCTCAAGTCCACTGAAACAAAGACTTGCAGCCAAAATTAACCTCCTAAAAAAGGGATAAAGGTTAAATATTAGGCCTTGTTTAGCTCCTTTGTCTACTATCTTATGGCTTCCCCACCTGAAATTTTAATCTCAGCTAATCCAATGAAGGCAATCTGGTGCCATGGCTAACGGTGCAGATCCTGGAATCAGAACAAACCTGGTTTTGAACCCCACCTTTGCCATGTCCTACACATGTGACTGCAGGCAAGTTAACTATTCTAACTACTCACCTGTCAAATGGGGTTAATATTGCCCTCAAGGGTAGCTACGAGGATTAAATAAGGCACGTCTAGTATTTCGTATCCTGCCAGAGGACACAATGCTGGTAGTTATGATAACGCGATGCCTTTCTATGTGCTTTCCTTCTGCCTAGAATACCTTCCTCCCCTTGTCCACCTGGGGATTCCTTCACATTCATTGTAACTCATGCCCTGCGATACCTTACCACCTCCTTGGCCTGCCAGGAGCAATCAATCTTTCCTTCATTGCACAACTAAAAAGACACGTTAATTCTGCTTATCCCAGTGCACTGTAAGCAGCTGCCCCTCCTGACGGTGGGCACGGCCATGCCTTTCTTACTCACTGCTGAATCCAAGCCCTCAGTGGAGTACATGCGGTAGGTTCTCAAATATATTTGCAATGTAAACTGAATAAATCCTTGGGTTCATGCTAGAACCAAACCCCCCTCTCTCCTGGATTGGGAATGAGGCCTAACTATGAATTATGTCATTCCTTCTATCAAGAGACTGGTCCTACCAAAATAATTTAAATTGAAGCATAATTGGTAATGCTGATATTCCAAAAGCAGTTATCTGAACATGAACATCTACAGATAAACACTCTCTAATGAGAATGTTCTTGTCTAACACTTCATGGTTTTTTTCAGGAATTGTTAGCAGACACAACTGAGAAGATCTGAGAAATCACAGTCAGTAATTGAAAATGTATTGCCTTTGTAATAAGGAACAAGTTATTAGAATTTTAAAGATAGAAAATAATTATAATAATAGGCATGTATATGGAAATTCTTACTTTATAAAGTCTTGTCGCTTGTTTCTTCTAATTGCCTTGTGACAGCGAAAGCAGTGTGTTCCTATTGCATGGAAGGTTGTACGTGGTCAATAAATACTACAGCAAAGACCCAAATCTGTTTTGGCCAACTTCAGTGGCCTTTGTATAGTTGAACCCAGACTTCAATAAAACATATTTTCATTATTATTTGTAGTTTTCTAGAGGGAAAGAGAATGTATCTATAGATCCATCCTCGAAGAGAACCAATTTTACCATTTCCCTGAAAGAACTTAATGGAAGTTTCTGATGACAGCGGCAATATGTAGCCTTCAAAAGTAAAAGACATTTTAAAAGAGATATTTACAATACCAAGGATTAAACTAATTAAAATACCTCAATGCAGATGTGATGCATTCCTCCAGCCTTGTTTTTCTGCAGAAAACCTGCAATTGGACTGTCATTTCCCAGCGGATGAAGCAGCTCCATCTTGGTATTTCCCAGGTTGACAAAAACAACGGATACTCCATGCTCAGGAAGAGGGACCGTCTCACCCACCTGGGCCCCGAGAACATTCTTATAAAATGCCTTGGCCTTTTCCAAGTCTGGCACTGCTACTGCGACATGATTGAGTCGACCGAGGTTCCATACGGGACCAGTTGCTTGATGCGACAACAGGGACATGGAAAAAGTTCTTACTGTTGGAACTGGAGTTTGAAGTCTGGGAAAGAGCCCTGAAAAATGGAGCAGGCATTGAGATTCTTCTTCTGAGAATTGATGCCCTTCTAAAATTAATTTTTGAAAAAACAAAATATAATCATATATGTAAAAATTATTTACATACCTTTTCTTTTTAATTAGTGAAATGAAATCAGAGTACATAAATGAAAAAACTTATGTCAGAATTACTCACTCTGCTCTGAAATAACTGTCTGGAATTAAAAAGCTAATTCTGAGCTTTCTAAATTCAGGACAAAGGATGACATTTTTCATAATAACTTATATTTACCAATAACACTTAAAGGATAGCTGCATATCATTAAGGATTATTTGCTATTCTCTGCATTTTATAAAGGGTTAAGTTTGAATGTGATAGTGAAACGACATACATTTAATGATGAGAGCAAGCAACTTTCTTCTCTACCTACAACCAATTTTTTGTCTTACGTTCTGCAGTAAGTTCATTGAAGTTAGAACCATAAATACCTTTTTTTTTGTTTTTATTTTTTTTTTGCGGTACGTGGGCCTCTCACTGTTGTGGCCTCTCCCGTTGGGGAGCACAGGCTCCGGACGCGCAGGCTCAGCGGCCATGGCTCACGGGCCCAGCCGCTCCGCGCATGTGGGATCTTCCCGGACCAGGGCACGAACCCGTGTCCCCTGCATCGGCAGGCGGACTCTCAACCACTGTGCCACCAGGGAAGCCCTATAAATACCTTTTAATGTGTACTTTATTTGGATGATTACCAACTAAGGAAAATATCTCATTATTGGGGGAAAAACAAGCAAAGATCAAGAGGGTACTTAAACTTATGAGAGTTTCCTCTGAGCGATTTTTTTAAATTGTTCTTATAATTTTGAAGGATTAGAAGCAGAACTGCTTCTAATGTGAAGAAACCTTTCATTTGGAAACTGAAGCAGCCTGCAATGTGTTCTCCCCATGTACTACTATTTCTTCAGTCCCCAAAATACTGGACTTTAAGAGCCAGGTTCTCCCCAGAATGAAAACTATATACGTGTACAAGGTCTAAATATAATCCTGCAAAACTACATCACTTAATAAAAAAGTATGAAACAGCAAATTGAAGAATACGTATTTTAAACAAAGGGTTATTAGCTCTTAATGAAATAACACTTTAAATAGTACCTAGTATTACAGAGCTTCAGCTAATATAAAATTAATTCCCCTTTACTAAAATTTTTGATAACAGGGAAATTAAAGTGGCACTATTTGATCTGATTTAAGACCATATACCTTGTCGGGAAGGCAGTCTCCTCAGCCGCAGGAGGGTGGGCCTCGGGCCTGGAATGCTTCCTCACCAAGAGATAAAGAGCCCACAGCCTGAGTGGCTCTTATCACCTTGTGGGGACTCTCCCTCTTTCAGAATCAATAAATGCTCCTTTGTCTCTGCTTAGAGCATGACTGTCACAAGGCCAACTCCATTGTCACACCTGTCCTCCACAGGGAGGGGACAGGGTTCCTTGGACTGTAGCAAAGGGGAGCGTGTACAGGCAAATTGTCCTGCTCTGGCCACTGGGAGAGGCCCGCTGACTGGGGGGGGCTGACACCCAATACTAAGGTCATCCAGCTCTGTCTCTTCTCTACACACTGTCCCACCTGGTCTTGTGTTCTCCTTGGTGACTCCAGTTCTTTGGACTCATTGTGTCATCATGAAATTCAAGTGTACTCCAAACCAGTACACACATACATAAATGTACCATTGAAATCAAATTTTATAAAAAGAATACCTAATCCTTACTAGATGTGATGTGCTCTAATATTTTCTGTTCTATTGTATTTTATTTTAGCTTTTTAAAAAATACTGGTACTACGCACTAAATAGCTACCTTGCTGGTTTGTTGTGAAAATTAGATATTTGATGTAAAAAATATAATACTACAGTGCAAGACATTTGTAACAGATGTACAGTAAATTCAGCCATTCTTATTGTTAATGACACACAGGGACTGTTTGCTGGTTGAGTGGCATGCAGGGTTCTGTGGAGACCAAGAAACCATTTGAAGGGCATGGTGGCAGTGAATTTTAAAAATGCTAACAACCAACAAAACCATCAGTCAGACTGCTCTTCCCTTCCTTCCTTGCATCTCTGTGTGCAATTTGCAATGAAAGTTCAATACAGAACATATCTGTAGTAAAAAAAAAAACTGGAGATACAGTCAACGAGCTGCAGAGTAATACATACGCTAGTGTTGTTTGCTCTGTGAAACTTTAAGAGTATATCAAACAGTGAGTCTGGGTATTTCTGAATTCTCCTTACCAGTGATAACTTTACAAGAGATGGGGCAGCGGGAGGTTCTCTGGCCGGCATTCTATTGCCAGCAATGGAACATATGGCAATTGTCAAGGAGTAGATTACAATACGTCCAAGTGAAGGTGAAGCTTTATATCCTATGCCAGTTTGCTTTCGGAACATTCCAAAAACTCTGGCACTGAAAAGGAAGCTCAAGCAACTCATGCTATTAGAAGCCTCACTACAGTCTTTCTCCATAACTTCCTTATCATTTGGAAATGAGAGGAGGGAACAGTTTACAAGAATGACTGATACTTTTTCCTTTTAACAGAACACAAAATCTTCTTTGTATGTTAGGAAAATAGAAAGATAATAACATCTTTATATAATGTAAAAATCAAGATTTTATGGCCATATTTTAGTTGATCTTACTTCTAGAAGTATAAACTAGTTTGTGAAAGGAAACATCACTTTATTGGTTTTATTTGGTCCCTAAAGCATATATTCTAGGAATAGGACAAAATAAATATGGTGATACTGGTGAGAATTCAATAATTCTACTTCTTTAAAATGCAGGGTAGGGGACTTCCCTGGTGGCGCAGTGGTTAAGAATCTGCCTGCCAATGCAGGGGATACAGGTTTGAGCCCTGGTCCAGGAAGACCCCACATGCCGTGGAGCAACTAAGCCACAACTACTGAGCCTGTGCTCTAGAGCCCGCGAGCCACAACTGCTGAAGCCCGCAGGCTTAGAGCCCATGCTCCATAACAAGAGAAGCCACTGCGATGAGAGGCCCGCGCACCGCAACGAAGAGTAGCCCCCCCGCACCGCAACTAGAGAAAGCCCGCACACACCAACGAAGACCCAACACAGCCAAAAATAAATAAATAAAATAAATTATAAAATGAAGGGTAAAGGATATAAAAATGGCCAAAAAGCACATAAGATATTCAACATCATTTGCCATTAGTGAAAAGCAAATCAAAACAACAATTAGATATTATTTTACATCCACAAAAAAAAGTGTTAGTGAGGAGTCTATGAGTGAAATGTGAAATCCTACAGACAAAGCAAATTGGGGTAAGAAACAGAATAAAGGGGTTACAGTGATATAGATCCTTACAGATACTTTAAAAATTATGTTGTTGAAGAATTTGTTGTGAACTGAACTTTAAAAATATTAGTTTCTCCTTTGACTTTTGCCAACTTTTAAAAGATATTTTTATTTCAGATTGCACCCCAACTATAGGAATCCACAGCTTTTTAGTTTTAGGTTTCTCTCAGAAAGTACAATAGAACTACATTACTTTGAACTCCATAATGTGCAATTCGTGACTATTCCAAAACGGATTACTTCCCATGAATAAACTACAATGTATACATAGGTGTGAATAAAGGTATGAGATACTTAAAAATAGGAGTGTTAAAAAAAACAAACAACAGGATTGTAAAGATGAACAACTGACTTTCACTCACGTCAGGAATCTGATGTACAAGAAATGGATATGTTACCAAATCTGGATGTAGATTAACTCTAATTTCAACTTTCTTTCAATATTGTTTCTTGCTAAATACTTTTAGTGCCTTGACTTAAAAATAACATTGCATTCCTTTCCATTCAGATTGTTTATATTTCAGACCAGGCTTTCTTGACATCGACTCCAAGTAAGAAAAGGTTTAGCTGCAAGGGTCTATACTCAAACACATTAAGGGTACTTACTGTTTAAAGAAATTATATGTTAAATTTGTACATAAAGTGTCATAGAATGTGAATAATCATTTGTAATGAGGTTTTCTTAACATAAATATTGAGATATTATATTGAGATATAATTTATATACTATAAAGTTTACCCAATTGAAGTGTCCAATTCTGTTTTTTGTATATTTGCAAAGTTGTACAGACTTCACATAATCTAATTTTAGAACATGTAATAAGTGGGTTTTTTTTAATGAATTTATTTATTTATTTATCGCTGCGTGGGGTCTTCCTTGCTACACGTGGGCTTCTCTAGTTGCAGCGGGTGGGGGGTGCGTGGGCTTCTCATGACGGTGGCTTCTCTTGTCGCGGAGCATGGGCTCTAGGCACACGGGCTTCAGTTGCTGTGGCTCACGGACTCTAGAGCACAGGCTCAGTAGTTGTGGCGCACGGGCTTACCTGCTCCGCGGCATGTGGGATCTTCCCGGACCAGGGCTCAAACCCGTGTCCCCTACGTCGGCAGGCGGATTCTTAACCACTGCGCCACCAGGGAGGCCCCTGTAATAAGTTTTTAAGTTTGAATTTTTGCACATCTGGTTTGAGGAGACAGACATACTTCGAAAGTCATTCATCACAAGTGCCTTCAAGTTAGTTTGGTAAGAAACCCATTCATTTTCAGCATTCAACCGGAGGCACCATACACGTATTTTCATCCTGTTTAAAACTATGATTAGGAATAATTTTTTACTCATTGCAGTTACTAAATAGACAACAGTTCTGTTACCCCACTTCCATATGACTCCATCATAGATCTATCCTCACAGTCATGTAACTTGGCCACTCTTGTCTTTAACAGGTTCAGTTTACATTTTCAAAACTAACTTTTTTCACAAAGCCAATCCTTTGCAAGCCAAACTGGAACGAATTGTGTGTGTTTAACCTGATTTCTTTTTCTGAGCTTCTCCTGTTTTTCTTCTAGTTTCATGTTCCTTAAAAGTGGGGTCATAACATAAAATTACCATTTGACCCAGCAACCCACCTCTGGATATATACCCAAAAGAACTGAAAGCAGGAATTTGAAGAGATATTTATATACCCATTTCCTAAGTGCATATTCACAAAAGCCAAAAGGTGGAAATAACCCGTATCCATCAACAGATGAAAAGATAACTAAAATATGGTCTACGCATACAATGGAATATTAGTCAATCTTAAAAAGGAATGAAGTTCTGACATATAACACAACATGGGTGAACCTTGAAAACATTAAGCTAAGGGAAACAAGCCAGTCACAAAAGGATACACATTGTATATAAATTGTATACACATTCCACCTATAACAGGCACCTAGGGTAGTCACACTCTGAGAGAGAAAGTAGAATAGTGGTTACCAGGGGCTAGGGTTTGGGATAATGGGAGAGTTATTGTTGAATGGGTACAGAGAGGTTCAACTTGGAATGATGAAAAAGTTCTGGAGATGATGATGGTTGCACAATATGAAGGTACTTAATGCCACTGACCTGTATACCTAAATATGGTTAAAACTGTAAATTTTAAGTTAGATATATTCAACCACAATGAAATAAAAAGTGGAGTCATCTAAGGTTCAAGCCTCTAAAATAGGATAGATCAAAGCCAGCCTTTGGAATACACTATTTTCATTTTGCTTTTCCTTTATGCAAAGATGTGCATAAAAGTTACAAAAGAAACATGCATCTTTATTAGTATTCAGTTCTTGCAATAAATATATGACTTGGAAGTTATATTCCCTTCCCCTTAATTTGCCCCCAACAACTACTGAATAAAAGTATTTCTAAAAATACACATGTAAAAATGCCTCTTCTCTAATATTCAAATTATTATTTATATGTTCACCTTCAGGTTTTGTGTGTAAGTATAAGAGGTAGCACGCTTTATGGTTAAGAATGTGGGCTCTTGTGCTAGACTGCTCTGGTTCAGATCTTGACGCTACCATTGGTGTGTACCTTGGGCTAGTTACTTACCCTCTCTGTGCCTCTGTTTCTCATATAGGAAGATAATACCTACCTCATAATATTGTCATGAGACTAAAACGAATATTACATACAAAAGGTTTAGAAAAGTGCCTGGCACAAAGTACATTATAAGTTCCAAGGATTATCATTACTGTCACTTTTAAAAAGGTTACATCAATAACTTGCTTATAAATGTAAGCATCTCTGACTTCTAATGCATTTTATGTTTTTAAAGGAAAAAGTTGATTGTGCACCTACCCTATACACAGTACTGCTCTTACGTTCAAACTCTTATTTAATAACTAAAGAATTGTTTGTATTTGGAGAATGTTTTGGCACACATAGTGCTCCTGTAGTCACTGTTTCATTTCATCAATCCATAACTTACTACTTTTTATGACAAGGAGATTACTCTTCTTTCACTCTTGAAAATCTACTCGTGTGGGCTCTGATTTTAGAACATTGTTGACAGTATTTCAATATTTAGTGACTACTGACATCCTCATGGAATAATGCTGCTGGAAGCTATTATAAGCATAGTATTCTTTTCACTTTTTGATACAGGAATACTGATTTACAATTTTTCTAAGTTGAAATCAGTTGCTTTAGTAACCCTCTAATTCGCCCACACTGCTCATGACTGTTGTTTCATCTTGGAAACTCTTTTTAATATCTTATAGAACCTATTACCCCCAATGCAGATATGGCCCAGTCTCTAGGCATTCTCCATACTGCTGGGATCTTTCATCGGTGTAGGACAGATCCCATGGCATAACACCTCGCTGATCTGACCTCTCCCAATAAAGACGCACAGGTTAATTTTGTCATTACTTTTACGCAACAATGCTACCACACAATCTTGCCTATACAAACTGTGATCACAAATTCTGAAGCAGGAGTGTATCATGGGGTGGCCCAGCTCTGCCTATTAGTCTCAATGGCCATAAATTAGAGAGAATAGTAAAAGTTCAGTGAGTACTTCAGATTTTTCCCACTTAGAGAAAAAAAATAGACCTGATTAATTTCCTTGCAGGTCACACTGAGTGGCAAAGCTGGGCCTTAAGCCTAGGTCTGTCTGACAACAAAGTTGATGTTGTGCAACCATGATATTTAATTTTCTCATCCCTCTGACATTCTTTACCATTCTTTGGTTCTCAGTTTTTAATATCTTCAGTGTATGTTCTATGAGCAATGTCTATTTTCTAAGAGACAGCTTTCTAAGAGATGAGATGACTGTTTTATGAGTTCTTTTGAAAAGGGCTATTGCAACAGTATGTGAGCTCAGATGATGCCTTGTATTTTACCAAGGAGAGGAAAGAGGGGCCAGGAGGGCATGTTATTATCAAACCTTGAGTATCACCTATTAATTAGAGATTAATTTTTAATAAGTTGTGCTCAGCCTATTGTTATATTTTTTCCTGTATACATATCACCTCTTTAAACGGATCCACAGCTGAGACAGCTACAACTATTACGGCACATTTTGCGTGGTTCTCATCACTTAGTCCTGGTGACTTGCAATGATAGATGCATAAGACATTTTGTGCCTGGTAAGAAAGACTAAAGAGATTGATAAAGAACATGTTCCGTTTGAGACGGGACTTCGAAAGACGACTTCAACTGTCAGTTTGAATAGGGGGAACATACAGCTCTTTCTAGGAGAGAAACCTAACATTATTGAAAGTTCATCACCTTAAACACTTTCTTAAGGTGCTCGGTTGAAGGTTTTGTCACGGATGTTCAGGAGTAACTCAGAGACGTCACCACTCGGCACTTCTTTCCTAACAGGGAATTTCAGATTAAGGGAAATAGTTGCCCCTCTGATGAAGGATGAAGAAAAGAAAAAGAGAAAGAGGAGAAAGTAGATGGACTGGGGTGACAGAAAACTTGAGGCTACTTTTTTGTTTGTTTGTTTTGGTTTGGTTTGGTTTTTGGTTTTTTGCGGTACGCGGGTCTCTCACTGTTGTGGCCTATCCCGTTGCGGAGCACAGGCTCCGGACGCGCAGGCTCAGTGGCCATGGCTCACGGGCCCAGCCGCTCCGCAGCATGTGGGATCTTCCTGGGCCGGGGCACGAACCCGTGTCCCCTGCATCGGCAGGCGGACTCTCAACCACTGCGCCACCAGGGAAGCCTGAGGCTACTTTTTTTAATGGTGATGTAGAAAACTCAAGGAACCTTCCAATCAGTCTACTGCTTTCTTCCCTGATTTTATACAAAATAAGGAATATCTTAGGCCATGTGGGAAAAAACGCTCCTTCCGTATTCTTTACACAACTGACCTTCCAGAGTTCTCAGCAGGATGCCGGCCGAGCCCAGAGTTCAGCCTGCGTTTTCACAAGGCTTGTCCTTCCTCTGGTTTCTCCCCCGTCTCTCACGGGGTGCGGTAAACACAACCTCACTGTCCCTCTGCCATTTACTGCATTTACTTCTGGTCCAGCCTTGCTGCCCCTTAGCCGGGTGCCCTCGCCTCCGCGGTCACTCAGAGAAGTGGTGACTGTGACACGCAAACACACAAGGAAAACCCCACGCTAACCCAGTCGTGCCTGGAAGGCTGGCTCTCTCTGTCTAAAGGTGCTGACAGCGGCCAAGGAACGCATCTCGAGGGCAGAGCGCAGCAGACCCAGGAGCCGCTGGCCACGGAGCGGCCTCCTCTGGCCCTGGCGTCCCGTCCCGCACACCCCACCCTCGGACAGCCCCGAGCGCGGAGTATTCACCTACGGCGCTCGAAATCACCGCCTTCAGCACACGCGCCATCTTGGAAAGCGTTAGCTAATTCCTGACGTACACAGGCGTCGGAAGGGCGAAGGCGCGGCGGGGGGCGGGACAAGAGCCCGAAGGGGCAGGGCAGACAACACTAGGGGGCGGGGCGAGATCCTGGGGGCGGGGCAGACGAGGCTAGGGGACGTGACAAGTGGTGCTGCGTTCCCGTGGGTGTTGGGAGCGGGTCCTCTCTTTTACTACACAACGTATTGAAGTCACCGAGTGCATCTAAAGCAGAAACTTAAAAGGAGGACGCGACACCTCCTGTGGGCCCCTCAGAAATATGAAACAAAAAGTTTGGAGAAAGTTCATCGAGCTGACCAATGGCGATTTTCGGTTTCCTGCCCCGCCCACTTCGGCCGCCCCCCGCACCCATTGGTGAAAGTTCTCGGGCTGCCATTGGCTGTGGCTGGGGGTGGATCCGGAACCTGTTTGCCGCGGAACCTTCGGCTAGCGGCTGTAGTTGGGCGGGGCGCGTCTTTGTGGCGTGGTTTCCGGGCGGCTCTCCTCCTCTGCATGCGGCGCTGTGTTCGTAGCGGCAGTCAGCCATGGCCCCGCGGGTGTGGCGTCGGCGGACCCTGGAGCGGTGCCTGAGGGAGGTCGGTAAAGCCACCGACCGCCCGGAATGCTTCCTCACGTAAGTGCTCGGAGCCCGGGCTCTGGTGCAGCTCAGGACTCGAATGGACGCGGGCTGCGGACCCCCGGCAAGTTCCAGAGTAGGGGGAAGGCAAAGGGAAGGGGAGCTCCCTTTTCCTCAGATTTCAGATAGTTTACGCTCCCCTAGCCTATCACACTTTGTTAGATGGTTAAGAGCTGTGGAGTGTGGATCTCCCAGTCGTGTGCTGTTGAAATCAAACTAACTGGGTTATTACTGTTTCGAGGCCTCAGTTGCCGCACCGCCCCCCGCCCCCGCCAGACGCACCGGGTGGATTGCTCTTTTCTCCGTGTGCTCCCAGAGCACCCAGTGCTTACTTACTCATCAGACTTAATTGAAAGTATTAACTTGTCGCTTATCTATCTGCCTCACGACTTGAGCTTCTCGAGAGTTAAGGCTGTCTTTCGTCTCCCTTCCCAGCACGAGCTCGTGGTATTTTGTTCAAAGACTGTGAAAAGATCTAGGAAATTATGGCTCTCAGATTTATATTTGAAACCCGACCTTGAGGTTCACAGAAACTACAGCCATACACTCTAAGCATCGCAGATTTAGTATATCCAAAATGAACTGTTGGTTCTGTTTACTCCCTGTCCTCTGCCCTCCCTGAGATCCTTTCCCCATGCTCACCACCTGCCTTCCCTATCACAGTGAGCAGCACCTCTGTCTTTCCAGTCCAGACACGAAACTAAGCTACTTCCTTGATGTCTCCCTTTTTCTCAATTCTACATCCAGTTATTAGCAAATCCTGTCAGTTAGTTCTCCGAACTATACTATTCTGAATTTGATTATTTCTCACCGTATTCACAGTTGTAATCCCAGCACAGCTCTGCATCCTTTGCCCGGATGCCTGCATCAGCCTCCTGATTACGCTAATTTCATTCCTTTTCCTCGACAGGCTTCTTTCCAAAGCATAAATTTAAATCATTTTTCTGCTCCTCAAACTCAACTAGTGCGTTTCTCTTAGGAAATTTGTTCTTGCTGTTTCTTCTGCCTGGAGTACATGTTTTCACAGCTTTGTAAGACTGTCTCCGTATAAATAGGTATCATCTCAGATGTCACATCCTCAGAGAGGTATTCTCTGACCCCTCTTACCAAAGCAAGTGTTGACTATGGGCTGACTGAATGGAGTGGCCTGTAATCTAGCAGAGTTGAGAATTTAAGGTTAAGATTCACTCTCTATCTTTAGGCAAATAGATCTGTCACGGTTTCCCCGTCTGAAATCCAGATAGCAGATTCACAGATACTTGGTTGACACCTTTTATATACTAATGTGGTTCTTTGGCAAGATAATACACTGTTGGGGGCCAGAATCTATACATACTTAAAATTGACATTTCACGTGCAGCAACCTGGATGGACCTAGAGAATATTATGCTTGGTGAAGTCAGTCAGACAGACAGAGGAAGACAAATACTGTGTGTTATCACTTACATGTGGGATCTAAAAAGTAATACAAATGAATTTATATAGCAGAACAGAAACAGACTTACAGATATAGAAAACAAAATGGTAGTTACCAGTTGTGCGGGGGAGCAAGTTAGGGGTGTGGGATTAAGAAATACCAACCACTATGCATAAAATAGATAAGCAACAAGAATATATTGTATAGCAATGGAATTGTCTTGGCCATTATCTTGAAATAACTTTTAATGGAGTATAATCAGTAAACATACTGAATCACTGAAACTAATATAATATTGTAAATCAGCCATACTTCAGTTTTTTTAAAATTTGATTTTGCCCAAGAGTTGGGCTTTTTTTTAAAATTCTGAGTGCTGTGAAATTGTTACCTATAATTATAAATCTAATTTAACTCCTCCCTGTCCCCTTAATAGCATTCAAGATGAACTGGCATCAAAGTTTACTTCTTTAACAAAAGTACTTTATGACTTTAATAAAATACTAGAGAATGACAGGAAACGTGGAAGTCCTTTACAAAGACTGATGATAAATAATTTTGATGATGAGCAGATTTGGCAACAACTGGAATTGCAGAATGAACCAATTTTACAGTACTTCCAGAATGCAGTCAGTGAAGCCATTAAAGATGAAGACATCAGTCTTCTCTCAGAGAATGAGGTGCAGGAGTGTGAAGAGGATGCCTCAGAGATGGAGGCCGGTGGTGAGGAGGACCTAGAACAAGATTTGGAAGAGGAGGAAGAGAAAGTGTCAGACCTGAGTGGTGATGATCCTGAAGAGGATGAGAGAGCTATAAACACAAGCAAATTGGATCTGAGGAAAAGCCCAGATTTCAGTGATGAGAACTCTGATCTTGACTTTGATATCAGCAAATTGGAACAGCAGAGCAAGGTGCAAAACAAAGTGCCTAGGAAACCAACAGAAAAGTCCATAGTAGATGATAAATTCTTCAAACTCTCTGAAATGGAGAGCTTTTTAGAAAACATAGAAAAGGAAGAGGAACAAAAAGGTGATGAAGAGGAGGAGGATATTGATTTTTTTGAAGATGTCGATTCCGATGAAGACGGAGGACTGTTTGGAAGTCAGGATCTTAAGGTAAAGTTTTGGGAGAGGACAGAGCATTCTTTCTGCCTCCTCAAATTAGATGGGGTTCTGTTTCTCCAGAAGAGGTTTAAAATACTTCAAAACTCACCAGGGCTTAAGTGAAATATTTAGATCAGTTGAAAAAAAAAGACTGGAAAAATTAAACCAAAGCCATTGTTTCCTTATCACAGAACACTTGTTTTGTAGCTTCAGAATCACAGTCACACATGTTAGATTCAGAATTTTCCCTCAAACATGGATTTTCATGAAACACTAGAAATAAGAGTGAAAGGAAGGCATTTGTATATTTTATTTAGGCAGGGATATTTTGGAAATAATTGTAGTTAGAAGATTTAGAGAAAAGAATATCGTGCTCTATCTAATCAGTCATAAATCAATCTATACTGCCATTCAGTTTGTTGTGGTCTAATAGTTCTTACGGTTTATGGTAGTGTTTTTAGTTGCCAATTTCCCCTGTATAGTATGCATACACATTTATGCATGATTTAATGTATTTTTCTATCCTTGATTTAAGGTCTTAAAAGTATTTATGTTTTAGTCAGGTAAAAGTTCCAGAAACCTGAAATACAAAGATTTCTTTGATCCAGTTGAAAGTGATGAAGACATAGCAAGTGTCCATGATGATGGTGATGAACTGGCTTCAAGTGAAGAGGAAGAAATTGCTGAAGAAGGAGAAGAAAGCTTTTCTGAGATGTGAGTATTTTGAATCCTTTACACTGTAAGCTGGAGGTACCCCATCCTATTTGTGTACTCCTGGTTGTCAGCTGTGATTGTCCTAAGAATTGGGATTCTCTAAGATCAGAGAGTAGATTCTCTAAGATCAGAGAACCTCAGGATAGCCAGAGGAAAGTCTCCAAATTTGAAGGGACGTCAGAGATGATCTAGTGCAGTTAAGTGTCACTGGCACTAGCACGCAAACCCTTCTTACCAGGAGCTCTGATTTGTTTTTTTGTGTCAGTAAAAATACCCTGTTGTTACTTTGGTGAGATAAGTTTGTATTATAGATTGATGAAAAATTTGTTTTCTATATATTGGACACTTTGTTCTGTTTCACCTAAATAATTCCTTCTGTTCCTTAGTAACTGAATGACTATAGAAGTTCTGAATATTTAATTGCATTAAGTCTACAAAAGAAGAACTTAAATTACTAAGTTTGTTTCTTTTTGTTTTTCTAACAGAAAGTGGTGTGTTTCCTTTCATAAGTGTTTTGGTATTACAGGGATGAAGATAATGACCTTGAAGAAAGTGGAGACAGTAAACAACACAAAGAAACCTTGAAAAGAGTGACCTTTGCTTTGCCAGATGATGAGGAAACTGAAGATACAAATGTCTTAAATGTACAGAAAGACTCTGATGAAGTCAAATCTTCTTTTGAAATAAGACAGGAAAAGGTAATAATTAGGAATTTTAAGGGATTTTTTCATATGCTTGACATGACTGGAAATCACAGACTACTAACTAATCTACCCTGTTTTGTTTTTTGTGTTTTTTTGGTGGAACACTTAACTGTCCTTAAAAAAAAAAAAAAACTTGCAGCCGCTTTCTGTAGCACCCTGTATAGAGATAACCATGTGGGAAGCAACTAATTTGCAAAAATCAATGCTGCATTTCCCAAGCTGTGGCTTTCAATCTGGGGCCCGTCTGTAAAACTTGTTTCTTTTCTTTCTCCGTGCTGTCTTTATACCTGGGGCATGTTTTTCCTAACTAGCTGTCCTGTGAGCCTCTCCTGGTAACTGTTTCACCTGCTTTTAAGGATACTGCCTATCTCAGATGGCTTCTGCGAGTTGCCAGGTAGCCAGAATTTTAACTAATACCATCTCAAACACATCTTCCAAAGTCGATAAAAATTATTTCCTTGTGACAATTTCAGGCGAACAAAGTGTTATTTGAAAATAATAGGTACAGCCTGACTCCAAATATTTGGCTTTTATCATTTAACTATCTTAAAATTAGATCACACAGTTCGAAGTGAGACGAGGCAGATAACCAAAGATACCAAGGATATCAAAAGAATCATTTTAAAAAGAGAATCTAGGGGGACTTCCGTGGTGGTCCAGCAGTTAAGACTCCACAGTTCCACTGCAGGGGTTGCGGGTTTGATCCCTGCTTGGGGAACTAAGATCCCACATGCTGCATGGTGCAGCCAAGAAAAAAAGAGAATCTGAGTTAAACACGTGATGGTCAGATTGTTCCCAGAAGAAAAAAAAAATGGAAAGAAGATATGAACTTTGTTCTTGGGTTAGTGTCCTTCCCTCCCCACACCCCTGCAAAAAAAAAAAAAAGAGAGAAGCAGGTTTAGTTTTACTGGGGAATTATATCAGACCTTCAAGAAGTAGATAATTTAGTGCTGTTTGATCAGTTCCTATGTATAAAGAGTAAAGCTTCCAAACTTTTCTTGTGAAGCTATTGTAACATGAATACCCAAACCTGATAAAGGTAACATTAAAACACACACAGTCTCACTTATGAATATTCATGCAAAAATCCAAAATAGCTCAATGAAAGAGCAATGCTGCCACAACCAAGTGGGCCTCATCCTCTTGATTCAGGATTAGGGAATCTATTAATTTAATACTTGTTATAATAGGTTAAGGAGAAAAACCATATGGTCACCTCCGTATATGTCAAAAATGACATTTAATAAAATTCAATATCCATTCCTAATTTTTTTTTTTAACTTCTAGTGAAATACAAACACATCTAGCCAAAAGATGCCATCATGCTTAATGGTAGAATTCTAGAAACATCCCTTTAAAATCAAGAATAAGACTATTCCCACTACCACTATTACTATTTCCACTGTTACTTAAGATTCTTGTAGGAGTGTTATTTAGCCAGGACAGCTACAAAAGAAAATGATAAGAGGTGAGAAAAACTGAAGTGAAAGCATTAATATTTGCAGAGAATACTAGAAAAACCAAGCAGATGAATTGAAAAGCTATTAGGAACAATAATTCAGTAAGGTAGCTGAAAAGGCTGGCATTTTATACACTGTGAAGTCATTATAGATGGCCGCCTTTTCAGAAGTAAGACATAATTTGGATTGTGGGTGTGGAGTCAGGAGGGTCAGGCTCCATCAAATATTGATGTTCTAATAAAAAATTACTTAGTCTTGGAATGCTCTAATAATTAAAATTGATAGTGGTTTGTGAATACATAGGTCGTTTGACTAGAACAGAGCCCAGAAATATACCCAAATGCTGCTGGGAGAAGTAAGTAAATTATAAACATGGCATTCCAAATCAGTGGGGGAAAGAGGTCATCCACCTCTCCTCATCCCACCGCAGGGGGCGGGAATAGGAGGTCACTACTGGCATCATTAAAAGATGGCAAGGACAAAACAGAATTGTGTTCAGGAACAGTACATTTCTTGCTCTCCCACTATTAAAAATATTAGTTGCTTTTACTCAACTGTAAGTCTAGTTTTCTTCCCTAAACACGTAGTAACTCTTTTTGTCTCTTAGATGAATGAAAAAATTGCATCTTTGGAAAAACAGTTGTTGGAAAAGAAACCTTGGCAACTTCAAGGGGAAGTGACAGCACAGAAGCGGCCTGAGAACAGCCTCCTAGAAGAGACCCTGCACTTTGACCACGCCATCCGTATGGGTGCGTGTGGCCACCGGGCTCCTGCAACTGTTCGTGTCTGTGCCTTTTCTATGGTTCTCATAGATTTGGAGTAATATTTCTTTTCCCCAAACTTTTTATTTTAAAAACTTGTAAACATATAGAAAAGTTGAAAAAACAGTACAGTGGGCATATGTATGCCATTCAGCTGGATTCAACAGTTGTTAAGTTTTGGCTATATTTGGCTTTCTCCCCCCATTTATGTGTGTGACTGTGTGTGTGCACTTTTTTTCCCGAGTCATTTGAAAGTAAGTAGCCAATATCATGACACTTTAGTCCTGAGTACTTTTATTTTTTTCTAAGAACTAAGACATTCCCCTGTACAGCCACAATACCATTAATCCACCCAAGAATTACTAATATCCTAGCGATGCCTAATGTATAGTCCATAATCAGTCCTGCTAGTGATCTGCTTACAGTACCTGCTGTCATTGTCCAGTGATTAAATTGTGATTCCAGCCAGAACCCTGATTACCTCATTGAATTCTTTCTTGTACCCGTTAAGTCATGATGAATTTCTATTTTATTTAGTGCTAGAGAATGGAAAAGAGGGGGCAAGTCCCCAGGTGCATGGGTTAAAAGTGTTAGCATTTGCTACCGTATGTATTTTGTAGTTTTGTGGTTCTCAAATTGCAGGGAGCATCAGAAAGGCTAGTTAAAACACACAGAGGTATCCCTTTTTCTTCCTCACTTTCTGATTTAGGAGGTGTGGGGTGGGCCCAAGAATTCGCATTTCTAACACGTTCCCAGATGGGGGTGATGCTGCGGTTCAAGGACCACCCTTTTCGAACCACTGCTTAGTTTCTGTATACCTAATGAGCACATGTCCTGTTTCCTTTAGCACCTGTGATCACAGAGGAAACCACTGTTCAACTAGAAGATATCATTAAGCAGAGGATAAAAGATCAGGTCAGTAACAATGAAATTTAACTTAATTCAAAATTCACTGAAATGTTTAGAAATATGTAAGAATATTTTGGGAGTAGGAATAACACTTTATTTTCATAGAATATTTGTTCTATCAGTTCTTCATTTAAAAGCCCTAAGTCTACACCAGAAGTGTCCTTGCCCTTTGTTGTGTGAGGCACTGCCGTCACACAACAAAGACGGGTGTCGTGCCTGAGGAGAATGGGGTGACCAAAGAGTTTTTGTTTAAAACTTGATCTTATTTTGTAAACTTAGAGTAAAACTTGGGTACGTGACACGTGCACCAAGAGATGGCTTTTTTTTTTTTTTTTTTTTTTTACTATTTATTTATTTATTTGGCTTTATTGGGTCTTAGTTGTGGCATGCAGGATCTAGTTCCCTAAACAGGGATCGAACCCGGGCCCCCTGCACTGGGAGCGAGGGGTCTTAACCACTGGACCACAACGGAAGTCCCGAGATGGCTTTATAACATGTGTTTGTTTGTTTAAAATAGGAAGGGTTTGAAAAAAATAAATAAATAAATAAAAAAATAAAATAAAATAGGAAGGGTTTGAAAGATGGGTGCTATATGCAGAAAATCTTTAAAGTTGAAATGAAGCAAACTCTTGTCTTAACTGTTGAGCAAACCACGATAAGGAATTGTGGAGTTCAAGTTGGTAACCAGGAGAGAGACGTGTTTAAAACAAAAAAGGGTACTTGAGTGATGCCCTTTCTGCATAATACTTCCTGTGACTTGAGTAGTCATTTCAAATGGTGAAAATGATTTCCTTTTTGCTGCAGTTTGCTTTTGCTTACTCTGGAAAGATAATATTCCAGCGGAGGATTCTTTTTTTAAAAAAAAATTAATTTATTTATTTTTGGCTGCGTTGGGTCTTTGTTGCAGCGCACGGGCTTCTCACTGTGGTGGCTTCTCTTGTTGTGGAGCACAGGCTCTAGGCGTGTGGGCTTCAGTACTTGTGGCGCACGGGCTTAGTTGCTCTGTGGCATGTGGGTTCTTCCCAGACCAGGGATCGAACCCATGTCCCCTGTATTGGCAGGCGGATTCTTTTTTTTAAAATTTATTTTATTTTATTATTTATTTATTTATTTTTGGCTGTGTTGGGTCTTCGTTGCTGCACGCAGGTTTTCTCTAGTTGCGGCCAGCTGGGGCTACTCTTCATTGCGGTGGCTTCTCTTGTTGTGGAGCACAGGCTCTAAGCCCGCGGGCTTCAGTAGTTTGGGCGCATGGGCTCAGTAGTTGTGGCTTGCAGGCTCTAGAGTGTGGGCTCAGTAGTTGTGGCACACGGGCTTAGTTGATCCGCAGCATGTGGGATCTTCCCTGACCAGGGGTCGAACCTGTGTCCTGGCAGGCGGATTCTTAACCACTGCACCACCAGGGAAGTCCCTCCAGAGGAAGATTCTTAAGGGAGCCTAGAAAGAAGTTACCGATTTTATCTGTCGGTTTGTGTTCTGTGTGTCTTTCATATTTTAGGCTTGGGATGATGTCGTACGTAAAGAAAAACCTAAAGAGGATGCATATGAGTATAAAAAGCGTTTAACACTGGACCATGAGAAGAGTAAGTTGAGCCTTGCTGAAATTTATGAACAGGAGTACATCAAACTCAACCAGGTAAGGACACTGCTAAGGCGAAGCCGTTGTCATTCAGGGAGGAGAGGTGGAGAGCCACCTCTGCAGGTTCTACCTGCTCGTCGAAATGTGTGAAATACCGAAGTCTTGAACTTTGGGGTCACCTTGTTTAGTGTGAGACAGAGCATGCTAGGAATAGAGGGGCTGCAGTGTTCCCACTGAGTGTCAGGGGCAGAGGGGATTTGTTTTGCAGTTACTCATTGGTCACCTGATACTTTCACAGCTAACTATTAACTTTTCAGCAATTATGCTACAATTTAGAAACCATTTCTCATTTGTACTTTAGAAGTTGTTAAATTTTATAAGATTATTTGTGAATTCCTTCATGTATTTAGGTCTGGTGAGTTTTTGGTGGTTGTTTCTTTTTACTTAGAGTGTTAAAAAAATACTTTTAGTTAAATAGGACAAAGTCATATTTCCAAAAATGTTGTATTCCCAATATGACAAATTGAATTATTCCTTCACATTTGATTTGCTGGGAATGTGGTCAGTATGTGCCTGGGGATGAAGTGGCATTTTTATCCTGCAAGAGCATTTAAGATTCCATCCAGATTGTGTTAATTAATGCCACTTAGGCAGCAACAGCAGATAGGGCCCTAATGCCACTGTGAAGCTGAAGAACTGGAAGGATTTGAATTAAAATTTTTCCTGGCTGCCTTGCCGCCCAAGGTGGTAGTTGAAGGGAGATGTGTACAACCTCAGTCAATGCTTAGTGAAAATCCAGCTACTATGAGGAGATTCAGTAAATACAGAAAGTATTTGGTAACCATGAGAGGTAAAAATGAAATTATGTAGCTCGTATCAGGTCTTTAAATGTTAATTTTATTTCTGTCTTGGACATCAGCAGCCAGTTCACAAGTTTTTGAGTGTGGACTCAATTTAGGCTAATCCTAGCCTCATTCATTCCATTAAGAGTTAGTCTGGCAAGGAAGGATGATCTGAATTTCCTGAAGTTTAGCAGCTACCCTGGAGGTAATAAGCAGAGTGCTGATAAACAGCATGTGAATGAACCTTAACCCTTAGATCTGTGTGTGTCAGGAAGATGCTGGATGTCAGATGCATTGTTTCACAGATACAACCTGGGATGAGGGCAAAGGATGTGGTTAGGATTTTAAAACAGGTGTTAAGTTTAAGGAGTAAAAAGCAGTAGTATGTGCTTGGGCATGGCTGGAAGGGGGCACTGACAGACACTGGACACACAGACCTGGGTGTGCTGTGGCATTAGGGCAACCGGGGTAAAGAGCCAGTTGCTTCCCAGTGATGAGTGGTAGTGGTGATAGTGGTTTTTCATGGGTTCATCACTAAGTAACCAAACAAAAACTTTTGGCTTCTTAGAATAGCATTTGGGGCATGGGGAAAGAGAAGTGTGAAATTTACCTTTTCTTAGTGGAATGAAAACTGCTGTCAATTTTTTCCAATGTGATTTAATCAGAAAAATCTTTAACAAATTACATATACGTTTGTCCCTGCAATCCAAATGAGTATTTGGATAATTTTACAAAATCTTCATTAACTCCTTAGTTTTGTTTTTTGCTTTGTTTCTTGTTTTTAATTGAGTTGAGATTCACATAACAAATTAACCATTTTAAAGAGAGCAGTTCAGGGACATTCATGGTGTCGTGCAACCACTACCTGTATCTAATTCAAAAACATTTTCGTCACCACTCCCCTGACAGCCACCAATCTGCATTCATTCCCTGTGGATTTACTTACTCTAGATATTTCATGTAAATGGAGTCATACAACCTGTGACCTTTTGTGTCTGATGCCTTTTATTTAGCTTAATGTTTCAGGATTGTGACGTGTCTGTAATTTGTCCCCTTTTTTATAGCTGAATAGTATTCTGTTGTGTGTGTACCACGATTTACTGATCCAGTCACCGGTTGATGAGCATTTGGGCTGTTTCTGCCTTTCGTGAATAATGCAGCTATGCACATGTGTGTCCATGTACTTGTTTGAGTGCCTGCTTTAATTCCCCTGGGCATGTACCTAAAAGTGGAATTGCTGCTCCTATGGTGATTCTCTGTGTAACTTTTGGAGGCACTGCCAGACTCGTTTCCACTGTGCCTGCACCATCTTACGTTCCCACCACACTGCCTAAGGGTTCCGGTCCTTCCACAACCTGGCCAATACTTTTTATTTTCTGTTTTGTTTCTTTTTAAATAGCCATCCTAGTGGGAATAGTTTAGTTACTGACAGAAGTAAACATCAAGGGAACTAAACTGTACGTTCTAAATGTTAGTGATACAGTTGCGACAGCTTCTCAAGTGCACGTCATGTTTCTTCTTGGGTGGGTGCTAGTGCCGCCCTGGTATTGGTGACTTCGATCTTGCCTTGGAATGTTTCTTTGGAGCTGAAGCCTGGCGACGAGAAACTGGTGATACCCTTATCGGCCTTGAGTGTTTTGTCCTATGATGCCTGTGACGCTGCTTAGTCTGATAACATTGAACTTATTTCCTAAGCAAAAATCAGCAGAGGAGGAAAATCCAGAGCACGTAGAAATTCAGAAGATGATGGATTCCCTCTTCTTAAAATTGGATGCCCTCTCCAACTTCCATTTCATCCCTAAGCCGGTAAGTGTGTTTACATCTCAGTGAACAGACAGAGCAGATGTGATTGTAATTCCTCTTTGAGCTTTTGTGAGACTCGTGCTTTATTTGGTTTCAGGATACAAACCTGCGGGAATTCCCCATAAATTACAGGCAGGGCCTCCCATGAGGAAGGCTCGTGTCTGGTCCCATGACAGTTCTGGCTCTACCCTGCTGGTCCCTGCCAGACCCTTGACTTTAGCCACAGGGTCTCCTCAGTTCCCACCCTTCTTCCTTGTCTGGTCTCTGGTTGCTTGTGTGATGGTCTTGGGAGCGTGTGTGGTGTCTGTACCTGGCGGTTATTGAGCACCTGCCACCTGTCAGATTAGGTCCGTCATGTCCACTAACTCTTAACCCACAGAACCTGAGGCAGATACTACTCCTTCCACTTTGCAGATGAGGACAGCAAGGCTTCGGGGCGGGAGGTGAGCCCTAACTCCTGGGCCCTTGCTCTCCGCACTGCGTGCTGTTCCCCCTCTGCCTCTGCGACTCCCGCCCGGACAGCTCAGTGCCCATCTGCTCCGCGGCTCCCTCCTGCTCACCAACTTCTGGGAGCCTGCAGAACATGCTGCACCAGCCTCCTGGTACTTGCTCGCCTGGTGCCCCCGGGGGTCACTTGTGTTGTCTGGAAGTGGGATGTCGAGCATCAAGGGCTAGTCCAGAGTCAGACCTGAGTCTGTCTGCCCCTCAGTGGCTTCGTGATGTAGGCAAATTGCCTAACGTTCTGTCTGTACAGAGGAGGTGGTGACCTCCGAGGTCCTTTCCGATCCTTTGATGGTCAGGTAACTTTTCCTATGTGAGTATTTGGTCATCACCTGCTTCTTTGTTTTTGTTTAATCTTGGTGTCCTTTACATGATGGTACGTTTTTGGTGGTGGGGCCCATCTTGAGAGTCTCAGAGTGCTTGGTCTGACCGTGTATAGTGAGCAGGTGAAGAGAGGAGAGGGATGTCTCCACCTTCTTGGCCAGCAGGTCCTGCTGTGGAAAGGTCTTACTCATGTGGAGAATGCGATCCCTTCCCTGCTTACAAGGCCCCGCGGGACATGACTCCTTCCCATCCCTCTGGTCCCCGTGGTTTGCTCCCCGGCCACCCTGGTCTCCTTCCTTCCCTCCGGGCTCTTCCATCTGTAGGGTCTCAGGTTTGACACCTCCTCTTCCCGCGTCTGTCTCTGCCCTTCTCCCTCATAGCCCCATGGCACAGGTGCACTCATTGGTGGATGGTTCATTGCTCACTACTCATCTTCAAGCCCCACAGTTGTGTGGGGTTTTTTTGTTTTTTTTTTTTCTGGTACGCGGGCCTCTCACTGCTGTGGCCTCTCCCGTTGTGGAGCACAGGCTCCGGATGCGCAGGCTCAGCGGCCATGGCTCACGGGCCCAGCCGCTCCGCGGCACGTGGGATCCTCCCGGAACGGGGCACGAACGCATGTCCCCTGCATCGGCAGGTGGACTCTCAACCACTGCGCCACCAGGGAAGCCCACAGTTGTGTTTTTTTTTTTTGCGGCTGTGTTTTCACACCAGCCTGGAGCCGGCTATGGGGAAGTCCTCAGACATCCCTTGGAATCTTGGGCCACAGTATAAAAGCCTTTCTTATTTTTTTCCTTGTCAGAAATGTCATTTCTGGTCTAGCTTCCTCTTGATATTGCTTTTTTCATATTCAGGTTGGTATTTCACAAGTCATCTCCATGACTGTTAACCAGTCATCAGTTTCTGTTATTTTTTGGGTTGTCTCCATTTTCTCTATATTTCTCTTTAAATTGTAGAATGGAATACAGTGCTCCCAATAAATAAATGAACAGTGGTCCAGGGGAAGAGATGATTTCTTTCACACTCTGACATTCTTCTCTTATTTAGAGTCCAGGACCCTGTTGTCTTCAGGGCTTGTTTTTGTTCCTTATGAAGGATCCTGGGGTGCATATCTGCCTAGTTAACTGGAACGTGGGCAGGACTGTGATAGGAAATGAGCTGGTGAGGTGGACAGCACTGTGCTTTGGGACAGAGCCCTGTCTCCTGGGGCTCAGTCTCGTGTTCGCTCAGGACACCTACTCTTTCCCACTTCATCCTTTACTCCACTGCGGACCCCGTTGTCCCTGCGTCAAGATGGGCAGGACTAGTGTACAGAGCAGTAGTGTAAGTCTTCCATGACCATTGCCCTTTTACTACCGTGAGTGGGGTGCAACCATTGTAACTTCTGAATCCCTTGGGCAGTTCTTTCAAGAATAAAAAAAAAAACTAAAGGACAAACAAATGGCCCTTCAGTTAGTGTTGCATTCTTTCCTCCTGTTTTTATAATTTGTAGGTTGTGTTTATTTCAGTACTGTCTTCATTTTCCAAAACAACTTAGTATCATTTCATATTTCTCTTTATAACATCTGTTTTTAGTTGCTGGAACATGTTGTTCCAATAAGCACCTTTCCTTGCAGCGTTTTCCCTGTATTTCTTATAGTGAGCTTTTTTCCTATACCCAAAGGCAAGATAACACTTACAGACACCAATAGATTCTGTTAAACGGTGGATAGGATTGTTTGAGAATATACACCTACATGGCAGATGGAAATGATTTACTAACAGATGAAAGAACGTGTGTTTGAATATGGCAGACAGGTCCTGAAAAAGTATAGAAATAATCTCCATGAAGTATTGTATGTATTATGTATTTCAGTAGGTTCACAATTTAAATATTTTATGTGAGGACCACTTCTGACTTCCTGTTAAGTGTGTTGTCTCTTTTCTAGCCTGTCCCAGAGATTAAAGTTGTGTCGAATCTGCCAGCCGTCACCATGGAGGAGGTCGCCCCAGTGAGTGTCAGCGATGCAGCCCTCCTGGCCCCAGAGGAAGTCAAGGTGAGAAGCCAGTGTTGAAGCTTCAAATCTCTGTCTATAGGTTGGTCGTTTCTAGTCAGATCTCCATTTAAGCTCGTTTTCCTTGAGCTTGTAGTCTTTATTCTAACATAGCTCAGCAGTTTCCAAGTGTAATCACATTAATAATATAGAATATTCAAATACAAGTCTTCTGTAATCAGGTATTATTGTGAGATACAGATTGAGAAATATTGTAAAAGCTAATTGTAAATATCTAACATCAGTATATTGTTATAATTCAGTTTGAATATTAGAAGTTTGAGGTTGTTAGCTTAGGTGTTAGGTTTAAAACAAACTGCATATATTTAGCAATCCTTTGATATTAATCAGCATTTCCCCCTTTGTGTTGTATCCATGTAATGCTTATCAGTAATAGCATTTGGATCTTGGGAGGAGTTGGACATACCACATGCAGGCTGTCCCTGCCTTGTGAGCGTGGGAGCTCTCGCCTTGCACAGTAATGGTGGCTTCTGCCGAGGCCTCGGCCTCCTGGCACCTGGCAGCACGGCCCTCCTTTTTTGTGCTCATTTGCTTTGCTCCACCCACACTCACCCCTTCAGAGCCTCTGCCACCTCTGCTAGGCTGGGCTGGCAGCAGAAGAGAAAAGGGAGGAAATGGACCCTCACCAGCTAGGTTTCCTGCCGTCAGCCCCCCATGGCTGCCAGCAGCTCAGAGCTGGGCTGCTGCGGGCAGGTGACTGCAGCCCCGGCTGGGGTCTCCATGCTTCTCCAGGAGGGACAGCCTGACACCCCTGCTCTCCAGGCTGCCTTTGTGAAGGAGTGTTGGGACTGAACTGTCACCGTCAGAGAACGCATCCTGGGTCTTAGAGAGCTGAGTGACCAGAGCCCTTCAGAGTGTAGGCAGGGATGCTCTGCTTCTCGCTTGGCCATCGGTGTACAGCCCATCAGCCACATTCCATAGAGTTGCTTCTCTTCTAATTTCCTGAGTTGTTAGTTTAGATGAATGAGTGTGTTTGTGGTTGTTTTTCAATAGGAGAAAAATAAAGCTGGAGATACAAAAACAGCTGCTGAGAAAACAGCTACAGACAAGAAACGAGAAAGGAGGAAAAAGAAATATCAAAAGCATTTGAAAATAAAGGAGAAAGAAAAGCGGAGAAGACTTCTTGAAAAGAGCAACCCAGACCGAGCAGGGAAATACACCAAAGCAGTAGCTTCCGAGAAGTTAAAGCAGCTAACCAAGACAGGCAGAGCTTCACTGTTAAAGGTGAGGATGGGGCAGGAAAGCTGCTGGAGGGGGAAGGGGAGCGGATGGCAAGCTTTAGGTGATCCGGGTGGCGGAGTAGCCGAGCCAGCCACCGCTGCCCACCTGCGGAGGGAAGGGGACGGGAGAGGCCGTGGGGACTGGCCGGCTTTCTAATGCAGGGTCCTCACGGTCACCTGACATTGTGAGACCATTGTTGCAGCGTAAAATGTATATAATATCTCTGCACTAACTGATGTAAGTTTTCATGTTCTTGTCTAGTTCTTTTTCATATTTATACTTTGATGCCCTGTTCTAATCATTTGGTTTTTTTCATCTTTAAGCACATCTTACAACGTGAACTTGTATTTTTTTAATTGCAGGATGAAGGTAAAGACAAAGCCTTAAAATCATCACAAGCATTCTTTTCTAAATTACAAGATCAAGTAAAAATGCAAATAAATGATGCAAAGAGAACAGAGAAGAAAAAGGAGAAAAAACAGTATATTTCTGTTCATAAACTAAAGCTGTAATAGATTTTGCATATAATGTAAATAGTAACATGTAAGCTTATATTCTGTCATTGTTCTTTTTTGTAATAAAATTTTTTAGAACTTTTCTTTGCATGGATGGAGATGTTTGAGAAGAGCAAACCTTCATCTGGGTATGTGGCGGGACCTCTCTTCCCAGACCCTCCCCACGGTGTGCCCACCCCAGGCCCAGCTGGTGAGGGGGCGGGCCTGCATGCTGGAAACCCCATCACAGCCAGCTGTCCACAGCAGAGGTCCTCACGTGTCTTCAAGAGGCCTTGATTTTCTTCTCCCACTGCCCTGTCATCCTTTCACAGAACAGTGGGATTTCCATGCGTGTGCCTTACATTCTTCCCCTTAGGAAGTGATCTCATGTCATGTGAGCAGAGGCTCGCGGAGGCCGGGGAGTCTTGTCCCCGTCAGATGCAGGAGGATGGGGGTGATTCGGCCGTGAGAGGAGGTGAGCTTGCTGGGAGGACAGACTGGCGGTCCTTGGAGCCTTCCACGACCACCGGGTGCTCCCTGTCTCAACCTCCCACCCAGGGAAGACCACCTTTTGTCTGACAGGGTCTCACATTATGCTTTTTTAAAAAATTTATTTTATTATTTTATTTATTTATTGTTTCTGGCGGCGTTGGGTCTTTGTTGCTGTGCACAGGCTTTTTCTCTGGTTGTGGCGAGCGGGGGCTACTCTTTGTTGCGGTGCACAGGCTTCTCATTGTGGCTTCTCTTGTTGTGGAGCACGGGCTCTAGGCGCGCAGGCTTCAGTAGTTGTGGCACGTGGGCTCAGTAGTTGTGGCTCATGGGCTCAGTAGTTGTGGCTCATGGGCTCTAGAGTGCAGGCTCAGTAGTTGTGGCTCAAGGGCTTAGTTGCTCCACGGCATGTGGGATCTTCCCGGACCAGGGATCGAACCTGTGTCCCCTGCACTGGCAGGCGGGTTCTCAACCACTGCACCACCAGGGAAGCCCTCACATTATGCTCTTGGTAGAAATGTCTTAAGCCTTATGTGGGTAGAGGATGAGAACAAAGCTGAAGCTGAAGCAATAGCGAAGGGACAGTCACAGTCGTCAGGAGCCTGGAGGTTTGTGATCTGCGGTCCTGCTGACAAAGAAGCTGGCCACTCAGGGTGCCCCAGTCAGTACTGAACTGTCATTTGTTTCAGGTCTTATTCAGGACACAGTTCTCTCCCCTACTGTGCCTTTGTCTTCTAAACAAAACAGTTGGAGTAACCACCTGGTCTCCCTCTAGCCTTAGTGAAAGTGTCAGGATTTTTAGTGGTGATTGGAGTGACCCTAGGAGTTGCTATTTTCTTCCTAAAAACAGTTTGGGGACTTCCCTGGTGGTCCAGTGGCTAAGACTCCGCGCTCCCTACAGGGGACCCGGGTTTGATCCCAGTCAGGGAACTAGATCCCACATGCTGCAGCCGAAGATCCCGCGTGCCACAACTAAGACCTGATGCAGCCATATAAATAAATAAATATTTAAACAAAACAAAACAAAAAACAGTTTTCCAGTTCCCACTCATGGCTAGCTTAGTTCTCTTTCCCTTGATTATTATTTTTTTAACTTCTTGGAATATAGTTCATTTACAGTGTTGTGTTGGTTTCAGATGTACAGCAAAGTGATTCAGTTACGTATATGTGTATATATATATATATATATATATTCTTTTTTTACACTCTCTTCCATTATAGGTTACTACAAAATACTGAGTATAGTTCCCTGTGCTATAGAGTAGGTCCTTGTTAGTTATCTATTTTATATATAGTAGTGTGTATATTTTAATCCCAAACTCGTAATGATTATTTGTTTCATGATAATCTGTCAGGATCAGGATGTTGATCCTGGAGCGATGATTCATTTTTATCTGTCCAAGTTTGATACTTGCAGAGTAAAGTCACTTATCTCCACATTTTCCCCCCACATCTGGGTGAGATATATCAATCCATTTGCTTCTTTAATATCACATTTGATATAAAGATTATATTCATTCTAAATATTTGATTTGTGCCAGACACTATTGTAGGTACCAGGGTTATAACTGAACGAAACAGAGAACAGTTCCTAACTTTATGAAGTGTGTATTCTGGTAGAATATTTACATACATTTCATTTTCTATATAAATTAAAAGCACAATAGAACATCTGTGAAATCACCTTTTACCTAAAAACAAAACAATGCACTGTCTGCTTCACTCATCTGTGTAAAGAGGTAAAGAATTACCACAGTTCCGAATTTCACATTTATCATTCCTTTGCATTTGTTGTATTTTACCATATAGTCACATATCCATAGTCAATGCATTGTTTAATTTTCCTAATATGTGAATTTTATGAAAATAGAATATTATATTGATAGGTTGCTTTTTCTCTGTTGACATCCCTCAAATTTATCCATAATCCTATTCATTCATTTTCACTGCTGCATAGTATTGTATGAACATACTACAGTTTTATTTAACCATTCTCTTGAAGACATTTGTTTCCAGTTTTACACTATTATGAATAATCCCATTTGAACATCACAGTGCTAGTGTAAGCTCTAGCCTCTAAGGTACTTTAGAATTGCTGGCTAGGAAGTCCAAAAGATAATGTGGCATTGTTTCTCAAAGTCGTACAAATTTGCGCTTAATCATATCTTTGTCAGCACTTGGGGGTAATTAAAAATTTTTTTGCTATTCTGGTAGGAATAATACGATGAATCTGTGTGGTTTTAATTTATGTTTCTCTACTAATGGGATTGAGCATTTTGTTATGTGTTTATTTTCTGTATCGTTTTTAATTAGCTTTTAATTAATTTTTTTGGCTGCGTTGGGTCTTCGTTGCTGTGTGCGGGCTTTCTCTAGCTGTGGCAAGCAGGGGCTACTCTTCGTTGCGGTGTGTGGGCTTCTCATTGCCGTAGCTTCTCTTGTTGTGAAGCACGGGCTCTAGGAGTGTGGGCTTCAGTAGTTACGACTTGCAGGCTCAGTAGTTGTGGCTTGAGGGCTCTAGAGCACAGGCTCAGTAGTTGTGGCGCACAGGCTTAGCTGCTCCGCAGCATGTGGGATCTTCCTGGACCTGGGCTCAAACCCATGTCCCCTGCATTGTCAAGCAGATTCTTAACCACTGTGCCACCAAGGAAGTCCCTTAATTAGCTTTAAATTTTGATATTTTAAAGTTCCAGGAAAATTCCAATAAATTTAGCCCCATTGGCTTTATTATTCTTTCTTTTTCTGAACAGTTTGAGAGTAAGTTGAAGACATCATGGACCTTTACCTCTAAATACATCATTATGTATTTCCTAAGAATAAGAATAATCACTTATATATAACCACAGTATAATCACCAAAATCAGGAAATTTAACATTGACACAGTGCAGTTATCCAATCCACCGTCCATATTCAAATTTGTCAGTTGTCCCAATAACATCCTTTATAGTGCTTTTCCCCAGTGCAGGGTCATTCCAAGGTCACTCGTATTTAGTTGTTACATCTCTAGCTTCTAGTAATTTGGGAGCAGTTCCTGAGCCTTTGTCTTTCTTAACTGTAACATTTTTCAAGTATACAGGCCAGTTATTTTATAGAATGTCCCTCAAAATTGGATTTGTCTGTTTTCTGATGATTAGATTCAGGTTAGCATTTTTGGCAAGAAAACCATAGCAGTGATGTGTCTGTAGTATCTCATCAACAGAGGTTTGATATCCATTTGTCCCAGTGAAGCTGGTGAGGAAAATGATTAGTCTGTTAAAGTGATGTCAGGCTTTCCCACTATAAAGTTATCTTTTCTTTTTAATAATTAGTAATTTATAGTGGAGATACTGTAAATACCCTGCTCCTCACCAAACTTTCACTCACAAATTTGAGTGTCCACTGATGGAGATACTGTAAATACCCTGCTTCTCACCAAACTTTCACTCACAAATTTGAGTGTCCACTGATGATTTTCTAACTCCCATCATTTCTTCTGTATCTATTGACATTCTACTGCAAGGAAGAACTTTCCCTTCTCATTTATTTATATCAGTATAGACTCAGGTTACTATATTATTTAATGTTTATAATCCTTTCTTATCACTTTTGATGTTCCAGTTGTCCCTGACTTTACAGTGGAAGGCCCTTCAAGGTGATTCCTGGGTCATGATAGGTCCCCATCATTCTTTGAGCACTTCCTTCCTTTGTGGTGCTACAAAACATCCCAGGCTTTATCCTGTACTTTTCCTGGATTTGGCCATTTTTCCAAGGAACCCTGGCTCCTCTTAGTGGAGAATGGTATTTTGAAACAAAAGGTCTAGGTGTTAGGTATGCTCACTGCTACTGTTGCTACTAGGTCCAATTAAAAGACAGAGCCGGAAACTGTGTGTGTGTGTCTGTGTGTGTGTGTGTGATGTATTTCATGCATGGGTTCATATCAATACCTCCAATTCTAATCCAGTACCACAGCACATTATATTCTAGTTTCATTGTTTCCGTACTTGTAACACCTTTTCCAACAGTAAGAAATCTTACTCCCATTGTCTTCAGTATATTTATTCATTTGCTTCTAGATGATATAAGAAGCAGTTTCAGAATTATTAAACTTATACCACTGGGAAAAGGAAAAAATATGTGCTCTACAGGTACACATAGAGCTCTGTATTTCAATGAGTCCAGAGCTTTGATAGTTCTGTTCGGTTATTCTATATCCTTACTTTTGGGGGGGAAGGGGGGTCTAATTCTACCAATTAGAGAAAGATATTAAAATCTCTATGATTGTGCATTTGTCTATTCCTTTGATGTGTCAGTTTTTGCTTCCTGTATTTTGAAGCCCTGTTATTAGAAACAACGATTTATGATTTTTATGTCTTCCTCATGACTGACCCTTTTAACTTTATAAAATGATCTCTTTCTCTGGTAATACTCCCTGTCTTTTTTTTTCCCCCGAGGACATGGCTTCTTCAGCAGCTTTTTCAAATGGTGACAGTTTTCTGTTTTGTTTTTCCCCCAGTCTTCATTTGGCCTGGAGGTGGATGGATTAGATGCCCTTGCTGCTCATTGCCCCTTCCAGACCACACTCTCTCTCTGCCTCCCTACACCCCTCCACTCCTGTCTTTGGTATTCTCTTTTCTTTTCTTTTATTCTATTCTATTTTATTTTTTTATTGAAGTATAGTTGATTTCCAATGCTGTGCCAATCTCTGCTGTACAGCAAAGTGACCCAGTTATACACATATAGACATTCTTTTTTTATATGCTTTTCTATTATGGTTTATCACAGGATATTGACTATAGTTCCCTGTGCTATAGAGTAGGACCTTGTTATTTATCCGTCCTATATATAGTAGTTTGTATCTGCTAATCGCACATCCCCAGTCCTTCCCTCCCCCACCCATCTCCCACTAGGCAACCACAAGTCTGTTCTCTATATCTGTGGGTCTGTTTCTGTTTCTTAGATAAGTTCATTTGTGCCACATTTTAGATTCTACATATAAGTGATATCATACAGTATTTGTCTTTCTGACTTAACTTCACTTAGTATGATAATCTCTAGACCCATCCATGTTGCTGCAAATGGCATTATTTCATTCTTTTTTATGGCTGAGTAGTATTCCATTGTATATATGTACCACATCTTCTTTATCCATTCATCCATCAATGGATTGTTAGGTTGTTTCCATATCTTGGCTGTTGTGAACGTTGGGGTGCATGTATCTTTTCAAATTATGGTTTTCTCTGGATATACACCTAGGAGTGGGATTGCTGGATCATATGGTAATTCTAGTTTTTCATTTTTTATAAATTTATTTATTTATTTATTTTTGGCTGCATTGGGTCCCCGTTGCTGCGCACGGGCTTTCTTTAGTTGCGTCGAGCGGGGGCTACTCTTCATTGTGGTGCATGGGCTTCTCATTGCAGTGGCTTCTCTTGTTGCAGAGCATGGGCTCTAGGCATGTGGGCTTCAGTAGCTGTGGCACGTGAGTTCAGTAGTTGTGGCTCGCAGGCTCTAGAGCTCAGGCTCAGTAGTTGTGGCGCACAGGCTTAGTTGCTCTGTGGCATGTGAGATCTTCCTGGACCAGGGCTTGAACCCATGTCCCCTGCATTGGCAGGCAGATTCTTAACCACTGCGCCACTAGGGAAGTTCCAATATTTAGTTTGTTTTTTGTTTTTGGGGGTTTGTTTTTTGATTTTTTTTGGCTGCCCCATGCAGCTTATGGGATTTTTGACCATGCTGCGGGGCATGCAGGATCTTAGTTCCCAGACCAGGGATCAAACCTGGGCCCCCTGCAGTGGAAATGCGGAGTCCTAACCACTGGACCACCAAGGAATTCCCGTAACTCTAGTTTTTTAAGGAACCTCCACACTGTTTTCCATAATGGTTACACCAACTTACATTCCCACCAACAGTGTAGGAGGGTTCCCTTCTCTCCACACCCTCTCCAACAATTTGTTAAATAACAATACTCTTAACCCCACTTCCCCCTTTAGTTCTGCCCTACCTGTCTGTTCTCCTTCACTGCTAAACCTCTTGAAAGAGTCATCTATACTTTCTGCTGTTGGAGAGGAAAACCTTTTCCTCTACCCTCTTAGGTTGAGTCCCTAGGGCCCTGTGAATTAAACTGACAAAAGACAGATTAACAGAAGAAATTATTCATATACATATTGTAGTTTATAAAAGAAGCAGCTAGGTAAGTGGTTAAAGTTAGAGATTTATACACCTAATTTAGCAGGGAAAAGAAAGGGGGTAGAAATGGCTGTTAGGGAAAAGCAAATGGGTTTCTAGAAGAGCAAATGGGAGATAAGAAAGTCTGTGATGGGCTTCCCTGGTGGCGCAGTGGTTGAGAGTCCGCCTGCCGATGCACGGGACACGGGTTCGTGCCCCGGTCCGGGAAGATCCCATGTGCCGCGGAGCAGCTGGGCCCGTGAGCCATGGCCGCTGAGCCTGCGCTTCCGGAGCCTGTGCTCCGCAGCGGGAGAGGCCACAACAGTGAGAGGCCCGCGTACGGCAAAAAAAAAAAAAAAAAAAAAAAAGTATGTGATAATAATTGCAAATTAAGGCGCAAGGGGTCTTTCCATCTTCTTGGCCATAAAATTCCCACAGAGAGGGAATTTACTCCTGGTTTCCTTCCTGGTAATAAAAGCCACCCTGAAGAGGGAATTCACAGCAGCCTCATTTCCCAGAAGTTTTTGCTTTCCATCAGGAAAAAGAAGCTCTTAGAAGGCTTCTTTCTGCCTCTGTTGAATCCCAATGTCTTCAGCTTAAAGTAATCACACATGGGCTTCCCTGGTGGCGCAGTGGTTGAGAGTTCGCCTGCCGGTGCAGGGGACACGGGTTCGTGCCCCGGTCTGGGAAGATTCCCACATGCCGCGGAGCCTGTGCGTCCGGAGCCTGTGCTCCACAACGGGAGTGGCCACGGCAGTGAGAGGCCTGCGTACCGCAAAAACCAAACAAACAAAAATAATCTTCACACAAACTCCAGGGTACTGAATGGGTCCCCACATTGTCTCCAATTCCTGTCTCCCCACTCTTTCTTGAATCCTCTGCAATCACCATTCCACAGCTTTGGCTTCTGTCAGGTAACAGTGCCATCCACATTTCTGGATCTATGGCTGCTTGCAGACCTCACCTCACTTTCCTTCTAGCTGCATCCGACACCCCCTGATCCTCAGCACATACCACACACCTGTTTTCTGGATGCAGCTCAGACTCCTTTGCTGCCTCATCCTCACCTTCCCTCCTGTTCTTATCAGAGTGTCCAGCCTTCTGACCTTTCGGTTCTCTATCCACAGTCATTCCTTGGTGTTGTATATTAATACCATATAGACCCTGATGACTCCCCAATTTATATTTCCTGGCCTGATTTAGTTAATAAATTTAAGTATCTTTTAGCCACAAGAATGTCTAACTGGCATTTCAAACTTACATGTGGCTGTGGTCTGAATGTTTGTGTTCTCCCCTTCCCCAGGTTTATATGTTGAAATTCTACTGCCCATTGGGATTGTGTGAGGAGGTGGAGCCTTTGGGAGCTGCTTAGGCCATGAGTCTGGGGCCCTCATGAATGGGATTAGTGTCCTTAGACCCCCCCCCACCCCAGAGCTCCCTAGCTCCTTCCACTACACCATGTCAGGACATGGTGAGAAGTCTGGGATCCAGAAGAGGGCCTTTACCCAACCATGCTGATAGCCTGTCTCAGACTTCTAGTCTCCAGAACTGTGGCACATAAAATTCCACTGTTTATAAGCCACTCAATCTGTGGTATTTTGTCGTAGCAGCCTGAATGGACAAAGACACACATCTAAAACCGAACTCTAAACCTTTCCCCTTCATCCTCCCAGGTGATAGGCCAAAGACCTAAGAGCAGTCCTTGAATTTTCTCATACCTTACATTCTCTACCATGAGCAAATTCTGTTGCTTATACCTTCTAAATGTATCCAGAATCTGACTACTTCATTTTTTTTTAATTTTTTATTGAAGTATAGTTGATATACAATGTTGTGTTAGTTTCAGGTGAACAGCAAAGTGATTCAGTTATACATATATTTTTTTTTTAGATTCTTTTCCCTTATAGATTATTACAAAATATTGAATATAGTTACCTGTGCTATACAGTAGGTCCTTGTTGGTTATCTATTTTGTATATATATCTATCTTGTAGTGTGTATCTGCTAATCCCAAACTCCTAATTTATCCCTCTCCCTCTTTCCCCTTTGGTAACCATAAGTTTGCTTTCTATGTCTGTGAGTCTGTTCTGTTTTGTATATAAGTTCATTTATATAATTTTTTTTTTAGATTCCACATACAAATGATATCCTGTGATATTTGTCTTTCTCTGTCTGGCTTACTTCACTTAGTACGATCATCTCTAGGTCCACCCATGTTGCTGCAAATGTCATCAATTCATTCTTCTTCATGGCTGGGTAATATTCCTAACTACTTTTTATCAGCTAACCCCAGGCACCACCGTCCTTGGATTACTCCATTCGCCTTTTGTTTTCCCTGCCTCCCCTACCCCAACCATATGTTGCTGAACACACTCAAATCAGATGCTAAAATCCATATAATGATGTACAAGGCCTTATATCAGGTGTCAGCAAACTACAGCCAGAGACCAAATCTGGTCAGCTGACTCTATTTGTAAATAAAGTTTTATTGGCACACAGCCACACTCTTTTGTTATGTACTGTTTATGGCTGCTTTCACACTGCACACTGCAGACTTTGACCAGAGACCCTATGGCTGGCAGAGCCTAAAATATTGACTACCTGGCCTTTTACAGAAAAAAAGTTCACTACCATTGCCCTACAAGACCTGTCCTCTGCTATCTCTCTTCCTTCACTTCTGCTCCAGTCTTCCTGGCCTTCTGGGTGTCCTTAGACTTGCTAGGCGAGCTTCTACCTTGGGGCATCCTCTCTGTTACACTCCCTGAGGTTGTTTCTTCTGACTACAACTCTCTTCTCTGGAACATCCACTGCCTTCCCTCCTTCAAATCTGCTCAGATGGTACTTTCTCAGTGAGGCCTTTCCTTACCGCTCTTTCAAACTGTAATGCCCCTCCCGCCCCCCACCACGATGTTTCTGCTTGATTTCTCTTCAAAGCACCGTCGATGAAAACATTAATCAGTCGATCTAAAAAAGAAACAGAAAATTTTATCCGAGCCAAATTGAGGATTATAACCCGCGAATAGCCTCTCAGAAAGCTCCGAGAACTGTTCTGCCTGTTAGAGGTTAAAGCACAGTTATATAAGTTTTTGAGACACAGGGCTGTACCTTAAATGACGTATTACTGACAGTGTACACAGTCTAGATCTATACCAAGTGAGTAGTGGTCATGGGTCATTGTGGCCCCTTACAAGATTAAGAAGGAAGGTTTTCTCCTAAGGAGTTGTGACCCTTGATGAGATTAAAAAGGAATGTTATCTCCTAAGGAGGTCTGATTAATGCAGATGCAGGAGACACAATACTAATGCAGAGGCCCAAATGGGCAAAGGAAACATTTATGTTTAAATTTTTCTCATCTTGCCATAAAATAGGAATTTTATTTAATCAATACTCGCCTTTTAAACTCTCTACATAATTTACGTATATTTTGTTTTTTCTCTATCTTCCTCCATCAGAATGAATTCTCCATGAAGGCAGGATTTCCCCCCCAGTCCTCATTCTGTTCAGGGCCATATTTTCAGAGCCAAGGACATTACCTGGCACGAGGGAGGCACTCAATACATATTTGTCGATGAATTCCCTGTTCACGTCCATTTTCTCTTTGGTTTGCTCATTTATTCATGCATTCATTTGACACATATTTATGGAGTAATCACACAGTGCTGGCCGCTGCTGCAGGCGGTGGTAAAGGACCATAGACAGGCGCCCCGCGCTCAGGAAGCTTCCATCCGGGTCACCGTCAGGGGGTGCTGGAACCAGCTGACATCAGCACTCAAGCGCTGACTGATAAACTTTCAGGAATTTTGCCGTTGTTAAACATAGCCCTTATTTTATTTATTTATTTTTGCGGTACGCGGGCCCCTCACTGCTGTAGCGTCTCCCGTTGTGGAGCACAGGCTCCGGACGAGCAGGCTCAGCGGCCATGACTCACGGGCCCAGCCGCTCCGCGGTATGTGGGATCTTCCCGGACCAGGGCACTAACCCGCGTCCCCTGCATCGGCAGGCGGACTCTCAACCACCGCGCCACCAGGGAAGCCCCATGGCCCTTATTTTAAATTATGTAACCTGGCTATATTAAACTATATTGACACAAAGAAAACTACATTTTAATGTAAGAAATATCCAAACTCACCACTCCCTAATTACCTGACTACATTTTATCATTCTTTTATTATTTTTTAATTGAAGTATAGTTGATTTACAATGTTTCAGGTGTACAGCAAAGTAATTTTATATGTATATATATATAAGTATAAAAGTATATATACTTTTTCAGATTCTTTCCCATAATAGGTTATTTCAAGATAATATTGAATATAGTTCCCTCTGCTACACAGTAGGTCCTTGTTCTTGATCTATTTCTTTGCTCTTGAGGTTATGGGCATCTATTGCAAAGGAAACATTTATGTTTAAATTTACTGCTTCAGGCGGCGAACGGCATCTCCTCCGGGAACCCCAGCACGCGCTTTCCGGCTAAGGCGAGTCCACGCCTGTGTCTCCTCCCAGGAGGCCGGTTTCCTCGGACTCCAAATGCACCCCGACCAGCAACCTGCCCACGTTCCCGGCGGCCCGCCTCCCCCAGGTGCGGAGGGTAGGAGGGGCAGAGTCTCGGTTGACCTCCACCGGGTAAGCCTCCCTGGACCCGGGATGCCTTTAAAGTGGGAGGGAGGGGCGATCGATCGCTCGAGCCTCCTCTGACTGAGCCTGTGGCGGTCGAGCCGCGGGGATCGGCTGGGAATGCCTGGCGCGCGGAGCAGGTAGGACGCATGGGGCGGCCGGGCCGGGGTCGCGGGCGCTGGGCGGGAGGTGGGGAGAGCTGGCGGCTCGGGGCGGTGAGGCCGGGAGGGGGTGGGGGCGGGGACAGAAAGGGGGGAAAGGGGGGGAGGAAGGGAGGGAGGGGGCGGGAGGAGGTCAGCCGAGCCGGCGGCGGAGCCCCAGGTGCACATCCCAGGTGCGCATCCCAGGTGTGCGGTCGCGGCTCCGCGGGGAGGGCGGGCGTGTCTGAGTCCGAGCCTTAGTTTCGGCGGCCAGAGCTGCGGGGGGCGGCGGGGGCGGGGGGGCGTCCAAGCATTGGACAGATGCCCGAGACTTTGGGCGATTCTTTGTGCAGGCCTGTTAGGGCGGAATAGGCATTCTCTCTCCTGGAAAAAGTTAATGATGCGGTGCTTTTAAAAAAGGACCTGGCATAGTCAGATGTTCCCTTTTTAAAACGGCTGATTTTCGATCTTAAAGAGAAGTCTTAGAACTTATCCCCATGTCATTTCTCGGCTAAGGGACACACTTGAGGTCGCGTGGACAGCTGAGAGTAGGCCTTGGTCTTATGTTCCAAGCGCAGGGTTTTTCTCGTCCCATGGGATTCTGCCATTGCACGTTTTAGAGCTTACCCCCTCTGTTGTGGAATTCATAAAATGCTATTAATCCACATGCGTTTTATTTTGTAGGGAGAAGAAACTGACTAAATGAATAACATGAAGTCCAATAGAATCCTACTTTTTATCATTTCAATTCAGGGGAGTAAAAGTAAATCATTGCTATCTTTTCCTGCTGATTTCTTGTGTTTTACTACTTGAAACACCCAGCTTTTCTAATACTCATGATGTCTGTAGGGAAATCCTCAAAAAAAAGACCTCGAAGTTTATCAAGCAGCAAAACTAAAAAAAATGAATCTAACTCTATTATTGCGTTTTTTAACAATGTACCACCTGTTAAACTTGCCTGCCCCATTTGTAGTAAAATGGTGCCAAGATATGACCTAAACCGTCACCTTGATGAAATGTGTGCTAACAACGGTGACATCACTCCAGCTGACCCTGGGCATGCTGACTTAAGTTCAAATGTGTCCACAGTAGATTTGACCAATATTGCCTTAGAAGATGTAACGCCAGAGAAGTCGTCACCATCAAAGATCAATTTAACCCCTGGCCAAAGCGATTCAGCAAAAATGGGCATAAAACAGCAGACCAGCCCCTATTTTAAGAGTAATGATGACGCAGTGTGCAGAAGTCAAGATGGGCTGAGACATCATAATGTGAAAGTCATCCCTCTGGGAAGCCTGTCATCTAAATTGTCCAGAAGATACATAAAGGCTAAAAGATCAATAGATAAGAATGAGGGATTCGCCAATCAGAGTCCACAGAGTTTCTCGTCCACAGGGGTTAGGAGCCTGGTGGATCAGTGTTCAGAGATGGAAGGCCAGGATCAGCTTTTGGAGAATAGTTCTCAAAAGGAAAACATGTTTGCCTGTAATTCTCTGGAGGCACCAAGCACTCCCGAACATATTGTGGGAGGCTCTACAATAATGGAAGCTGAAGGCCTAACGGCTGCACAGGAATGTGGGAGATCAACTCTCACCCCCACCTTCTCAGATAATGCTCCCGTGTTACTTTCACCAGATTTAACTCTTGGACATAAATTAAAGTCTGCTTCAGAGGACCATCTTGCAAAGCAGGAGAGTATCAAAGGAACAGATGATAAAAGTGTTGAAAACTGTGAAGCAGGTGGTTGTGAAGAGGTAAAAATGACTTTTGTTTCACAAGCTCCAACCCAGTCATCACATTGGGAGGCAAAATCTTATAATTCTACACACGATGCTTCTATATGGAGTGACAGCCAAGCACTTCCTCCAGAGGGTGACAGTGGCTTAAAGAATGAAAGCACTGACCGAATTCCTTTGGAGCAGGGGTCAAGCTGTGATGTTTCCCGTGTAACAAGTCCAGCACCACCGGACCATCCTTACTACCTTCAGAGTTTCCTCGTGGTGCTGAAAGCCGTGTTTGAGAATGAAGAAGACAGGATGCTCTTTGATGAGCACGAGAAGGGCATTATAACTAAATTTCATCAATTATCAGGTATCTTGAACCTGTTTGCTTTCGAGGCTTTGTTTCCCCTTTGCTGCCCTGATTTGGTCTGAGATGTGATAGGCAGAAATCTCATGACCACAAGCAGTCAGTGTGGTTTTGGGAGTCCCCTGGGAGTACTCATGGGACCCACAGCCAATGAGAGTTCATCTAGAGAAAGATATGCCTGTGAAAGAGACAAGATTTTTGGGCCTGGTGATGTCTGCTTCTGCAGTATCATCCTTACAAGCTGTACTTTGGTTGTATTGGAAGCAGCTCTTTGTCCTGTTTTTGTATATTTGATGGTTGTAAAACAACCTTTCCCAGATTAGAAAAAAAAAATACAGTGTGATTTAGGAAAGTGTACTTTGCATTTCGGGCACGTAATCAAGCTGACTGTTAGGTGGTTTTGTTGTTTTTGCAGGCCATTTCCTCAAAAGTGAAAATAAAATACAGGGAAAAAACAAACCAAGGTATACTCAGGCATATTTTTTTCCTCCAACAATATTTTAGTTGCCTGGACTCTGCCTTTTAAAGTCAGGGTGTGCAGGAAGTGGAAACTTTCAAGCTAAATTGGTACATTAAAAACTTTTTTGGTCTTTTTTTCTTTTTAAATTTTGTAAATTAGTACGTTTAAAAACATGCCTCAGTTCCTTGGCAGCCGGTGGTGGCTGTGAGCCAATAGCGCAGGTTTGGAGCAAGAGCGCCCCCCCGCCGCCCCCCGCCCCAGCCCTTGATGGCTGCTCATCCAAAGGGCCTTGATGGCTCTGTGCAACTGAGTACCTCCTGAGTAGGAAAAGCTTACTTGGGGGCCACGCTGACCTCTAGTAATAGTAGCAGGCCTGAGTCCCAGTAGAGTAAAAAAAAGAAATCCTGAGTGTTACCAATAATGGTTAAGAGAAAGGCTTCGGTTTTACATTCACACAAGGAAACTATGGCTCTGCTTGTGTTAGTTTTTAACACGTGGGTGATACTTCTCTGCACAGTTCTTTTTTTTTTACATAATAAAAAAAATTTTTTTCTTTTCTTTTTTTTTTTTCTTTTTTATAAATTTATTTGTGGTTGCATTGGGTCTTCGTTGCTTCGCGTGGGCTTTCTCTAGTTGCAGCGAGCGGGGATCACTGTTCATTGCGGTGCACGGGCTTCTCATTGCAGTGGCTTCTCTTGTTGAAGAGCACAGGCTCCAGGCATGTGGGCTTCAGCAGTTGTGGCTTGCAGGCTCAGCAGTTGTGGCGCACGGGCTTAGTTGCTCCACGGCATGTGGGATCCTCCTGGACCAGGGCTCGAACCCATGTCCCCTGCATTAGCAGGTGGATTCTTAACCACTGTGCCACCAGGGAAGCCCTTTGCGCAGTTTATAAAGTGTCCACACAGCTTCCATCTCTACTTGCACTGGCCTCCCCCGATGTGGGTGTGAATGACCCCCACTGACTGTCGTATCCGGGGTGGTCACAGATCTTTGGTTGGGTGCTGCTTGCATTCATGTGAGCAATTGTTTGAATACCTGGTGGCCCCTGGCTTCAGTATGATTGAGAAGTAGGAGCAGTTTCCTAGTGTAAGTTCTGCAGATTCTTGTGGCTTGCTCTCCACAGAGAATCATCTACAGTGTCTCTGTTGTAAAAATAACTACTGCAAGTCGATTTTGCCTCTTTAAAGAAAAAAGGGAAATAAATGTTGAAGATGTAACAAATACAGTCATACCATTTTATTTTATTTTATTTTATTTTATTTATTTATTTTTTGTGGTACGTGGGCCTCTCACTGTTGTGGTCTCTCCCGTTGCGGAGTACAGGCTCCGGACGCGCAGGCTCAGCGGCCATGGCTCACGGGCCCAGCCGCTCCGCGGCATGTGGGATCTTCCCAGACCGGGGCACGAACCCATGTCCCCTGCATCGGCAGGCGGATTCTCAACCACTGCGCCACCAGGGAAGCCCCATTTTATTTTATTTTTTTAAAATTTTCAGCTGCGCCGTGCAGCATACAGGATCTTAGTTCCCCGACCAGGGATCGAATCCACACCCCCTGCAATGGAAGTGTGGAGTCTTAACCACTGGACCGCCAGGGAAGTCCCCATACCATTTTAGAGTTAGAAATTTAAAGATAATTTGGGTAATAGGAAAACTTGAGACCAGATTAATTAAATAGCTTGGTGGAGATCACTGCCTTAGAGATGGCCACCCCACCAAAGCTAGACTTTTTTTGGAAAATTCTTTTCAGATGATTTTCAGCCAAAAATAGAATAATGCATATTAAACCGAAAGGAGAGAACAAAATAACGGGAACCCTGGGGGGTTTCTCTTGAGGGAGTAGAAATGTTGATTAGAAAGTGGGGAACCCGGGTCTTAGGTTTTTAAATGGCCTATAATCATTACCAACTTCGGAACTTTTTTTATGGTTTATACACTAATTATTGAATACCTCATCGTGTTTAATCTTTTCACCAACTTTGGGAAGATGGTGTTACTGCCCACCCCCCCCCTTCCTTTTTATAATAGAAGAGAAAAGGGAGTCTCAGTTCCAAAGACTTGCACAACTGGGGGGGCAGGGCTGGCTTTGCGTCCTCATGCTTCTCCTGTCCTGCAGTGACGGGCATACAGGCCAAGGAGACATCGCCACGGGACTCTGTGTTTGAAATAAGTTACATCTTCCTAAGGAAGAAAACGATTTTCTTGGAAGATCCGTTGAGTCAGCCTCTGTGTATTTCTAACAGCCTGTTTTACTCACCTCAGTTTACAAAAGTAAATTATAGTATATGTTTTCGAGAAGAAATAGAAGGTTTTTCACTATTTTTGTCAACTTTGTTGCAGCTAGCGGTCAGAAGTTATATGTCAGACTTTTTCAACGTAAATTCGGCTGGATTAAGATGAACAAACTGGAATATGAAGAGATCTCCGCTGACTTAACCCCGGTGGTTAGAGAGTTGACGCATGCAGGCTTCCTGCAGACGGGTACGGTTTGTCCAGGGGAACCAAATTGAAAATCCGACGTAGGGAATCCAGTTTCTGCAGAATGAGGGTGATGTTAGTTTGGTGTCATCTCCTGACTGGTGCCTGGTAAATAGTAATTGTGTGTGTCTTTTTAAATTGAGTTTTGAATCTTCTTAGGACAACAAATTATTCATGTGTTGTTAAAGCCATCCTCAGCCTGAGTTAAGACTCCTAGGATAACAAAAGATTGCCTGCTGCTGTGTTCTGATGGTCCCAGGCTTAGTCCCGTAAAGTCACCTAGGGATAGATGGGTGTCTGGGTCCACAGGGGAAACTCATCCTTCCTGGCTGTCCTTCCAGCAGGAGCTTGACTCATCTTACCCAGTTTTCTCATCTTTATGATGGAACAAAGCTGGTTTGTTTGAAGCTAGTATCGCCTCTAAAACCTTAATTTGCCCCCCATGCATACACAGGCAGCTCTTATAATTTGCAGGTTGATTGTCTCAGGAATTGTTTCACTGATTTAAGCCCATGTGAATATGAGGTAACCTTGGTGGTCTCATCAGTAGCTTTCACTAGGTCCCTACATGTGTTGAGTACAATATTGTACTGGAAACGTGGGTATAAGGAGGATGAAAGATGTGAGTCCTGGGTTCAAGTTGTTCACAGTTTAGACTGAAATAGGGGAATCAAGCCAAAGCCAGACGGTTTCTGTGCGGCAGAGTTTGTAGTGCAGAGCAGTAAGTAAGTGCAGTTAGGGTGACGTGGTGGGCCTGGCTGGGGGGAGTGGGGAGCCTTGGGGGAGAGGCCTGGAGGCTCTGTGGATGTGAGGGCTTGTAAGGGATCAGGCAGCGGGACCCCGGGTTCCCTCACATCAGGCCATCAGGGGCACTGGAGAGCTTGTGTCCTCACCTGACCTGGAAGATTAGGTGCAGGTTCCAGAAATCTACAGCTGTAACAGGCAAGCCAGGTGAGCCTTGACTTACCTTTATTTATTTTTTAATAAATTTATTTATTTATTTATTTATGGCTGCATTGGGTCTTCGTTGCTGCATGCGGGCTTTCTCTAGTTGTGGCGAGCGGGAGCTACTCTTCGTTGGCTCGCGGGCTCTGGAGCGCAGACTCAGTAGTTGTGGCTCGTGGGCTTAGTTGCTCTACGGCATGTGGGATCTTCCCGGACCAGGGCTCGAACCCGTGTTCCCTGCATTGGCAGGTGGATTCTTAACCACTGTGCCACCAGGGAAGCCCTGAGCCTTGACTTACCTTTAAATGACAGTTAAGCAACAAAAGCAGAACCCCAGTGGCCTAACGCTGCCCTCAGTCCTGCCCAGGTCCCACCGTGGTCTGCACAGCCCAGTGGGGTGTAGCCCTGGCCATCCCCTCACTCTGCTCCCTGGGTGCTCTGGCTGAGTGCACCCCTCTTTCAGAGCCTGTGCCTGCTCCCACTCGGCTCACCCCCTCATGTCATCCAGCTCTGCTCCGTGTCACCTCATCAGGGACTTGCGTGACCACCTAGTGTCAAATACGGCCACCTCCCGCCAGTCCATTTTGCCTTGCCCAGCTTTGCTTTTCTTTCTTCTTTTTTCCTAGTTCATTCTTCCTCCTTTTATTTATTTATTTAAAAAAATTTTATTGAAGTATAGTTGATTTACAGTGTTGTGTTAATTTCTGCTGTACAGCAAAGTGATTGTTATACATATATGTATTCTTTTTATATTCTTCTCCTTATGGTTTATCACAGGATATGGAATATAGTTCCCCGTGCTATGCAGTAGGACCTTGTTTTTCATCCATCCTATATATAATAGTTTGCATCTGCTAATCCCAAACTCCCAATCCATCCCTCCCACCCCGCTCCCCCTTGGCAACCACAAGTCTGTTCTCTATGTCTGTGATTCTGTTTCTGTTTCATAGATATGTTCATTTGTGTCATATTTTAGATTCCACATATAAGTGATATATGGTAATCGTCTTTCTCTTTCTGACTTACTTTGCTTAATATGATCATCTCTAGGTCCGTCCATGTTGCTGCCAGCTTTGTGTTTCTTTGTAGCAGTTGTCACCCCTGACATTTATTATGCTAGGAGGTAAGCTCCTGTGGGCACAGATGCAGCTTGTTCACTGTATGCCATGGGCAGGTGCTACCTGGCAGGCAGTGTACACCCAGTGAGGACTTGCTGCCTGGAGGAAGATGGCCCTGCCCTAAGCTGTGGATGCTGTGAAGGCAGAGACCAGCCAGCTCTGATTCAGCTGCATCCCGGGGGTCAGGCTTGCTGTCTGGGTCCCCTAATAGTGTGATGCACACATGTGTGCCGAGCAAGTGACCCCATGAAAGTCTTCTCAGCCCCAGGCCTGTGTGGAGAGAGGACAGCTGATGAACAGTTGACTCTGACCTGCTCTGGAGAGGCCCAGCCGTAGGTTCTGTTGTGAGCGATGTACCAGTGGCTATCCATGTCGGTCTTTATTTTATTCAGATTTTCTTTTACTTCTTAGTGAGAAGTTCTGTTGTTTTATAACCTTTGTGAAATATCTGTTTTCTATAATTTTTAACAATCAGTTTGGCAAACTAAAATTTCTACAGTAGCATTTCATTTTATTTGCATGTGAATTTTCTTCTTAAAGTAAATAAATCTAGAAAACAGTAAGCTTATTTAAAACTACTTTAAATTTTTTTTTTTTTAATATTTCAGAATCTGAGTTGCAAGAACTGTCTGAGGTGCTCGAGCTCCTTTCTGCTCCGGAACTGAAAGCCCTGGCAAAGACCTTCCACTTGGTGAATCCCAATGGGCAGAAGCAGCAGCTGGTGAATGCGTTTCTCAAATTGGCCAAACAGCCTTCAGTCTGCACTTGGCGCAAGAATCAGCCTGGCATTGGTGCAGTGATTTTGAAAAGGTTTTGTGGCTATTGTTATAGTAAAAACATTTGAAATGTTGATAGCACGTATTTAATTTATTTATTTTTATTTATTTTTAAGCTGCGTTGGGTCTTCGTTGCTGCGCATGGGCTTTCTCTAGTTGCTGAGAGCGGGGCCTGCTCTTTGTTGTGGTGTGCGGGCTCTAGGTGCACGGGCTTCAGTAGTTGTGGCATGAGGACTCAGTAGTTGTGGCTCGTGGGCTCTAGAGCGCGGGCTCAGTAGTTGTGGCGCACGGGCTTAGCTGCTCCATGGCATGTGGGATCTTCCCGGACCAGGGCTTGAACCCATGTCCCCTGCATTGGCAGGTGGATTCTTAACCACTGCGCCACCAGGAAAGTCCTGATAGCACATATTAACTCTTATGATGGGTGGTACGTGTTTTCAGATTGTAATTGTTTTTTTCAATTGCAGTTAGGTTGAGAAGGCGGTGAACCATTATTATAAAGACTGGATTCTTTCTTGGTTTATTATTCCTAATTCTTAAGATACCACACTGATTTCTAGGACCAAGAAAAATCAGGAGGCAAGAGATTAGAGGCACTAGGCCCTTGGCAAATTCTAATATTTTATTATTCAAGAAAAATGCAGTTTTAACTACTATTCTTATAGGAGTTTGGAATGTCGGTCCCCTGGACCTCCTTGGGACTCTACATGGAGATGGAGGAGGAGGGTGTTTTCTGGCAGTCTCTGTAGGTGAATGGTCCTCAAGTAAATGGTGGTGTGATGGGAATCCCACCCCTGTGTCCTCTCGGCTGTGGTGGTGGCACTGATCTCTGCACGCCCCAGGGATGCCACTCTGCTTTTGACTTAATGGCTTTTGGGCTGGTAAGAAAGTGTGAGGTCCTCCACTAGACCAGTGGCTCTCAGCTGGGCGCGACTGTGCCCTCCAGGGGACACCCGGCATCGTCTGGAGTCGTTTTCATTGTCCTGACTAAGGTGGGTAGTGGGTGCTACAGGCATTTAGTGAACGGAGGCCAGGGATGCAGCTGGGCATCCTCTAGTTCACAGCCTGGGCATCCCACCCCCAGGAAAGAGTTACACGGCCCGGATGTCAATAGCGAAACCCTGCCGTGTGTGGTGTTGCAGTTGTTGGAGCCGGAGGGCCCTGGGCTTCACATGCCGCCTTACCAAGAGCCTTTGGTAGCGACGTTCTACATAAATACCTATTATTTCATCTCAAGTGTCACTGGAGTCAAGATTTGAGAATTGCTAGTGTCAAATAGATAACACTTTTATGAGTTTTCCTGGCATTTCACATGTTCAGGACCAGCGTAAACCCTATCCTGCTCTTTTATTGAGGCAAACAGTGCGTGAAATCATTTGCAGATACAATTTCATCTAATCCTCACCGTGTTCCTAGGTGGGACTCTGAGCCCCAGAGAGGTTAAGAAATGCTTTAAGTCACACAGTTGGAGGTGGGAGATTTGCTTCAGGCTTAGAATAATGCATGCTGTTTAGCTTGAAATAATTTGTGAAATCTGACATCCAAATGCTTAAAAGCCAGAGAGTTATTTCCATATCATGTATTTTTCAGAGCTAAAGACTGGGCGGGACAGTCTCTGAGAGTGTGTAGAGACCCCCGGGCTGTGTTCTCCCGGGTCCTGCTGCTGTTTTCACTGACCCACGAGGTGGAAGAGGAGGAGGCGGCCTGTGGTGGGCAGGGCCAGCTTTCTACGGTGCTGCTGGTCAACCTTGGCCGCATGGAGTTTCCCAGGTATACCGTCAGTCGGAAAACCCAAATCTTCCAGGATAGAGAGGATCTCATCAGGTAAGGGCGTGTTTGCTCTCTATGAAATCTGTGTATTTTAAAATTTATGTAGAAGGCTTTGTTATTATTTTTTGCCATCCACAACAGAAACATGAGTTCATAGCCAAAATCGTTGTTTTAAAAATTTTATTTATTTTTAAACTTTTGTCTGTGTTGGGTCTTTGTTGCTGCACGTGGGCTTTCTCTAGTTTCGGCAAGCAGGGGCTACTGTTCGTTGCGGTGCGCGGGCTTCTCTTGTTGCAGAGCACAGGCCCTAGGCACACGGGCTTCAGTAATTGTGCCTCACAGGCTCTAGAGCGCAGGCTCAGCAGTTGTGGTGCACGGGCTTCGTTGCTCCGCGGCCTGTGGGAATCTTCCCGGGCCAGGGCTCAAACCTGTGTCCCCTGCATTGGCAGGCAGATTCTTAAGCACTGTGCCACCAGGGAAGTCCTCACTTTTGATTCTTGATTTAAGGTTTATGACTCAAATTTAGCAGAAATTGATTCTGATATTTGATTTTAGGAAAGTTGTTTAAGTGTTGTGTAGTATGTGCTTTAAAAAATAAACTCTTGAGATTATTGTATCAAAACAGGGTCAGTATAAACTGATTTTAGCCCATTTTGCCATAGTTATCAGGAAATTCAATATCCTATTTGTGTTCAGTTAGAATAACTTTTTTAGTCAAATCTTCTAGTAAGAATATTTCTTCTGACTGTGCTTTCTTTCGTCTCATGTCCTTTTACATCTTTGTTTTTAGTGACTTGGTGCTATTCTCTTTGGTGAGAACTCTGAAGCCAGGTTCCAGTCTCTCTAATGAACCATGAATCTACTCTGTGCCTCAGTTTACTCATCTGCAAAATGGGGAGATAATAGTACATTCCCACAGATCTGTGCTGATACGTGAAGCGTGCTTAGAGCCTGGCCTGTGGGGATTGCTCAGTGCGTCTTAGTGGTAGAATTGTCATCATTACCGCGTATCTAAGGGAGGTTGCTTTTCAGTTCTATGGTTGACAAAACCATGGTTGACAAGTTCAAAAGTGGGGAGGCTAGGGAGAAAAAATAAACCATCATGTCTTTTTTTTAGAAAGTAGTATCCTATAAATGTTAAAAATAAGTCAACATTCTTTTGTTATGCAGAGGGCTGTAGCACGGAAATGAAATCTGGTTGAAGTGACTTCAGGAAGGGTGATTATACAACACCAGTAGTGTGACACCTGGCCTGAGGAACCTTTCCCACCACCTTGGTACTTGAAATAATTGATCCTTTCTTTTCTTTTCTCATTTATTCAGTGCTCATGGGTTGAGTGTTGAGTACCTATTACGTGCCAGGTGGTGGAGTTGCAGTGTGAACAGATAGGGTCTTTGCCGCCGTGGAGTTACGCTTTACTGGGGAAGACAGGAAAGAAAACAGAATAATATGATAACTGCGGGGCAGGCTGGAGAAGTCCTGTGTAGATAGTGTGAGGCAGAGAGTGTCCCCGAAAGGTTGGAATTGAGGCTTGAGAATGAGGAGGAGCCGGTCCTGCAGGGGTCTGGGTGCCCGCGCCCAGGCTCTGTGGGCAGGAGAGAGCTTGCTGACCTCTGGCCGGAACCTCAGGGGCCGTGTGAAGGGGAGGTTGGGCAGGACCGCAGGTCAGGGGACGCTGGGCCTCAGAGCCCCGGTGAGCCGACTGGGTCATATCCGCTGGATGGGGAGCTGGGGAAGGGGTTTAGGCAGGCGAGGGATCTGGTGCACGTTTTACAAAAGCGTCCCGTGGAGTGGCGGCTGGGGGGCGGCAGGAGACTAATTGAGCGTTGGTGGTCCGGATGGAGGTCTTGGCTGGGCTGGCAGTAGCGGGCATTGTAGAGAATTGAACGTGCGAGATGTTGGGGAGGAAAGGAGTGAGTTTTGGTGTGGGTGGTGGCGCCATCAGATGAGATGGGGGACGTGGGGGGGGGCTGGGATGCCGGGGGGGATGCCCCCAGCCCCATGACTGAAGCTGCTCCGTGTGGTACTGGGCATGCCGTCAGGAGCCCAGGACGGAGCTCGGCCTGGGGAGGAACTGGAGTCTCCAGCACACGGCCGGGAATAAGATCCCTGAGGGAGAAGAGGAGGAAGGAGCTTGGCAGCCAGCGCCCAGGGGTTGGGCAGCATGGAGGAGCCGCCCCCGGCGGCAGGGAACCAGGGGTGTGTGTGGTGGGAGGACCCGGAGAAGAAGGTGTGTCAGGATGGGGCTAGATTGAACGCCCGGAGGAAGGGCAGTGAGGTCGAGTGGGATGGCCCACGGGGGTGGGCGGTGTACCGCAGGAGCCGAGCGCAGGGAGGGGAAGGTCGGTTCCAATGGGCTTCGGAGAAGCAGCCCCTGCTGTGGCGGCAGGGCGGTCTAGTTCCCTGGTGTCTTAAGGGTAGGAGATACTCGGGGGTGTGGGTGTGTGTTTGTGCACGTGCACGTGCAGATAAACCCATAGAAAGGGAGAGGCAGTCGGTGGAGGAGGAGGAGGGGACCTCCTGGGCCCTGGAGCACCTGCGGGAGGACCGGGGTGTGGGCAGGGTTGAGGCTGCTGTGGTGGAGGCTGGGGACCCCTCGAGCAGGGCTGGGCCGAGGTGTGCGAGCACGTGCCGAAACCAGCCGGCCTGGCTCTGCGATCGTCTTCAGCACGATTCGGGGAGTTGGTGCAGGCCCAGAGGAGTGAGCGGCCAGGGCACCCCGACCAGGGTGGGGCTGTGGCCGGTGTGTGTTCTTCCCCAGGTGTGGTCTGTGGGCCTGCGGGACAGGAGGCGCTATGGCTGGGACAGGGACCGTGCTGGAGGTGGGGCCTTGGTGAAGGTGCGGAGCTGCTGTCAGCAGTGAACGAGCTGGAAGGATTGGGGGCGGGGATCAGTGGAGGAGATGCTCGAAGTCAGCATCTTGAGGGTAACTCGGTCCATTGGGGACAGAAGGTCTTAGTGGCCACGGGCACGTGGGTGGCTGAGAAGAGGTTGGAGAATCGCGTTATCAGGGAGGAAGGAGGTGGAGAATTCTGAAGTCGTGGCCATCGTGGCGGGAGACCCAGGGAGACCAAGGCAGAGGGGACAGGGACAGGGGTGGGGGGTGCTGGCAGATGCCCGCAAGGAGGAGGCGTGGGCTTCGGAGGTGGGGGCTTTCAAGGAGGAAAGGAGGATTTGGAGGCGGAGGTGGGAGGGAGGAGGATGCTTCCATCCGTCTGGGCCCTGAGTGAGGAGAGCTGTCCCTGCTTGAGGGGGGCTGCGGGGAAGCTGTGCTCTCAGCCAGGTGTACAGAGGGCAGGAGACAGAGATCGGGGTGCAGGAGGGATGCTGTTCTTGGCAGCGCGGGGGTTGCGGGGGAGGTTTGGGAGACAGGAGGGAGGGCTGGTGACCGTGCAGGCGGCGATGGCGGCACCGTGGGGCTGGCGCTGGGCTCAATGGGCTCGTGAAGAGGGGGCTTGGTTCAGGTGGGCGGGAGGGCACTCCTGCCGGTGGGCCAACCTCTGGGCACCCTCTCCCTGTTTCTCTTTCCTTATCGACCTTAGAATTGTCCAGTTGCACGTTATAAGAGAGTTAGATCGGGCTTCCCTGGTGGCGCAGTGGTTGAGAGTCTGCCTGCCGATGCAGGGGACACGGGTTCGTACCCCAGTCCGGGAAGATCCCACATGACGCGGAGCAGCTAGGGCCCGTGAGCCATGGCTGCTGAGCCTGCGCGTCTGGAGCCTGTGCTCCGCAATAGGAGAGGCCACAACAGTGAGAGGCCCGCGTATCGTAAAAACAACAAAAAAAAACAACAACAAAAAAAAGAGAGTTAGATCGAAGCGTTCATGAGCAAATTTTTATATTTAGAGGCCATTTCTTTTACTCTTTTTTTAAAAAAAGTTATTTTATTCCAGTATAGTTGACTTACAATGTTAATTTTTGCTGTGCAGCAAAGTGATTCAGTTCTACATCCGTCTTTTACTCTTACGTGATAGTGTTTGCACATATTGCTCGTGCGTGCTTTTTCTTTTAAGTGTGCGTCCAGAACACAATGACTGTGCCCTCGAAGCGTTAGAGAACTGATTGGGCGAATGTCTCAGGTGCACTGACAAGTTGTCTTTCTTCACTGAAGTGTGTTCATAACACTGCAGCATGGCCGTCTCCCAAAGACTGTCCCTGAAGTTATTTTTGAAAATCCCCAATAGTTCTCTTAGCTCGGGCAGCATCCCTCTGTCTGCCTCTGGCTCAATGATTAAATGACCAAACCTACGCTTGTGTGTAATTCTGAAGTCAGTTACCTGTTTACAAGGTTGCCAGATTGCTGAATGAACGAGCATCAAAAGTCAGAAAGGAAGCGCGGGTCAGTATTACATGCATATAACGAGATGTGTTATGTAATAGTGCGGTGTGAGTGTTTTCATCTTTCCGGTTGGGTAGCCTGTCTGAGTTTTTCTAGGCCACTCCCGTCGGGTAATACGTCAAATTATTACTGAGGTAAAATGTAACGCTCGTATTTTCAAAAGCAGAGTTAGACGTGGTGGACAGGATGTGGAATTTTGTGTGTCAGTGCTCGTTCACCCCTGAAGCTTGGATGGCCTGGCCCCCCCCCGCCTCCTGCAGGTACGCAGCGGCCGCGCACATGCTGAACGACATCTCCACCGCGATGGCCAGCGGGGCCTGGGAGGAAGCCAGGGAGCTCGCTCGGTGTGCAAAGCAGGATTGGGACGGACTGAAAGGCCACCCGTCCCTGAGGTGAAGTGGTTCTCGGGTCCCTGTCAAAGTTTACTGTCTAGCCGAGTTGTTCTAACTGCTTAGAACAACTAAGGAACTTGGGTTCCTGTCGGACAAAGGTTGGTAGCCTCTTCCGTGGAGGGCCAGCTAGGCAGTGGTCAGGCTCTGCCAGCCACATGCTCACTGGCCTCTGCTGTCCTGCTGTGAGCGTGCCCCACCTCCCTCCCAGCGAGTGGGCGGGGCTGTCCCAATGCAGGTGTGTTTGCAGACACCGAAATGTGAGTTTCATGTAATTTTCACAGGCCACAGACTATTTTTCTCCTTTTGACTTATTTTAACCATTTAGAAACGTGGAAATCACGTTTGGTTTGTATATATACGCTGGGTTTGTATAAAATCAGGTGGGAGTCCTGTGTCTGGCCCGAGGGCGGGCGTTTGCTGACCTCCAGCCCTCATTTCACACCGCTTTCTGGGGGACCTCGGAAGGGTGGCTGTGAGAGCGTAGATTTGTGGTGTAGAAAACTGCCCACGACAGGCAGTGTTCCGAATATATCTTCTTAAAAGGTAGGAATTCAGTCTGCTCTGTCACTTCTTGTGATTGTCTTACAACACATAAACAAAGCGCTAAACTGCTGGCGTACGTCTTTGTTCTAGATACCACGAGAAATTGCCACTCTTTCTCCGGTGTTTTACCGTTGGTTGGGTTTATACGAGGATTTTGTCCCGAACCGTTGAAATACTGCAGAGACTTCACATGTACCAGGTGAGTGCACAAGCCCCCGCCCCCGGCTCCTAGCGAGGGGGCTGGCTCTTGACTTCTCCCAAGTACTTGGTCAGCACACGGCGATGCAACGAGGGCCTGCTTCCCGTGGGCACCTGCCATCTCCTGGTCGGTAGGAAGACGGCCGAGGGCGACCTGCTGTTCCGCCAGCTGTGAGCTGACGCCTGTGCGCCAGGATGGCCAGGTGACGGTCAGAGCTCCGCAGGGAGCCGCTGATGGTCTCTGCAGCCTGTGTGACAGGGAGGGTCTCCCCAGACCCCTGAGGCAGAAACCTCACCTCTGCTTGTGTTTCCCTGGCAGCAGTAGTGGACGGTCTGGAAATAATTTATAATCACGAATGAGAAGTTCAGTCGTATCCCTCCTCGTATTAAACGTTGTGAGATTGCTGGAGTTAGCTTCTGTTGTGTTGACACTTGTGTAATTGAAACATGGTGTTTTACAAAGAGAATGTGCTAGGGCTGGGCCAGTGGGTCCCCCACGAGGGGTCTGTGGACCCGCCCCAGAGGCCCTGTGGGGTTGGCTTCGGGGAATCTGCGAGTGTGTCTGTGGGGTTTGTGCGTTTTTCTCGGGAGATGCGTTAGATCCTTCAAAGAGATCCGGGAACCACCAAAGATGAACATGAAGCGTGACCAGTAAACCTAGACCAGAAAGTCCCCCTGTTGAGGTGGGGTGTTTGGGTGAAGACCCCCTTGTTCCTGTCCTGACCCCTGCCCATCACAGCCTCGGCCCTGTGACCGACTGGGTTCCCAGATGCACATGGGCCTGCAGCCCAGCCACTGCTCCTGCCCAGAGTCTGACCGTGTCTGGCCTGTGCTGCCGACCTGGTTTGCAGAGAGTGCCGAGCTGCACAAGCTGGTGGGGGGCCTGCTGAGAAGCATGGGGCGCCTCCGGAGCTCAGGCCACTCCCGAGGGACGTCCCGGGGCCCCACTTGGCAGTCCACGTCCTGAGCCTTACTTTAGAATGGAGAGGAATGCTGTATAGATATACTTTGACAATTTTCCTGACTACTCAGTATAATGGCAGACGCTTGGTGTGTAGGTGTCTAATGCCCATCCCTTGTTGTTGCCACAGGAAGCCGTCAAGGAGCTTGAAAACCTTTTGTCCCAGAAAGTGTACTGTCCTGACAGCAGAGGTCGGTGGTGGGACCGGCTGGCTCTCAACTTGCACCAGCACCTGAAGCGCCTGGAGCCGGTACTCAGCTGCGGAGCCGCCCAGCCTTTGTTCAGTTTGGCATACATTTAAAAATATAGCAAACTGTTAATACCTTAAAAATCTAAATGTAATTAGAACGTTGATTTCCTTTTTCTTAACTTTTATACTGGGCTACGGTTGATTTAGAACATCGGTTTCTTTTTTTTTTAATTAATTAATTTTTAAATTTTTGGCTGTGTTGGGTCTTCGTTGCTATGCGTGGGCTTTCTCTAGTTATGGTGAGCGGGGGCCGCTCTTCCTTGTGGTGCGTGGGCTTCTCGTTGCAGTGGCTTCTCTTGTTGCAGAGCACAGGCTCTAGGCACGTGGACTCAGTAGCTGTGGCGTGTGGGCTCAGTAGCTGTGGCTCGTGAGCTCTAGAGTGCAGTGTAGTTGTGGCACATGGGCTTAGTTGCTCCACGGCATGAGGGATCTTCCCAGACCAGGGCTCGAACCTGTGTCCCCTGCATTGGCAGGCGGATTCTTTTGTTTTTTTTTTAGATGAGAGTGAGTTTATTGAGAACAAAGAGCAGAGTTAGCGAGGGGCACTGCAAGTACAGCCGGCCGATTTCCTGATAGACCAGGGAGAACCTACCAGCAGGCGGATTCTTAACCACTGTGCCACCAGGGAAGCCCCTGGTTTCTTTTTTTTTTAATTTTTATTTTATATTGGACTATGGTTGATTTAGAACGTTGATTTCTTAAACATCCTTCTTTGTCTGTGTTCTTCCAACCCCAGAAGAAGTAGCAGGGGCGCGAATATGGGGGTGACAGTGGGGTTGGTGGGTGTGTCGGCCGCAGGATCGTGTCGGGATTCAGGGATGAAGTTCTAGGGGTGGAGGGAGCTGGAGGGCTAGATGTGTCCGCCTCCACACAGTTTTGGAAATGGTGGTTTTGGAAATGGTGGTTGTATTCACTCGTTGCCCGGGGCCTCCTGGGAGAAAGATGGATGGAAGGCGTTCCTCCCACCGTGCGACGTGGTGTCTGACTCAGCAGGGCGGGCGCCTTCCCTTCCAGGCTCTGCCTTCTCTGTGGCGGGGACCTTGTGAGTCCGAGGACAGCGTTGGCTGTCAGCTGCTGCAGCCAGCAGGGCGGGGCCTCCCGAGGTGGCGACCGTGGCCCTCTGTGTGGCCGCCTGCGGTCCCCTGTCCCTGCCAACCTCATGTTTGCATTGAGCAGAGGCACTACGGCTCCGGGAGCTTTTGTTTCTCCAGGGGCAGGTCAAGTGAATCAGGATGATGGAGAGCTGGAAAATTTGACCACGGTGGTGGACGATGACATACTATTTTTACTGCCTTAACCTGAAAAGGTGCCTTGTTACCTCAAGTGCTTCCAGCCGGGAGAGCTGTTTCCTCTCCCAGAGGCGGGTGTGGTGCCCCTGCCTGGCGCTGACTCGGGCTGACAGGGCAGGAGAGGCCTCTGGTGGCCCCTCACCCAGCGTGGACAGAGGGTGTGTGCGCGCTGCCTGTCTCTTTCATTGAAATAAAGGTTCCAAAGAGTTGATAGACTTTCCCCTTGCTCGGGTCTGCTGATAGGAGCGTTCACTCATACTCCGAGGTTATCTTTGAGACAGATGGAAAACCCTGGTTCCTTTTTGCCTTTTCCCAAGAATCTTCCCGGCCATGCTCATAACCCCTGTTACTTTGTCACCGTTCCTTCCCTTCTCTACATCAGTCTCCAGGGAGGGCACCTGCCAGCCCAGCAGAGGCTCGTGCCTGCAGGTGCCCAGCAGCCAGCCGGCCAGGCCAGGCTGAGCCCGAGGCCGCCCCTCCCTGCAGCCAGCGCGGCTCCCACGGGGCTACAGAGCTGGCGGCAGCCCCGCCTCGTTCTCTGCTTGATTCCTCTGCACCACCCGGCTCTGATGGCCTGATCTTCACTGATTTTCAGGGCTTTTTAAAAACTTTTTATTCTTTTATTGTAGTAAATATATATAACAAAGAAAACTTGCAGTTTAACCATCTCTAGGTATACAGTTCAGTGGCGTTAATTATACAGCTGATCCTTGAACAACTCGGGGACTGGGGCGCCGAGCCCCCCTGCCCCCGCACAGTCAGAAATCCACGGATAACTTTGTAGTTGGCCCTCCATTTCTGAGGTCCTGTGTCTGCAGATCCAACCAACTGTGGACCGTGCAGTGCTGCAGTCTTTACTGGAAGAAATCTGTGCATATGTGGACCCGAGCAGTTCAAAACCGTGTTGTTCAAACATCATCACTGTCTGTTCCCCAAACTTTTCATCCTCCAAACAGAAACTCTGCTCCTGTGAAACAGTTACTCCTGTTCCCTCCTGCCCCGGTTCCTGGTTACCTCTAGTCTGCTTCTGTCTCTAGGAATCTGCCTGTTCTGAAGTGGAATCATGGAATCTTTGTCCTTTTGTGCCTGGCTTATTTCAGTAGCATAACGTCCTCAAGGCTCATCCATGTTGTAGCAGGTGTCAGTGTCCTTGCCTTTCAAGGCTGAATAATACTCCATTGTGTAAACGGACCACGTTGTGTTGATCCCATCTGTAGATGGACACTTGGGTTGTTCCCACTGTTTGGCTGTTGTGAATAGCACTACTGTGTACAAATATCTGTTTGAAACTCTGCTTTCAGTCGTGGTGGGCGTGTACCTGGACGTGAGGTTGCTGGGTCACGTGGTAATTCCGTGTATCACTTTGTGAGGAACTGCCGAACCGTTTTTCACAGTATTTGGATCGTTTTTCCATTGTTGCCAGCAAAGCACGAGGGCTCCAATTTCTCCCACATCCCCGCCGACACTTTTTATTGTCCATTTTTCTGAGTACAGTCATCCTAGTGGGTGTGAAGTAGTATCCCATGTAGTTTTCAGTATTTTTGTTTATTTGTCCAGCCCTGAATAACCTTAGAAAATGCATAACCCCTTCAAACCTAAGATTCTTCTCCCTATAAATGAGGCTCCCTGGGACTGGGAGGTGGTCAGACGGCCGGGCTTCTGCCCTAGAGGTGCCTGCTCTGCATACCGAGCCCCTGGGTGGTGCCCCGAGCGCATCCCGGACCAGGTCCCTCTCCCCAGCCTCCTCCGTCTCCTGAGGGTGTGGCAGCTGAGATAGGCTGTGTCCACACGTGTGACCAGGACATAGTGTCTGGAGCACGGCTGCTTGTGCCCCAGACATTTGCATCGGGGTCTGTGCTGCTTCTGTGCTCGGCATGGGACCTAAGGGAATGTCCTTGTCTCTGGAAGGGCTGCTTTGCCCACCACTAATTAGCAAAATGAATGATTAATTAACAGTGGGGTTTCCCGTCACATGAAACGAGGGGATGCTGCACGGGGACTTCAGGACGCTGACAGGCACCGTGCTCTTTGCTAGGCCATCAAGTGCATCACAGCAGGGCTGGCGGATCCGGACGTGCGGACAGGCCACCGCCTCTCGCTGTATCAGAGGGCCGTGCGCCTGCGGGCCTCTCCCAGCTGCCAGAAGTACGTGCACCTCTTCCGTCAGCTCCCAGAAGTCACTGTGGGTGACGTCAAACATGTAAGTAAATATTCTTGGGGCACTTGGGATGAATTCTTGTTTTTATTCCTGAACACAGCCTTAGAGAGGTTTTCAGCGCGTGTTTCTTGTCGACTCCAAAGACCCTCTGGCTTGCTGTGGGCAGCGACCTGGCCTCGCCCCCGTCCTCACCTGGGCGTTGGGAGGCTGGGCCGGCAGGGGCTGTGACTCTGTAAACTCCTGAGTCAGCAGCTCACAGCCTTTCCAGGTCCCCCTGCCTGGTCAGGGCCCCAGAGAGCAGAGGGCCAGGCTGTGACCTGCGTCCTCATGGGCACCAAGGTGCGGGTCACATGGCCTGGCACCTCGCTGAGGATGGGTGGCCTTTCGGGGGCGGAGGACAGTGTATCCTTGGGGTAGCAGAGCCGGGTGTGCAGGGCTGGAGCAGGAGGAAAGCTAATGGTGTTCCTCCCCTTGCCCCCCCCCCGCAGGTGACCGTCACGGGCCGGCTCTGCCCGCAGTCTGGGCCGGGCAAGTCTGTCTTCGTGCTGGAGGCTGGGGGGACCGCCCCTGCCACCGTCCTGTGCTCTGTGGAGGAGCTGGCGCTGGCCCATTACAGACGCTGTGGCTTCGACCAGGGTAACGCTGGGGCTGTATGGCCACAGTGGGTGGTGTCCCGCCCCACAGCCAGTGTCCGCACCTGCCACCCGTGAGGGCGGCGCCTTCTGGGGGGACGCGAGGAGCAAGGGAGGCCGGGTTACCCTCAGAGCTTGTGTCAGGCAGGGGGACAGGACGGGGCAGAGGACCACGAGATGCTGCCGATAGGCAGCCGGTCAGAGGAGGGCAGCCGGGGCCAGGCTGCTTCTAAGAGTACCCGGCAGTCTGGGGGAGTGGGTGGCGTGAAGAGGATGGAGGGCCGAGCCCTGACAGGACGTCACGCCTGGGACCAGAGACATGGTTGGAAGAGTTGTGGGTCAGATTCCTTGTAAAATGAGCTCTCTAGCCCAGGTGAGGGAGGAGAGCAAATGTCAGTAAGAATTGGAGCTTTTCCCATCTTCCTTCCCAAGAGACGTGTGTGATCACCCGCCCCTCCAGCCGCGCCCGCTCTGCTGCGTCTCCTGGGGGCTGAGGCCTCAGAGTGAAATGATGGACGTGACCTCGCAAGAGAGAAACACGGCTGGTTCCCGCTGAACCGGGCTGCTGTGTGTGTGTGGTGGGGGTGTGTGTGTGTGGGTGTGCAAGGGCGTGTACGGCTGCAGGGCAGGTGGTCTGCGGCCCCTCAGGGGTGAGCGGGACTTTGCTCTTTGAGCCACGGATGAGATGCTCTGTGTGTCTCAGGCCAGATGTGCAGAGGGACCAGGACCAGGTGCCCCTGGTTCTCTTCTTTCTGGGCTGCTTGGCATCCTCTTTGTTCAGACTTTGTGGGTTTCACTCAGAAGCCGTTTTCTGAACTGTGTAGAGCCCAAGTGGGAATTAATTCTGCCTGGTTCCAGGAACTGGGAGCTGAGGACTCCCACTGGCCATCGAGGGGAGGGGAGGAGGGCTGGAGAGGGCACCCGGCGTCTCTGCTGCTCGGGGATGAAGGCGCCAGAGGGAGAGACCCCGCGGCTGGCAGAGGCACTGGAACCTCTGGGAGGTGATAAGCCTCCCTGGCCGGGGAGGGGATGCGGCAGGCCAGCCAGGACGGGCCCGGACCTGGATCCTGTCCCTCGCTTCCTCCCAAGCCTGTGTGTCCTTTGTCCCCTCTGAGAGCTGGGAGCAGCCCCCAGCCCCCCTCCCAGCCCCCGGGGCCATCCTGGGGACGTCCCCGGCATGCGGGTCTCAGCCAGGAGACGCCAAGGGCGAGGGGTCCACGTTCGGGAGCTGGGCCTGGCCATTTGAGAAACACCTGAGTAAGACGTGTGGTGACTCGTGTGTGACGGCCTGTGTGCTGTCAGCAGCCCAGGCACCGGTGTCCAGACACAGTGGAGGGGCCGCGCCCACCTGCCCACGCGTGTGGGGCCCGCGCCGGGTCCTCAGGGTCGTCACCCGCGGGCCTGCTCACCTGAGAGCAGCACAGAGCTGTGTTAAGATCGTCTGCTCGTCCCTCCCGTCCACTGGAGGTGGCTCGGCTTCTGTGTGTCCCCGTGAGCCCTCTTCCCTTTGCTTTCTTCCATTTTGGCCTTGGAGAAGGAGCTGCAAATTCAGTGCTTTGTCTAAGGCCAGACTAAAGAAAAGACCGTGAGAATTTGCCTTATAATTGGTAAAAGGAACTGGTCAGTCTCTGTCCTTAGTGAATGTACTGAATAGAAAAGTAACATAAAAACCGTGAGGGAACCGCAGAGGAAGCTGCAGCTGCCCGTCAGGGCGACGACGACGGCGGCTGGGCGATTACCTTGGAGGGACTGGGGTGGGGGGGCTTTAGCCTTTTTTAAAAAATAACTTGTTATTAATGTCATGGAAGCTGCGGAACATGCCTTTATGGGAAAGCAGAGAGGTGTGCTGAGCTCCCCGCGACCCCTGCTTCACCCAGCCCTCCTCCATCCGCCGTCCCCCCTAATGTTGGAAGCAGACCCCAGACCTTGGCTCCTGTGGTTACTCCCAGGGGGCCCACGGGTTCGGTCCACATGTCCAGGCCAGGCCCCCCCATGTCTGTGCTGAAGGGTCACTAGGTTGAAGAACACTCAGGTGTCTTCACGTATGTGAAAATCAGGACATCATTTCACTGGCGTGTGATGTGATCATTCAGATGAGTGAGGACACAAAACGACCCCGCAGGAGGGGACCTCGTAACACACGGGCCTCTCTCTGCTGCGTGTCCAAGGTGATGGTTAAGATGAACCTGTGTGATGTCTGTATCACTTACCGGGAAGGTGATGCTACTGAGGACGAAGTGCACACGCCAGTCAGGACAGAGATACAGGAGACCCGGAGGGTTAGGAATAAAAGAACAGAATGCAGGATCGGTCCCCGCGGCGTGGCGGGAGCCCTGTAACCCGGCGTCAAGGGAGGAGGAGCAGGCCCTGGGCAGGCGGCTGCCGGCTGTGAGCCGCACGCAGCGAATGCTTTCAGTTTAGCCATGAGCTTGAAAGACAGACGGACAGTTCCGATTCTGGAATATCAATTTTTTTATAAAATATTTTTTTCCTTTATTAAGATTGATGCAGTGAACCTGAGCAGAACCCTGCTGTGGGTCTTTCCTCTGGAGGAGGTTTGGTGTGAGGGCGACCTCAGACCCTCTAGGGAAGTTTCTTTCAGAGTTCCTCAGAAGGATCTCCTCAAATGATTGGACTTAACAGCACCAACGCTCGCCGACGGCTCAGGGTTCAGGGATGCTGCTGTCCAGGGTGGAAAGCCAGGCTTGCCTCCCTCGGGCCCGGCAGGGTGCAGGGCTCCAGGGCGAGGCTTCAGCTGGCGGCCCGAGCGGATAGCGGAGGACGGCCTGCGGGGCAGGGGCCAGCTGAGGGGGCGCACAGCGCAGCCTGGGCCAGGGCTGCCTCCAGCGGGCCTTGATGGGACCTGTGCTGCCTCTGACCTCATGTGCGATGCCTGGGGCCCACTGGCCGGAGAGATGCCACAGCCTGTTCAGGGGGCGCAGGCGTCAGGTGTGCTGAGGGGCCAGGTGGGGCTCGGCTCTCTCCGGGAGGCTCCGGCCCTGCGGACCCTGCTCTGCCGTTCACACGGCCTGGGGCTGGGCCTGGCCTCTGAGGTCACCGCCCCATCGTGTGGTCTGGATGTGGGGTGAAGGGGGCGTCTGGACTAGGTGGTCTCTGACGCGGAAGCTTTCTGTAAAACCCCAAGTCTTAGAAACCCTGGGCACGGTGTCCAGGCCGAGGCAGAGGAGTACTGGGTGGAGGAGGCGAATGGGGTCAGAGGGCACAGGCTCCCAGGGCGCCCAGACTCCTTCCCAGAGGGCTTTTCCAAGTGAGGCCGAGGGGCCCCCTGCCCCAGAGCCCCTCAGGGGATGCCCCTGCCTCCGAACCCACCGAATGGAACCCCCAGAGCCTGAGGAGGGAATCTGCTTTTATTTTTAAACGTGTTCCTTAGGTTTTTCCACTCTAGCTCCAAAATGTGCATTTGAATTTTCTCATGATTACTAAGATTTTTTGCCTTTAAACAAGGCTTCTGCATATAAGCAACATAATGTAAAAAAATGACCTAGGAATGGAACAAAAACAGCATTTGCATTTGAATGTAAAATATTTGCTATTTTCTTCAAATTGAGTAGGCAGTGGGATATGGTAGTGGTTTTTAAAAAACAGAAGAAATGGATTTTTCTTGTGTGTGTGTGACTTTGTCTCAGGGATTCACGGGGAAGGGTCCACCTTCAGCACGCTGTACGGTCTCCTCCTATGGGATGTCATCTTCATGGACGGGATACCAGACGCCTTCAGAAACGCCTACCAGGTAATCATGGCACGTTTTCAGGCAGCAGACACTTCTGCACGCGCGTGAGTCACTCCCGCCTGGGTGCCCCGCCTCTGCAGCCATCAGAAACCTGCCCCTCTTTTGGATCCTGGTGCTAATTCCACCATAAGGATAGCTTTTAATTTTAAAATGTGATTCATACAATTTAAAATGTAAGTATGTTAAGTTTTAAACTTTAAGCCTACTTTACTGGAATCATTCCGTTTGAAACTTTTAGTGTAAGTTTCTTCAGCTTCACCCAGGTGGGCCCAGGTGCTCTCATATGCTTTGTCACATGTGCCGGCTAAGCGTTCCACCAGTTTAACCTAAAAGCTCCTTTTGCAAATTATTACTCTAAAATACCCAGTGTAATAAGTTGCTTTTATATCAGATTACTTAGGTAATTTTTACATGTCTTTTGAGAAAAAGAATGTGTCAACTTCATCAGATTGGCCAGTTCCCAAATTTGATCTTGACTCTTCTCATGACTCCGGCCTCCCCAGGCACAGTGTGAGCTTATTTTCCCTGCACACAGGCGGCCCCGCTGGACCTCTGCACGGACAGCTTCTTCGCCAGCAGAGCACCAGCCATCGAGACCCGGCTGCGGCAGATTCACGGTGCCTCCGCGGAGAGCCTGCGGGCCTGGGTGGCAGCCGCGTGGCAGGCCCAGGAAGGCAGGGTGGCCTCCCTTGTCAGCTGGGATCGCTTTGCTTCTCTTCAGCAAGCCCAGGTGACGGTCTGCAGGCAGGATTCCTTGATGCAAGGTGTCCTTTTGGCAACTGTAACAAAACACACACACGCATGCCTACATGCACGTGTATGTGTGTGGGTATATATGCACGCACACACGTACGTGTGTGTGTGTACGTGTGGTACCCCAGCCCACAGGCCTCTTACTGAAGGAACAATCACAAGCATGAACAAGCCTCCCTTACGCCTTCTGCCCATTTGGTTGGCAGCTTCCCTTGGCCTGGCCTGTGGCCCCTGGAGGGCGGACACCATCCCTGTCCTGTGACTGCTGGCCTCTGAGGGTCATCACTGTCACATTCCTGAGTGCTTACCCCAAATTCCCTCTTCCTTAGCTGCTCCCCGGATGTTTCCGACCGGGCAGAAGCTTGGTAACTGACCCAAGGAGAAGTGGTCCCCAGAGCTTGCCGGGGGCATTTTAGCCCCTGGCTCTGGAGCCCCAGCACAAGCAGCAGAAGGGCACTTGGTGTTCCTGGACGCCTCTCTGCTGAATGACACATGGAGTCCCTGCCCCATCTCACAGTCACTGGGGGGGCTTCAGGATCTCCGTCCCAGGGGAGGGCTGACTGTCCCTGTGTTTCGTGTCCAGGATCTTGTGTCCTGCCTGGGGGGCCCCATCCTCAGTGGTGTGTGCCGGCGCCTGGCCATGGACTTCCGACACTGCCGAGGGGGCCTCCCTGACCTGGTGGTGTGGAGCTCCCAAAGTCACCACGTTAAGGTCAGTTGAGCCAGAATGGAAAGTCATGGTGGTGACTTTAATGATCAACTTAATGCCACAATCTAGGCATTTCTAGCATGGTGGTTGACAAGGCCGAATCCCTTGAAGGCTGCTGGACTGAGGGCTGGGGTTGTTCGGTGGCTGTTGGCAGAGGTGCCCTCGGTGCTGGCATGTGGGCCTCTCTGCAGGCAGCTCCCCCGATGGCAGCGTATTTCATCCGAGCAGGTGAGTGAGAAGGGCCAGGGTGTGAGCAAGACGGAAGTCAGTCTCTTAGCAGCTGATCTTGGCAGTGAAGTTCCATTGCTTTTGCTGTGTCCACTGTTAGCAGCAAGTCCATGCTCAAGGGTGGAGATTTTGCAGGTGTGAGCTCCAGGAGGCCAGGATGGTTGGGAGCTGTTTTCTAAGCTCCAGGAGTGAGCACTTCCTCACGTGTTGTAGGCTGGATGCCTCCCTTGCCTCACCCTGCTGCCCATCACAGGCTGGTGGCTTCCTTATTATTGAGTTTTGAGATGAAAAAAACCTCTGGTACAAGTCCTTTCTGAGAAACTAATCTGTTCTTTAATGAATCAGTGTCATATGACGTCTCTGACTGTAATTGTGGATTTGGTTCTTTCTCCCTTGCAGTTATGTCAATGTTTGCTTCATATATTATTCGATGTATAAACCTAGGGTTGTCATGTCTTGATGAAATGAACTCTTTATCATTATGAAATGACCTTCCTTTATTCCTGGGTTCTTTGCTCTGAAGTTGAACTGATATATAGCCACTCCAGCTTTCTTTTGGTTAGTTTAATGTGATACTTTTTCTGTTCTCTTACATTTAACATATTTTTTCTTTATATTTGAGTTTCTTATATATTCTTGTAGGCAGCATTTACCTGGGTCTTACTTTTTAATCTAATTTGACAACCTCTGCCTTTTAATTGGGTATTTGGAACATTTATATTTCATGTTATTCATGTTTGGCTTTAAACCTGTCATCTATTTTTTTTTTTAAAGGATACACTTATAAGTTTATTTTATTTTTGGCTGCATTGGGTCTTCATTGCTGCGTGTAGGCTTTCTCTAGTTGTGGCGAGTGGGGGCTACTCTTTGTTGTAGTGTGCAGGCTTCTTATTGCGGTGGCTTCTCTTGTTGTGGAGCATGGGCTCTAGGTGTGAAGGCTTCAGTAGTTGCAGCACTCGGGCTCAGTAGTTGTGGCTCGCAGGCTCTAGAGCACAGGCTCAGTAGTTGTGGCGAACGGGCTTAGTTGCTCCACGGCACGTGGGATCTTCATTTATCATGCACATAACAACAGGCTATTTTTATGCACATAACAACAGTATATTTTTATATCTCCTCTCCCAGCCTTTGTGCTGTGTTCATACATTATACCTCGACATGTTATAAACCCTGTGGCACATTATTTTTGCTTTCTACAGCTGACTGAGTCTTTATATTTACTCATGTAGATACAAATTCTAATGTTTGTTATTCCTTTATATAGATCCAGATTTCCATGTACTATCATTCTCTTCTTGACTGAAGAACTTCCTTTAACATTTCTGGAAATGGAGGTCTGCTAGTAATGAATTATTTAGGTTTCATATATTGATATTTTAAGACTTTAAGTCTTTGTTTTTGAAAGATATTTTTTTCTGGGCAAAGAATTCTGTTGACAGTTTTTTTTCAGTACCTTAAAATATTGGGCCACTGTTGTCTAGCTTGTATTGTTTTCAACGAGAAATCAGTAGTCTTTCCCCTCTGGCTTTTAAAAATTCTGGCTGCTTTTAAGAGATTCATTTTTTCACTGATTATGCAATTTAGTTATGATGTTTCTTAGTGTTGTGTTCTTTATGGTTCTGTGCTTGGGGTTCACTGAGCTTCTTGGATCTTTGGGTTTAGTTTCCATCAAATTTGAAAAATTTTTGGCCATTATTTCTTCAAATATTTTTCTCTGTCTTCTTCCCTTTGGGGACTCTAATTAAACTAGTCTTAGGTTGCTGAAATGCTCTCTTCATTAAAAAATTTTTTTCTATACTTCATTTTGGATAGTTTTTATTGCTTTGTTTTGAATTTTGGTGATCTGCAGTGGACAAAACTGACACAGTTACGCTTTCATGGAGCTGATATGTAATGAGCAGTTTTATCTTGTGATAAACACCATGAAGAAGTGCATAGGAAGGACCCTTCTTAGAGATGAATTTAAGCTGAGCACGGAAGAAGACGTCAGACACGTGAAGAACAGGGAGACGTGTCCTAGGCGGTGGGAACAGCAAGCGTGATGAATGTCTACCCTTTGGTTGGGCAGATGTTGTCTGTCTCGCGAACTGAGAGGAAGCCTTTGGTGTGGTTGGCAGGCGCCAGATTACACAGTTTTGTAGGTCATGGCAAGAAGTTTGGGTTTAATTGCAGACCTGACAAAGTGTTTGAGGCGTGTTAAGCAGGAGAGTGACAGTGCAGTGTGTGCTTTAAAACTATTTTTCAACTGCTGTATTACGAATCGATTTCCTAATTCTCTGTGAACTGTCTGGTTTCTACAGAAAAGGAAACTTTCTCATTGAATATCATATGTGTATGTTTAGTTGCTATACACATGTAAGTACAGCAGCATAGAGGATACGCCATCTAAATAGTTGTCAGTGGAAACTACCGTAGCTTACCTGAATGACCTTTCTGTCTCCCAGCTGGTGGAAGTGAAGGGCCCCAGTGACCGTCTTTCGCAGAAGCAGATGATCTGGCTGGATGAGCTGCACCGGCTGGGGGCGGACGTGGAGGTCTGCCATGTGGCTGCAGTCGGAGCCAAGAGCAGGGGCCCCAACTGAGAGCCGTGGGCTTGGGAGCATCTGAGAGCGTCAGAAGCGTCAAGTGTCACTACATCTTATTTAATTTTGTTGTTGTCGTAATAAACCTGGCAGTGTAAGGACTCATCACTGTACAGTGTCTGTGTATCACAAACCTTGGTATTGGCTTCAGGACACTCACTGATTCCATAGAGCAGGTAATGAACTTTTAAAAAGGTCAAAACCTTGGTGGCCGTTTCAGGAGCTAGATGCATCTGACTTATAGGAAAGCTGGAACCCCCCACCCCAAAAGGAGATGATTCACAGCTTTGTGTCTTTTATAAAGGAGCGTACACAATGTGTCTTCCTAAAAAGTATATTGGAAATGGAGATTCCTTAATTTATCTATGTTTTTCTATACTGCCCTTACACATTTGGCTGCTAAAATTCTTGTTCTATGATTATTTGCTCACTCCAGGTCTAGGGTCACATTTGGGTAATTCTCACAATATTTTAAACTTCTTCTTCATCATTATATTTGTTACGGTATGACTTGCTGAAGGCTCAGATGGTGGTTAGTATATTTTAGCAGGACAGTATTTTAAAATACTTCAAGGTAAGAACACTTTTTTTAGACATAATGCTACTGCACATTTAAAAGACTACAGTATAGTGGAAATATAACTTTTATATGCACTGGAAAGCCAGCAAATTCACGTGACTTGCCTTATCGAGATCCTTGCTTTATTGTGGGGCTCTGGAACTGACCTGCGGTATCGCCAAGGTGTGCAGGTACAGGGCTGCCGTCACTGTTGGAAGAGCCTTGGGCTGGGGAAGGTGGACGCAGGAAGGGGTTTATCAGAATGGTAGGCCCAGGCGTGGCGGGCCAGGCTCCCGCTCCCAGAGACTAGTTCCAAGACCTTCTTAAGGAAATGGTGCTCCCCAGCTTTTTAATTTGTTAAATGGAAGGACACCCACATGGCCGTGACAACAGCCAGCTGTGCCCTGAGGTTAGAAATGTTCCCCATCTCTGCCTTGCTTTACAGCAGGCAGAGCGTCGGGTGGACGACACACAAGCACGGCTGAAGAAAACACTCTCGCTTCTTGATGCTCTGTGTTCTTGCAGGGGACTCGTACTGACAACGAAGGCAGTGATTCCTGTGGAAATTTTATTAGCAGTCAACACTTCCTTCACATTCACCACTGCTGAAAAGCAGGGTCTCTCACCTTCATGCACATCCTGCTTTAACCCAAGTCATAGTCAATTTTAGGCACAAAGGTTTTCATTTTCTCTCAAGTTTTAACTGCTTGAGGTTACTGCTACAGCAAGCAGATTTTGTTGAAGGATGCCTTGAATACTTTTCACCCTCTGTTAGCACAGATTAATATACTTTCTTAAATAAAGTTAGAAATTTTTGGTTTTAAAACTGGTTTCCATCACAAAACAGTAAGACATGGTACACCTTTAAGTCCGATCCTAGCGAGTCCGGAGCTGCCTGACGCCTGTGTGGCCCTCTGTCAGCACAGGCTCCGTGTCCGCGTCCAGAACCACATTTGGACTCTGTCCCCACACGTCCTCCGTGCCAGGAGTGGTGCCAGGCAGCTCTGCAGGGGCCAGGACTCAAGGCTGTAATAGTTGTTTTTCATATTATGCACGATAAAACTGTAGCACAATAATCATTATATAACAACTGTTCAGCAAAAATAAAACAAAAAACTATACTACATTTGATTATCATACAAAAATATGCACATTTTCTATTTTAAAACAGTATTAATAGTACCTAATCATTTTTAAACTTGCAAGTTAATCAAAAAAAATTACTAAAAGGGTTAAAATAAATGTGAGAGGGAAGAAAGCTATAAAGAAGTAAATGCTCAACCCAAAAAAACTAACAAATTTAGAACAATTTGTAATAATAAAAAAGCAGCCTAATGAAAAAGGAAGAAAAATTATTACACTTCCAGTGGCAGGATATGCTGTGGGGTTTTCAGGGGACCGGAGCTGGTTTCTAATCAAGGACTTTAAAATGTTTAATGGCAACAGTGCTATTTATATAAACTAAGAAAGCCCTTACTTTCTAGACAAGTTGGCAAAACACTGGGCTTATCCACACAATGGATTTCCTAAGACTGCATAGGAACTTCTGTCCCTGTAAGTTCAGAGACATTATCCAACCATTTTTAAAAGGCAAATAATTCAAATAGAAACATCTATTTGTTACATATAAAGGTAAAACACACAGTTTTGAAAAAAATTGTTTTAAAAAAGGACATAAGCTAACTAGATACTTTACTATAAACGTTTTTTAAAAAGCTTAAGATGGCAGTTTCAGAAACTCTAAAAACAGCCACATTGAAAACATCCATCTTTTACACAGAAGTCAGGGGTGTTGGGGAGGCTGTGACCAGCATGGCCACAGTAAGCTCCAGCTCTGGCCCACAGCTTTGGCTCGGCTCTTGTGACACAACCTGAAAACGGGAATTTGAGACGAGAGCACACCTCTGTCTGTGCCTCTGAACACCTGTCATGGGTTGGGTGGGGCGGGTGCGCTCACCATTTTACAGTGGCAGTATTTTGAGAGAAGTCCGTTGTTAGGCTCCTGTCCTCCCTTCCTAAGCACTGTGCACTCAGGTGACCCGACTCAAGACCTCATCACTGACTTCCAAGGGAAAGTGCCCCGGGAGTGCTCCCCACTGGACTGTGACGGGGCCTCTACTTTGAGGGTGGGTGTCAGTGATGCTGCCGCCCCGACCTGGACCCTGCCTCAGACCCACTGTGTTCGGTGACTTTCAGAGGGATGTGTGCCTCTGGGGACTCCTGGCTGTCGGTACAATGCCGAGTGTGACCAGCCTCTTTCCAATGTGCAGTGGGACTTTGACACCCTAATTTAAAAAACAAATTGTTTTATTCTGTGTTCTTCATATCTTAATATTAATGTCAAAGGCACTTCTAAATTTAATTATCTATAGTAAATGCTTTTAAAGTCAACAGTGCATATCATTTTAAAGTTAGTCCTAAGGAAACTCATGATTTTAAAACACAGTGATCTACGGTCCCAAAGTGATCTAAAATAAATTACAGTGTGAGAACACACAACTCTCAGGTGAGCTCAACTAGAGAGAATAGAAAGTGACCAGATAAATACACAAATACCTACTAACGCCCACTGGGGTTTACTGGATGCTCCTTGAAAATATACTAAACACTAATTTCTTAACTCTCCTGATGTCTGCTTCTCTGGGCTGCTAATCCAACTGAGGATCAGGGAACCTTTAGGAGGTGGTTGGAAAAATGGATGTAGACAAAACAAATGTCGCAGACAAAACCTGATTAGTTTGACCACAGTAATAAGATCATGGGAATGTCTGCCTGCAAATGATCGAAAAATGAGCCAGACCTAGAATGATAGAAAGAGGACATAAATAACAAAGTTATGCCTATCTTTTAAAAATATTGTGAAGGAAGCATAATTCAACATGTTTTAAAGTATTAGTGCAAATTTCAACTGTTATTCTTACGTATAGAACGATTAGAGCTTCAAACGCCTCGGCCGGCAGTTTTACTTCAGAGGAGAAGGTCTCTCACTCCCTCAGGATGTTCAGAAAGCCACTCCGCCTCAGTCTTCATTTGCTAGTGTCTCAGTAGATAACCATATTTTGGCCCCACTTAAAAACTTGCCTAGCGGTGTCCCTGAAATGCTCCGTCTGCACAGATTGCCCACTGGGGAAAAGGGGAACGAGGAGGAGAGGAAGTCCGGTGTCCCTGGGGCGTCGTGCGGGCCGCCAGCGCGGAAGTACACCCTGCTCTGGACCAGCTCAGGGCAGGGGGCTTCCGGGGGGCTGCCCTGGGGCTGCCGCAGCGCCCTGCTCAGCATGTCCACCTCATCTGCCAGCAGGGAGACCTTGTGGAAGGCCGTGATGAAGCCCCCGCGCTGGATCTGGGCCTCAGGGACCCAGCGGAAGTAGCAGAGTTTCCACAGTTTGATGTGCATTCCGGACAGAAGCGGCAGAATCACCCCGTGCAGGTCGGCAGGCTTGGAGAACCACTCTCGGAAGTACTGCTCCGCACCCCTGTCCTGGCTGTCGCTCTGCTCAGGGGGGTCTGGCTTTACTTTTAATATTAATGAATTTCTCCTGGGAAGTAACTCTTGGTCACTGATGATTCCATTCTTTAAGGAACTTGGCATTCCTCTTAGTGTGGAGCTGTAGCTTTTCTGTACAGAAGAGAGATTTTAGCATTATTTTCCTGGAGCTTCCCTTTTTAGAAAGACAGTAGAAGTGTAATGGTAAATATAAACTCGGTATTAGGAAAAACTGGTAGAATTTCAACCTAAAGAATGTTTTGTTCCTTCCCTGGTGATACTTATTCCAATCCTCCTCCACTGGAGTTTAACACTTTTAGGCCTTGATTCTGCCTAGGCTGTAGCCTGCATGGGGGTGGGGGGAGATATATCCTCTTCATTATAGGCAGACCTCAGAGATACAGTGGGTTCGGTTCTAGACACCGGAATAAAGCGAGTATCCGCAATAAAGCAAGTCACACGAAGTTTCTGGTTTCCCAGGGCACATGTAAGTTACGTTTCCAATATACTGTAATCTATTAAGTGTGCAATAGCATTATGTCTAAAAAAAACTACGTACATACCTTAATTTAAGCACTTTATTGCTAAAAAATGTGAACCATCATCTGAGCCCTCAGTGAGTTATCTTTTTTCAATAGCAATGTCAAAGATCACTGATCAAAGATCACCATCACTAATATAACAACAATGAAAAAACTTGAAATATTGTGAGAATTACCAAAATGTGGCACAGAGACACAAAGTGAGCAAACGCTGCTGCAAAGATGGCACCGACGGACGAACTCAACGCCGGGTTTGCACAAACCTTCAATTTGTAAGAAATGCAGCATCTGCAAAGTGCAATAAAGCAAGTGCAGTAAAACAAGGTCCGCGTATAATTTGCTGAGTGTGAGCTTCTAAGATTTCTGGTCAGAAAAAAGCTAGACCTGCTGATTCTAGAACAGGCTGAGCGGACGGGCTTCAGGAGCAGGGCCCTGGGTACAGGGCTGCAACTGCTGACTCTTGAGATGACGACCAGGGCTGTGTGGGCCTCAGACAACAAGACGAAAAGTCGGGGTGGGGTCATCTGAGTGAGGAAGTGAATGACCCCTCCAAACCTACACTGGCAATGCTGTCAGGGGAAGTGACTGGACTTCTAATACTCTGTTCTGAAAAAGATGTTTTTGGTTATGTGTGAGCAAATACCAGGTTTTTTACTGTTAGTGCATTTCTGTAACTTACCTTTGTCCGTTTAAAAGACTTCACAGAACCGTTTTGTACACAAGGCATGCTCTTTCCAATGTAAAAGGGGTTGTGGAAAAGGGTGCGATCCTTTGCTGTAAACTGAAGAGACCAGTCCCAAACTGAAGGGAATTTTAAACCCTTTTCATCACCCAATTGGATATTTTTGCTTATAGCAAATTCCTGCAAAATAAAATATTTGAACATTTGTGAAAAGATGCCAAACTAAGATTTTCTCATAGTAAATTCATTTCTGACGGTCATTCATCATCATACAAATGAACTTGTCTGAACGAAAGCGCCTCCAATCCCACTGGAGCAGCACGCTCCGCTTCCCGAGAACAGACATTCCTGGCGCCTCACACGGAGGAGCGCGTGGACCCCTGCACCGAGAGGGGAGCTGGGCCCCTGGGCAATGAGTGTGTTGGTGAGTATGACTCGTGAATGGAGTTCTCCCTGGTGCCACGGCCTGAATAAATCCATCTCCTTATACATCCACACCCCCAATCCTGAACAACGCATTTCTTCAGGATGCTCCTCATGATGCTTCAGCTCACAGAATGTCTGCTCTACTACTGATTTGATGGAGCAGTTTCATGGATGAGGAATCCAGGCTCAGCACCTTCCCAGACCCGGGCCTGAGGATCCCACAGCTCACTGTGAGGGCAGCCCCCCTTCCACCAAAGTCTTCCTGAAGGCCCACGAGAGCTGTCCTTTCTGTCTCCCTCAGTGGTCACTGCAGCATTTGTTGGCTATACTCATTGCTCCAAATGTGGGTGAGACAGAACTTGTGGTTCCGGAAGGTTCCACCAGGGGCAACCAGAAGCTATAGATAGTTTCAAGTTTGGCTTGAGACCCTCCTTACTCATGGTTCTTCCTCTCAGTCAAGGAATTGGGACTAGAAACCAATGGTCCTAACGTAAAGGTGACTGCCACGCGGCATGAGGGTCTAAGCACATCCAGTAAGCAGCGCCCTGAGAGAACCGCAGTCTCACGTCACGCCTACATTTCCTCTCTCAAATTCTTCTCCACAGGACTCTTGAAGAAAAATAATTTGCTTTGTACAACTTTTATTCTGCTGACCTAGGAAACAAATGTCCTCAAACAGGATCATATCCATTACCCATTCAGACAGCCCAAATGTGAAAATATAAATACAAAAGCATGACATTTACAGCAGTTAAAATGATTTACATCTTTCAGTTGGCTTATTATGAACAATAAACATCAGAGAGAAATACATAAAATGCTCACTGATAAAAATGAAACAAGTTCGAGTTCCTGGATTTTTAACCATCTATAAATAATTCCTTCAGAAATGACCGCATAAAATGGTAGCTAAGACAGTTTAAACACACAGCTGATTGTACTTCAATGCTGTCTCAATAAAGCAGTTCACCCTGGCCACGGCGGGCGCCACTCACCGAGCTCTGCCGCACGCGCTGGTGTGGGGAGTTGAAGAGGAAGGTGCCGAACAGGGCCACACGGGTGCTGTCGTGCAGCACTGCCAGGTAGGTCTCGGAGAACTCGAAAGCCGCTGGGCACTGCTCCTGCAGCTGCCACGTGGCGTCCAGGAACAGCAGGAACACGGGAGCCTGGCGGACACACGTTGAAACGGGATTACTCAATGCTGCCCTTCAGTGTTCACATCTATTTCCAAACCTCTTGCTGATATGAAGGAAGAGATTAATAAGAAAACAGCGAGGCCTGAGCACTTGGCTCCGAAGCTGATCAAAGGGTACGTGAGCACATTAGACGGCCATGTCTAACCTAAAAACTAGGCTGGTCTGAGACACATCATCACAGCCCTCCTCTGCCCACCAAGTCCACCAAGCTGAAGTGGCAAAGTCAACAGACGGGCAGGGTGTGGCCACGTGAATGGGGCCAGTGAAATACTTGTTTCACGTGTTCCAACTGATCCTGGAAACAATTCTTTAGAATGTTTAAAACAAAACAAAAAACCACAAAACCCCAAGACCAAGAAACAACTCTTTGGTGGACCCTGCAGACTCAGGGTCTGGAAACCTTCTCGGAGTTTCAGAAAACAGCTGGCGTGGCCTCGGGGTCACGTGGTGCACCCCCAAGTACAGCAGCTTACAACAGCCACTGTGACAGCTACTGCCTCCTGCCCAGTGCTTCCCCGAGTCCTAGCGTTTCAGAAGTGAAGCATTCACTGTTAAGGTTTCCTCAGGTGACAGAGACTGTTTTACATGAGACAGCACGAATCAAAGTGTGCTCTCGGGAGCCACCCTGACCACAAGACACCTGCAGGGCCTGTCACAGCTCCACTAGGACCCCATGCAGCCACCAACCCCGCAGCTCTTACAAAGATGCCCCCTCAACTTGCCATTCTTAACGTACGTGCCCCATTTTAAGAAACTATGATATTCCAAAGCTGATTTTTCAAAATATCTAACATGCTTGTTGTCTGCTTGCAGAAGAGTTAATGCAGCATTTCTTCAAGCAGTTTTCAACTTAGAGAAATTCAACAGGCAACTTTTAAAGAGTTTTATCTATATAGTTATGAGAATCTTCATAAGTACCTCAACTTGGACTCTAATCCATGAGTCAGTCTTGGCCCAAGAAGCTAAGATGTACTGAAGGCAATATTTAAAAAGTCTCCTCATCTCTTTACGGATGGAGCATCTCTTCACATAACGAAAGGTTTTATCCTGTGCACACTGAAGGACTGATAATAGGCATGAAGGTTTTGTTACCTCTTTCTCCGATCTCTTTAAGTGGTTGCATCTGTCCAGGAATGGATATCCTGCCATGACCCACTCTTTCTGTATCAGACTCTGAAATCCAGTGATTGTCCTAAAATAGGGATCCAGCATCACTTGAACAAGAGAAGCTACAATACAGCTCAAGTCTCTTCCCTCCTCCTCTGTCAATAAGATGGAAAGAAAATGATTAGTACGTAGAAAAATGCTAAGAGAGAAAGGAAGGAGAGGCAAAGTATATACTTCAGTGTTCTGTGCCTGGGCGGCCTTCAAAATCACCCATGTTAGGAAATTTTATTCAGGCCCAGCCACTCTAAAACATTATAAACTTTTAGATTTAGATCAAGACTTAGATCAACTAAAGTAATGTTTAATGAGGAGGTGGCTTTTTATATTTGAATGTTTTCTAGATAATTAGAAGCATATCTCTCACACTTTTTACATTTACATGATTTGTGGTAGAAATCTTTCCAGAGCCCATTCTATTTCTGTGCCAAGGATATTAAATATCATGCAGTCTTTCTACTGACAGCTTCATATGGTGACTCAGAGGTGAATGAGAGAAATGGAACTGTCCACCACCATCCAAAATGGTGGCAAATATTTCCCTTGCGTCTTTTGTAGCTGGTGTCCTTTTTAATGAGGCCAGTAATTCTCTGATATCAAAGCCAGTCAAAGAAATCCGAAGAAAACTATCAAATAATATCCCTTATGATTAGATGTAAAAGTCATCAACAAAGTATAAGCAAGCCAAATTATCTCAGGAATGCAAGAATTTATCCTAAGAATGCAACGTTGGTTTAACATCTAACACACCGTAATAAAAAAATAAAGGACAAAAATAACACAATCATCTCATTAGATGAATAAAAAGCATCTGTGTGATGAAAATCCAACATTCATTCTGGATAAAAACTCTTAGCAAACTAAGAATAGAAGGGAATATCAACCCGATAAGAGGAATCTACAAAAACCTACAACTAACATCATTCTTATTAGTGAAAGCCTGGATGCTTTCCTCCTAAGATGGGCAACAAGACAAGGACGTTTGCTCTTGTCACTTCTACTGCACATTGTCCTGGAAGCTTACACAGGGAAGTTAGGCAGGAAAAAGAAATCAAAGGCATCCAGATTGGAGAGGAAAAAGCAATAACTGTGTCTGCAGACAACACGTGTATGTACGTAAAAAAAAACCCTAAAGAATCCACAAACGATTACTAGAACTAATGAATGAGTTTAGTTAAGGTTGCAGGAATTCTATACACAATCACAAGGAGTACACAAAAAACTTGAAAATGAAATTAAGAAAACAACTGTATTCACAATAGCATCAAAAGGAAAATACTAACAGGGAGATTTAACAAAATAAGTGCCAGAGTTGTACACTGAAAACTTATAAAACATTGCTGACATAACGTGAGAGAAAACCCAAATAAATGGAGATATTCATTTCATGGATTGGCAGACTGAATACTGTTAAGATGGCATTCTCCCCAATCTACAGGTTCAACATATTCCTATCAAAATCCCAATAGGATTTTTTGCTGATCCTACAAGTTATACAGAAATGCAAAGGACCTAGAATTAGCAAAACAATTTGAAAACGAAGTTGGAGGACTTACATGTCCTAATTTCAAAACATACTCTAAAGCTACAGCACTCAAGATAATGTGGTACTGGCGTACGGACAGACATACAGATTAATGGAATAAAACTGAGAGTCCAAAAATAAAGAGCCGGTCAGCAGACCTTTGCCAAGGCATGTCAATAGAGAAAGAACAGTCTTTTCAATAAATGCTGCTGGGACAATGCAATAAACACACATGCAAAAAAAAATGAATATAGACCTTTACCTCACATCATACACAAAAATTCATTCAAAGTGAATCATAGGCCTAAATGTAAGAGCTAAAACTATAAAATGTTTACAGAATAAAACATGGGAGAAAGTCTTCATAACCTTGAATTAGGCAAAGAGTTCTTACATATAACACCAAAGACATGATTCATAAAAGAAAAAATGGATAAACTGGACTTCATCAAAATTTCAAAATTTGTGCTTCAAAAGTCATCAAGAAAGTGAAAAGATAAACCACAGCCTAGGAGAAAATATTTGCAAATCTTACAAAGATACAAAGAACCTGTATCTAGAATTGTAAAGAATTCTTTTAACTCAATGATAAAACAACCTAACTGAAGAACAGACAAAAGATTTGGTATTTCACCAAAGTCAATACACGAACGACCAATCAGCACATGGTATGCACTAGGGAAATGCACATAAAAACTGCAATGAACTCCCACTTCACACTTACTAGAATGACGACACTCCTAACAGTAGCCGATGAAGTGCAGAAACAAACCCTCACATACTGCTGAGGGGAAGGGGAATTGGGTACAGTCACTTTAGAACACACTTCGGCAGTTTCTTACAAAGCTGAACATAAACGTACCATATAACTCAACAGTTCTACTTCTAGGTATCTACCCAAAATAAAGAAAAACAGATGTCCCCACAAAGACTTTTACGTGAATGTTAAAAGCAGCATAATTCATAACAGCCAGAAAGTGGAAGCAATCCAAATGTCCACCAACAAGTAAATGGATAAATAAAATGTGGTATTTACAACAATGGTACACTACTCAGAAATAAAAAGGAGCAAACTGCTGAGACATGCTACGTGAACGAACTTCAAAAACATGTATGTGAAATAAAAGAAGCCAGAGGCAAAAGACCACATACTACATGATTCCATTTATATGAAACTTCCAGAAAAAGCAAATCTAGAGAGACAGAAAGCAGATTAGTGGTTGCCTGGGGTTGGGACACAAGGAATCTTTTCGGGGTGATGGAAAATTTCTAAAACTGGACTCCGTTTACTAAAAATTATTGAATTGCACATTCAGAACAGGTGCATTTTATAGTATGTACACTATACCTCAATAAACTGTTTAGAAAACACATTCTAAAATAAAGTGTTAGTAAAGTGCAGGCTCAGTATCTCTTCTGAGGTATTTTACATGGCAACTAATGCATGAAGAAGTGTGCTAAGTAGCGTCTTGGAACAGGATGAGAACACCACTGGCTGTGAGAGGTGCGGGTTCTCAATGGCTGGCTCTCCATGTGTCTGTGAATTGCATACGCGCTGCCGGCATGAGCTAAGGATTACTGGAAACAGTGACTTACTCTTCTTCTTTTCCCCCTAAGGCTTGTCACTTTACTTTGTTAAAGTCAGTTGAATTTGACAGTTGGTAAAAATACTTCTGTAAGCTTCAGTAGCACAGCATATTCATGAACTATGCATGAATATATTATAAAATCAGGTAGCTTGTGGTTTATTAAACTTTATCCGTAAGCTTAAAAATGCTATTAGCTGTAAAGTTATTTAATATACAATTATTCTTTGCTTAACTGAAAGATTTTTTTTTTTTTTTTGCCATCTACTCCTACCAAACACTAGACAAAATTCACATTGCTGGCTACTCAGTTCAGTCCATTTCTTGATACCAAACTTGTTTCTTTAAAGTCACAATCTAGCATGAGCCAGAGGCATTTCAACTAAAATTTGTATGAATCAGAAAGATAGCAAGATTAGAGAGAAAGGATGCTCCGCCGAGATTAACACTCTGTCTGATCCAATGAGGGATGTGACCCACCCTTGCCATAATACAGGAAGGCAGATTTAACACAGGGCAAAGAGTCTGACTCCTTTCTGTTCTTCTGAGGTCTTTGTGCCACTGTTTAATAATGTGCGGGATCTGTAGTGTATCTATCTGGTGGCATGCAGTAAGTAGGAGATGGCTAAGATGCATGTAATTACTTGGGTGTGGATCTCCAGTCAAGATGGCTGGCCGGGGGACCAGTGTTGTCAGTAATGAATTACCTTGTAAGACTACAGACAGACGCTTGCTTTCCAGCATATACACAAGTTCTGCTGAATGTTTAAGGAATGCCCTGGAAAGAGAAATGGAAAAACACTGTTAAAAACCAAATTTCCACTACGAATATATTTTCTAAAGTATGTGAAGTCAAGCAAATCTGATCTTTCACGATACATGTTTATATTCTCTATAACCTTTTGGAATTTCTTCAGTATTTATACGATTCATCAACAGAGTACAGTTTGATTTTTATATCAGGGAAATTCATTAACCTTTGTTGATTTACATAACATTCTTGACATCACCAAACTATAGAGACGGGGAAGAGATCAGTGGTTCCCAGGGGACGGGGATGGAAATGCTGGGGCTGGGGGTGGGAGCCTTGGTGACGGAGCAGCTCTGCATCCTGCCTGTGCTGGTGGTCACGTGAATCTACACACGGTAAAACTGCACAGAAACACACATGAGAGCACGTATAAACTGGGGAGACTGGATAAGAACTGTAGTTTGTACTACTGTCGGTTTCCCGGTTTGATAACCATAGTCTACTTATGTAAGCCGTTGCCACCGGGGGGCTGGTGAGGAGTGCATGGCTCTGTAATACTTTTGCACCTCCTGTGACTCGATAATTATTTCAAAATAAGTTAAGAGAAAAGGAAAGCAATTGTACACACCTTACATATTCTAACCACCGTGTATTTTCCAGTGAAGACAGCCATTTCTCTTCAGTTTCTTCAAATGGTTCTGTAATTAACATACATATATAATTATACACACGCACATATATACAGGCATATAACACTTTCAGGCTTCTTAAGCTTATTTTTCATGATCAAATTGAGAGCTAGGTGATACATCAGTTTTTAACATTTAAAAGCTGGCTTTAAGAAAGTGTTACGCCTTTGCATTTAGTCATAAAAACATTTAAGAAGGCACGTCACAATTCTATAAGAAACAAAACAAAGCGTTCCCCAGACCTCCATCTCCTTCCCTGTGGCTCTCCCAGGGAAAGCTTGGAGAGTCTGCCGGCCTCCGCCCCCTAAGCAAGCGCTTAGGTGACCCCGGCCCCCTCCTCAGCTTCTCACCGTAGGCCTGCCCCTCCCTCCCTCCCTGCTGCCAGCGCCCGGTTCTCATGTCCTTAGTGGCTGACCCCTGCAGGAAACGGGGCAGCTTCCTGGTGGGGCCTGTCCTTGCCTGTCTCGAGGTGCCCCTCGCCTCACGCTTCAGCCACATGCTGCTCACGGGATGGCTGAAAGACACAGTCACTGTGTTTCTTAAGCACACCCCCTCCCAGCTCTCCTTCCAAGCCGGCGCCAGTCCTGCCGCCCAGTGACAAGGGGCTCTCTCTGTGCACACTTCACACCAAAGGTGCTTTCAAGTGAGTCATCCCTCCAGGGTACATCGAAAGCACCCCATAAGCATCTGCTCTAACAGACATATGGGAACTCTGAGGCTGCACAGATTATAACATGGCTCTGTTTGAAATTCATGTCAAGTCACGTATCTCAAAATATAACTGAATACATTAAGGTCTTCGTAAGTTTGTCTGTGAGGTAGTAGGCTGTTCTACTGAGCAGACACTTTTACAGAAGCATCCTACCAGACCTTTCATGACCTGAAAGTGACTTAATTGGTACACTTTTCCTACAAAACTAAAAGCAGCTTAAACTTCATTTTCTAAGAGCTCCTGACATTCTCATACAATAGTAATTTGTACAAATATTTCAACGAGCCTCTACTTAAATATATACCTATTTCTAAATTTTTAAGTAATGTCACTTTTCCTGACATGCCTCATATAATCACCCATTTATTATTTACATATATATAAAATAGAAATGAAGTTACCATTAACACACAGTTGCTTAAGTTTTACAAAAGCCGCCTGTATTTCTTGGATATTGGGCAAGGTTTTATCCAAATCTGATTTGTAGACATCACTCCTCTGCGGATGACTTTTAGTTATGGCATTACAAATCCTAATAAAGACAAAATCCTTGAGTCACTACTCATTCATGTATTCAAAACATATTTTTGAGTGCTTGCTGTGAGCCCAGGCACTGCTCTGAGGGCTGGGGACAGAGAGAGGGACATGCAGTCTGTGCTCTTGGTGGGGGGAGGGGGATAAAGGAGAGACGACAGGCCGTGGTGAACGCTGAGGGTGATGGAACAGAGTGGATGCAGGTTAGCTCGGGTCACGTGGTGAGAAAACGCTCCTCCGTGACGATGATACCGGAGCTGAAGCCCAAATGGCCAGGAGCTGTGCAAAGACGGGGGACAGTGTTCCAGGCAGAGGAGCTGCTAGTGCAAAGATCCTGTGGTAGAACAGAAGCCTGGCTGTTGGAGAAACCTAGCGAGGGCCAGTGGGGCGATGGTGACGTGTCTGAGGGAAAAAGGGTGGAGATGAGGTTGGACAACAAAGAGAATCTGTCCTAGTTACAAAGAACAGAATAGCTGAAAAAACAAAGGGAATTAAAGTAATTCTTCGCTTAAGTTAAATAATTAAAACTGCCACTGGTTCTAAGGTTTTCTAGTTAACAGTGTTGCAGCCTTGCCTTTCATAGCAACACTCCTGACGGAGCACTTAATCAGCGACATGTCCACAAGGCAGGACAAGGTAGGACAGAATGGACATTAATCACTAACGTGATTAAAGCGAAATTTAAATCCACGAGAGAATACGGACCTGTGGGACTGCAGTCACCTTCTCCAGAAAACTGAAGGGTCATTTGAGGGTCACTTGATAGTTATTTGCTTCAGCAAATGTGGCTGTCAGTTATGGCACTGTGGAAAAAACGGACGACCTGGCTGTCCCAATAACAGACTGTGATACACAATTTCTGAGGCTCTCTGAGCCTGTTTTCTAAGATCTTTTCCTTTGTTCCTCATTTATTGGACAAGTATTGAATAAATATTCAATTGCAGGTATTTCCTGGGTGCTGAATATAGCTGAACAATGGTGTGCAAAACAGACACAGTTCTGTCACCTCACGGTCGCGTAAGGACAGGCAGTAATCAAACTGTAACACACACGTACAATGAGAAACCAAAGTAAGTGTTAAGAAGAAAATTATAGTGATACAGCGAATGTGTAACTTGAGGCCAGATCTAATTTGGGAGACAGGGGAAGGCTTATCTTAAGGAAGTGATGTCTGAATGCAGGTGCAGAAAACGAGCGAGTACCAAGCGATGGGGGTGTGTGTGTGTGTGTGTGTGTGTGTGTGTGGCAGGGTGTGTGTGTGTGGTTGTGTGTGTGCGGAGTGCTCATTGACTAGCATGAAGAAGGTGGTCCAGGAGGAGGGGGCAGCACAGCCAAAAGTCAGGAGATACCAAAGACCAGCAAAACCCCAGGGCGGCCGGAGCCCAGAAGGGACAGGGCATGGTCCTGGATGAGACACGGGAGGAAGGATGAGGCCCCTCCAACACACTGGCAGAGGTGGAGCTGGGGTGGAAGGAGAGGGGTAAGGTTTCTGAAAAGTGAAGGACAGAATCTGACGACGGACTGGACGTGAAGGGAAGTGAAAGACAGGCATCAGGATGACTCCTCGGTTCCTGAGAGCAGGCTGGGGTCGGGGTGGGGGCAGGGGGTGCGTGGTGCCCATATACTTGAGTTTGGTTTTGAACATGAATTTAAAGGGACTTTGAGACCTCCACGTGGAAAGTGTCAACTTAGGTTGGAGATATAAATCTGACAGTCACTAAAGCCACTGATGCAGATGAACTTCTTTCAGAAGGGAATATGGAATGGGAAGCGGAGGTGGCCTGAGACAAGCTCTGTCGTGCCTGGAGACAGGAGGACGGGCTGGCAGGGGCATGGAGTGCAGCGGGGACGAGGAGCTTCAGGAGGTGGAGGGGGGCAGAAGCCGGGGCCCGGGGAGAGCCTGGCCAACAGCGGTGCCCACTGTGTGAGGACGCCTGAGAAAGGCCTCCTGCTTCACCAACACGGAGGTCACTGGGGACTTCGGCAGATGACGACAAACTTGCTCACGGTAGCCAATTACACCACTTTTAGTTATCGTGACTTGGCAGACCTAGGACACGTTGAACTACACGAAAAATCTGATTTGTCCTCAAGTGTCTCAACTGGAAATCACTGCACTTTGAAAGTTCATTAGAAGCAACATTATAGAAAAGTGTCAGCAACGTAAGACCTTCAAGTGTCTTATAAGCCAAAGTATTAAATTACATTTAATATAACTTAAATGTTAATTTTAATATATTCAATTTTCTCCACAGTAATTCTTGTATGGAACACACAGTGCTTCCCAGCTATCTTTAGCTAGTCAGGAGGTTACTGTACTTCGCTATGACAACGAAAGATGCCCAAGTACCAAGGATTGTCTCCTGCTCACCTCTGGTCGATCTTCCTCTGCTGCAGCATGTCTTTTATGAGGGCCGTGCGCACAAGAGCACTGCCATTCGAGTGGCTCCAGCACCAGAACTAGGAGAGAAGTAGAGCCTTTACTTAACTGGGTGGAAAAATGGACAATAGTATTAATGAAATCCAACAGATATCACTTACTGGCATCCTTCTTCCAACAAAAGAATGGGAGAAGATCTTTAGATCTTGGTCTGCTAAAGAACTTGGCACTACAAAGTACTCTGGAAGGCTGGAGAGGAAAACACGAATCGTAATGTAAGAGCCTGTGCTTCAGGCAGGATAAGCGTGCTCTGCAGACCCCACATTTAATTAACGTGCACCCTACTCAGTGGCCGTGCAGTGGGCACCGTGGGTGCCACTGATGAGCCTAGACATCTCAGTCTAAAACACGTGCGAGGTGCTCAATTAACACAGTCGTTATACTCATAGCAGGGGAACAATCCAAAGGAAGCATCTGAAATATTTTCCAGAATGACTATTAATCAAACATATGCAATTTCTGAAAAACATGTCCATCATCGTTCTCTCGACAGGCTATGGGTAGGAGATACCAGGCACACCACACCAAACCAAACCAAGCCCACAAATCTCCCGAGAAGCTTCCACCCCCTTCTCATCTCCCCCTTCTCTGTTTCCCATCTCCCAAAGGCAGGTGGACTCCGGGATGTGGGTTAGAGAGCGGTTACTACCAGGCAAGTTCACTGCACCTGAAGACATCTCTTTTCCTTCCTCTGCTCACATGGCCAGGTAGGGAACAGAGGCAGGCCCTGTCACAGGCTTCTCAACACATAATGCACGCTGGCCACAAAGTTCAAATTCAAGGGGAGGCAGAGGAAGACTCAAGCCGTGTGCTCCCAAGCCCCTTCCTCAGCACTGCACTCCTAGAAGGTCCTCGTACTTTGTTCACAACACTGCTTATCTGAAAAAACTAAGGAGGACCTGAATGACATTAAAACAAAACATCCCCCAAATCTGAATACTAAACAATATTAAACAAGTAAAAAATTAAAAAACAATTTTCTGGTCACTTTTGGAGGATTCTAGGAAACAGCTCCTTCTGAAAACTGGTTAAGTAAAGGGGAAAAAGTAAACATTGATACTGCCTTCCTCATACAAACTGTATTTCAGGTACTAAAGAGCTGCTGAGAGAAGAGTTCGATAGAACTGGAATATGACAATAGCAATCCTCAATAAATAATGGATCTGGGCAATGATCCTCACTGCTAATGAATAACCATTTTGGGCAGCTAAACCCATTCTATAAAAGGGGAACTTAGCACTGGGTGGAGCAGGCTGACTGCTGTGGGGCCCACAGGTCAGTCAGCGTCACAATGATGCCTGGAGCCCCCATGATGCCACAGGGGGTGCCCAGCCCACCTGAGGAAGCGTTCTTGCCTCAAACCTGGAACTGAATCTAATTACAACTGACCCCTGAACAATGCCAGGGTTAGGTGTGCAGACCCTCTGCGCAGCCGAAAATCTGCATATAACTTATAGTTGGTATGTGCTTCTTCCACACCCATGGTTCCGCACCTGCAGATTCAACCAACGGGGATCCTGCAGTACTGTAGTATTTACCGTTAAAAAAAATATCTGTGTGGAAGTGGACCCACGCTGTTCAAATCCGTGTTGTTCAAAGGTCAGCTGTAATTATTTAAGCCCCTAGAGCTAGCTAACATTTCATATACAGTAGACAGAGGAACACATTAAAGGACACCACAGTGATAAACCCAGAAATATCTAGAAAGGGAAAAAGTCCACAGAACATTTGACCTAGTTTTGTCAACAAAAAAAAAGGCAAGTAAAAAAAAGGGATGGAAGGAGACTATCATAGATTAAAAAGCCTGAGACAGATCATGCAAGTTCAATGTGACCCTGATCTGAACAAACCAACCGTAAAAGACACGTACAAGATACGAACGCAAATAAACACTGACTGGATGATTGACAATACTACTGGAATTATCAATTTCTTTCAATGGATATTGACATTGCAATTATGTTTTAAAAAAAAGTCCTTATCTTTAAAAACAAAATATTCATTAAAACATTATTAAAAATAAATATTCCATTAGCCATAACTTGAAAGTTATCAATGACAGCAGAGTTTGATGATTACTCCTAAGAAGTCACTCCCAGCCATGAACAACACTGTCAAAGCTGGACTTACCAGGTGGATATCATGTAGCCCTCGTTAATGGAACAAACTCTCCACCCGGAGGCACCTGTCCTCTTGACTTCTCTGTCCCAGTCAGAGTAAGTTTCAAACAGAGGAGTTTTTTGGCTGCTGCCACCCCCAACTCCAATGCCACCGCCGCCTCCACCTCCTGAGGGTATTCCATTAGCTTTGCTGGCTGTAAGAAAAAGCAATAGTATTAATTCTGCTTCAAATTCCCTCTCCTCTCTGTGCCTCCTGTCACAAACACACTGCAATGTGGCACCTCTTCCCTGTTTGTCTCCGGTATCTCCAAAGCCCCCCTACCCCTTCCGGCCGTCCTGGGCAAGGGGCGGCCCCCCCGCAGGACATCCCACTGTGTCCCGTCCTCGTTCAGCTCGTCCCCACCCTACAGCACCTTCGATACCCTGTCCTTCCGCTGGCTCTGCCTTCAACGCCTTCACTCACAAACGGGCAAACTTGGCTTTGAAAGGGCTTTCACGTGACCACACTAGACCACTCTCGCTACTACGCTACACAGTTCCCCTCCCTTTTACTGGCCACCTTCTGAAAGGGTGACCGATGCCTGCTGCTCACGTTTCCTCCTTAACTTCCAATTGTCTCCTATCCCTACCGGTTTATGGACACCATTCACAAGCGTCCCTCAACTCCCTATCCCAAGCTATGGCGTAAATCCAAGTCACTGCTAGTTTTCTCCCCACATTTTGCCTGGAAAAATAAACGCATCCAACAATCAACTCCATTCTCAAGCTGTCCGAATCTTTCATCTTTCCAGTGTTTACTTCTTAACCCTTCTCTATGTATGACTCGCTATGACATTCTTGGTCTCCTATATCTACACGATTTTTCTTTGATAAGGTGACATAGGTTCCTTAGCCTCCACCAGAGTGCCAGTCCACTGGAGACTCAGCAGAGGGCCTGGACTTGACCTTCCTTAGCAAGGAGCCTTCTCCACTTGAGAGGCACGGCCACCTGCTGGGAGCATGCGCACAGCCTCAGGAGGGCCTCAGAGTGACCACAGAGAAAGAAGGTGTCCCCACAGGCAGCCTGATCTGGGTGACAGACGCCATCCCTCTCCTGGCCCAGGGACTCCTTGTGCAGGCTGCAACCACGGCCAGTCTCTCAGCTGACAGCCCGACCGATGTTCTGCTGCACTCAGACCAGCCTGCAGCTGCCACAGGACACACTTCCTGAAATCAGGCTTTCAGGACGCTACCCTTGCCCCCAACTGTGCAATCATACTCATTTCCAACTGAATCCAGCAAACCTAAACAGCTTCTCTTAAAGAGTCCTCGCAGACCTGCCCTGTAACTAAAGTTCCTGCCCTTACTGCCGAACTCCCATCCCCCTGCAGCCGTGAAAACCCTTCTTTGTCCCCTCAACATGCCACGCCCGTTCCCGTGGACTGTTTACTAAACCTGGTGCAAAACAGGTATTTTCTGAGAACCTACCACGTGCTAAGGCCTGAAAACTGACAAGCGAGCTAAGATTTCACCCCTACTTTGAGGCGCTGGTGACAGCGCGCCGGGTGGACGAGAGCGATGTGGGCGGAGAGGGAAGCCCACTGTGGCTGGGGCTGCAGGCTGGGATGGGAAGGTCTCCGACCCGAGCAGCTCTGAGCAGAGTCCTGAGGAACCAGCCAATCCAAATGCTCGCAGGTGGCTGGTGAGGAGGAGACGGGCGTGCTAGGCAGAGCGGGACGTAAGACATGCGGAAGGACGGCACAGCACCGAGTAATGAACTACAGCGAGCACAGTAAGGGTGCCAGAGGTGGCGGAAGGGAGGCTGGGAAACGCGACGGGGCCTAGCCTCTCAACCCGTGCTGCACCAGACAGGAACCACCAGCCACACGTGCTGCTTAAATTTCAACTGAAATTTAAATTAAACAAAGATTTTAAAATCAGTTCCTCAGTTGCACCAGGCACATTAAAGTGCTCAATGGCCACATGTGGCCAGTGGCTTCTCTACTGGACGATGCAGGTGACAGAACATTCCCATTACTGGACGGCGCTACTCTAGATTATAAAGGGTCTCAGGTGCCGGGCTAGCACTTTTGCATTTTATCCTTTAAGTGGCATCAGAATTATAATTATGATGATTCTGATTTTAACAGAGCTTGTTAAAAATGAAAATGCCACTTCCAAGCCCGTATTCTGGTGGGCCACTCTGTCTCAGTGCCTGCTCTGGAGTAACCACCACCAGAGGACGTGCTGGGGAACTTGGGACTTGGGATCTCTCCAGAACACGGAACCTGCGTGGAACTTCCAGGCAATTCCCATTTCACACGCTGTGTAGCAGAGCACCAAAAACCACAGCAGCTAGCCAATACTAGAAAACCTAAGGAATTCATCATATGACCAAATTAAAGGGGAAAAAACCCTCGCAAGTGCAGAAAAACATTTGAAAGAGTCCAACACGTGCTCATGATAATAAAATACAGAAAAATTTATCAAATTGGGAATAAAAGGGAATTTCCTTCACTTGATAAAGGGTACTTATCAGAAACACACAGCAAACATCATCCTTGTTAGAACCAGGAACAGAAACACTACCTGCTACCATCATTACTATTCAACATTGCACAGAGGTCCCCGCCATGCAATGACCACCACCACCAAGACACACTGGAACTTTGTAAAGAGCTATGTAAATACTTGGCAGCTCAGCCCTAGCTGGGAGTCCAGACCTGCATACTTTTCAGTGTTCTGAGGTTACAGACTTAGGAAGCTAGGCTGAAACATGCTCACTGTTTACAAGATTGGTCCTCTGGCAAAACATATAAAGTCTCAAGATCTAACTAACAATAGGTGAATTTTTCTGAACACAAAGTGAGAGCAACTACAAGATCTACTACTGTTTGCTATTTCACAGGTTTTACTTGTGTAGAACCTGTCCATTTCTCAGCAACCAGGACCAGATTTCTGATATACTCAACATCTTCAGTGAGAGCTTATTATGGAATGTGTAGCAGGTACCCAATCTGCCATTAGACAGTCTGGAAATTTTAATGCTTTTCAGAAGGTCCCAGAGGCCCGATGCCTGTGGCCTGCTCTACTAGTGGATTACTAATAGGGGCTGCAGCAACAGACTGGCCAAGCCAGTCGTCTTAGGAAGATCTGGCTCCCCTTACGGTTACCTGACTGAGGTTTTAGGACACCCCTCCTCAGCCAACTGAAAATGAAACAAGGTCAGCCCTCCTGACCGTCATTATCTTCTGTGACACAGTTCACAAGTCTAATCCTAGATCGAGTTGAAATGATCTTAGAGTTTCCACTTAACTAGCCCCCTCCATATTTAGAATGGCCTCAAGCAACAGTAAAGACAATAAAAGTTGTCAACAAATGAAAAGAAAGCCTATCGCTTTGATGACACTGCAGAAATGAGAAGTCACAAAGAAGGGTGAAGAAGGGGAAAACAGAACTGCGATCATTAAGAAGTTCAAGAGAGCGGAGCCAACAAAGTGGTTCAGACAGGAGATTTGGACTTTATGGGCCTGGGGTGGGGCCGGCATGGCTGTCTTTCTAAAAGCTCCCCCAGGGATTCCGGTGCACAAGGCTGGTGTACTCCTATTCCCGAGACACAAGGACCAATCACAACCATTTACAGCTACACTGAAAATATTAAAAAAACTGACAAGCAACAAACTTTAAAAATTTCTACACTATTTCAAATGGATTTTGTCCTCTGTAAGTGGTTTTCAAATAAGCATCTAAAGGAAAACCTAATACTAAGACCCATGTTTAAAAAAAAGGATAAAATTACGAAGTAAAATAACGTCACTGAAAATGTCCATCTTCTGCTGTGAGCCTACACTGCACCTTGAGATTATGTCACCGCATCTGCAAGCAGGTGTCTGTCATGCAGTGGAGCTGCCAACACTGAGGCTGCAGGTAACCTGAGGTTTTCAATTCTTTAGTCCAGAAGTATAATCTGACATCTTATCAATTTTATAACAAAGATGGATCTGTATTTTTGGGACATTATTTGTCCAATAATAAGCTAACTGGTGAAAACAGCATCCTCGTGGTTTCTTTCAAGTTAAAAGAGCAAAAATAGAACCATCGTTCCTGTCTGTGCCAGTGCCGCCTACGGTGTCAGCGTGTGGAGCGTCCCGAAGCCTGTGGGTGCTGGGCATCCCCCATACTTCAGGATCCTCGCAGAAGAACCTGGATGACTGGCTTTTCACTCAAGTGATGCTGAACACGAAAGAAAACCTCAGAAGGCCTAAGGCCAGATTCTTAGACAATTGCAGGGGACATCCTCTAGCTTCACATCTTATTTGTGGAAACAGCTTTGTCACCTACCTGCCTGCAAAAAGGACTTCTTTAATCCAGCCAATGAATCAAGGTGTCATCCAGAAGTTCAAGAGTGGATTATTGGGCCTCTTTCACTCACAAATTAATGAATTCTGACTGCAGTGTGTGGAAATTTCAGGCTTCTTTTGCTCTTAAAGGTGCAGTTTATGCTTCTGCAACAGCATGGAAGGATATGAAAGGATGTTACCCTATGAGGAATCTTAACAAAACTTTGGCCAAGTGTTATGTTTATGAAGTGACTGTCAAGGAGGAGGAGTCTGAAGGATGCAATATAAAAGTGTTCCTGAATATTTTAAGTGTTACTTATCAATCGTTATTTTCTCCACAAGCTACATATGAGAAGATACAGAGAAGTGACTGACGGGAATAAGGAAACCAGTAGTAGGAAAGCTATGGACTGAATAAACTGCTATCAACCCAGAGATGCCCACGAGGAACGGATGAAGACAACCGTGAGAAGTAACTGAAGCAGGCATCACGTCACCAAACACATAATGAAGTTCACTGTACTTGCTGAACATTGTGCAGAACTCATGGGTCTGTACCCTGGACTGGAAAAAGGTATCATCTACTAGGAAAAAGGTATCATCCAGAATTGGTTTTGATCATCAACAAATGCAAGTGGGAATCAAAGGCTCTCCTACGACTCTTGTGCCCCTTGAAGCTTTCATCTCAGTTACTCTCTCACAACTCTGGGTGAGAGTCCTGTTGAGGATAACCCTGATGATCACGGTCTGCAGCTGAAGATGCGCCAAAGGAACGTTTGCCTAGCTACTAGTGCGGATCTACAATACTTTATTTTCGGACAATAAGTGAATTTTCTTTATGTTAAGAAATGAACTTTAAAAATTAGTTGTATTGTTCAAGGCTAGATTACAATTAGTTGCACAGTGATAAGAAAAATTAAATTATAAGTATTTCATTACCCCATTTCTGTTAGTACCATAAGATAAAAGCTATGACCTTTGCATATCATCTCTGTGGCGTTTACAGTGTACTTATACCATATGCATCTGCAGATACTGTGTATTGTTCCTACATTTTAATGAATTTACAATACAGTGATACTGGAATATACTTTTATTATACAGATTATTTAAATTACTATATATGTTCTGAGGTAACAAAATGTAAAGGACCAGTAAAATTAGTAATTTATAGGCTGCCCGTCCAGACCACGCTGGCTGGGGTGAACGGCCCTTTCACTATAAACGTGTAGCTGAGTCATCTCTCTCCCCTGAAGACTGGGAGAGCACATGATCCAGCAGGCAAATGGACATGTGGTCACTAACCTATGAGGAGCTAATGTCAGACATGACCTCATTGCTTTTTCTCTAGCCTTTTATGAGGTTAAAAAAAAAGAAAATTGGTTGATCAAAATTACAATTATTTGTATATAAAAAGAATGCACAGAATTACACGATCACTTGGAATATTCCTTGGTGATGTCATCACTGACATATATGTGTACAGAACTATTCACTTTTATAAAAACCGTTTAAAATACACTTGTCTTTTGGATGAATGCTCATCTTCCTTTCATGAATCTTATTCAGAAATATAAAATCAATATTTTGACAATCTTAATGAAGTCCACTAAAAAGTTTAGCCATTTCAGCTTCTGCATGAAATCACACCTTGCCAAAAAAGATCATGAGTTTCAAATATCTTTTAATTTTCTGCCAGTTTTCTTAAAAGATAAGATTACTTTAACTCAAGTTACCAACTAACAGGCGGGGAGGGAGAGGCATCTTCCTTCATCATAAAATACAAGCCAGTGACTACAGGCAAAATACTTAACATGATTCTCATAAGCCTATGTTTACAGTTGCTTATAGGTTCTTCCCCGTCACTTTTTAAATGTTATCTGACAAATGTTATCTCTTTTAGTATATAGTGCTTACTTCTCTAACAGTTATGAAGCTAATAATTCTACAATCATTAAAGCTCATGTACTTGGAGGCGTCTCATAAAACATAAGAATAAAATTTAGACAATGTAAAGTTAGTCACAATAGTTAATATTTTCATATTTACCTGAATTGTGGTATTTTTTCCCAACATATTCAAATGCAAAGAGTAGCTGGAGGTCTGTTGGCTGGGAATAATGAGCTATTGCAAGGCATACCTAGGAAAAATTCTACATTTAGAATTGATTTCAACACACTTAGTTAAATGAAATGTACAATAAGGCCTTGAGTGTGGGAGCGTCATCTGGGGCAGGGATTATAGACTTATTTCCATGTTTTCCTGTTGACCTAGAGTGTGAAAGAGCTCCTTAATGCCAGGGATTTCATTCATTGTTGTGCCCCATGACACTGTTTAATCTTTAGTGACTACATGCTAAGTATTCAGTAAGTGTTTGCTGAGTTGAATTTTAACAGGAATGTACTTTTATTCAGATAAACAAAACTTGAAAACTAATGAAGCATTCTCCAAAAAGGCAGTGACATATCCACTCCTAAAAAAAAGAAAAAGAGAAGTTTCATTTTTTATGGACTATAATGATTTAATACCATCAATTTGGAAGGCTTACTGTTAGGTATGAACTTTTAATGTTCTTACCTCATGCATTAAAAATCTAAACTTAATAGAAAAGCTACAATTTTTTCTTACAAAAAAAAATTAGTAAGAAATCCAGAAGTACATGGGCGGCTCAAAGAGGTACATCAAAAAAACTGTGCTTAAATAAAATGGTTTTAGACTATGCCTATGGTGGAAAAAGTGTGGGCTTTGGAATCCAACAGATCAGGGCTTGAATCCCAGCTCTACCAAGCACCTGCCATGTAACCTGTGTGAAGTCAACTCATCTCTTGGAGCCTCGATCTGCGCACCTGTACAATGAAGATAATACCTAGGCTGCGGTGAGGATGAATAACCTTAGCATACACCTGGCCTCGGGAGGAGGCCACATGTGGAAACATGGCTGCGATTACCCTCTACTGCTGTTGGAAAGAATGAAAGATAGTGCTCTGTGCCCATAAAGCCCTGGACTAGACCATGGGAGAAAACACTCTTAAATGAGCAAAGAAGACAGAAGAAACTGAAGACATATGCAAGGAGAGAATAATAGATGTTCTTACTTCAAAAGATTAAGCATCATTTAGAAGAAAAAGCATTAAGCCAGAATGATATACTTTTAACAGTGAGCAAGCAAGAAGTTTAGTTAATTGTTAGTCCATGTCAAATTAGCGGTGTCTGGGGTGGGTTGATGCAAATTCTATTGACTGGTAAGTACGTGTCAGTTGCTTGTTTAAAATATATTTTAAGAGTCTTCTATAGAATAAATGTTTCCTGTCTTACTAAATTAAAACATACATCTAAGAGAACAGAGTTATCATTAGTTTTAGTTTTGACTAAAAACAACAACAACAACAACAAAGAAAGCTCCTTGAAACTTATGTAATGCCTATGGGAGAGCTTTCTATGAGAGTCCCACCGAGGAAATTTAGGAGACAGTGACCTACATTCCCATCCCCTACCTGCTCAACAGTCTTTAAAGCACTTCTTCCAGCAGCAAACTACCGAAATCTACACCTTGAAAAAGTCCTCATCACTTCCTGTTCCTCTGGGCACCATATTTAGTTTATAAGCTTTGTTGCACTTTCCTCAAGATTCTTTTTCATTTTTGTCCCATTTTTCTACACCATCATAGTCACAACCTTAAGCCATACTCGCCTTACGGCATCTTTGTGGGTTTCCCTACATTCTTAAAAAAAAAAAAAAAAAAAAAAAAAAAATCAACAACACTTCAGGGTTCTCTTCCAAAGATCAAATTTTGACCAACAAGTTTGTTCTCCGTATAATCTGCTGTGGTTCCCAGATACCTGCATACTAAATTAAACCTTCTTATTCTAGATTCTTCACCAAACCAGCTCTCCTCTACCAGCCATCCCGTGCCCTCCCCACCACCCCTCAGCCGTCCCTGGTCTAGAAGCACATATCGTGTCTCACTCAGTCCTAGCCATCCCCTCGGCCACACTCTGCTCGAGAAACCCTTCCCCGCTGCTTAGCCAACCACGCTGTGTCTGTCCTCACCAGCCTTCCCAGACTGAGCCAACTGCACAGTATTGACTGTGGAAACCCTCCCGTTCTCTCTGAATAACAATAGTTCCAACAGAAAGCATCTCTTCAGTTAACTGTGCTTATGGAGCGGTACTTTCCAGGTCTTCACCCAATAGTCATGAGAGTGGATAAAAAGGAGGACATAGGTTCTTTGTTTTACTTCTACCACAAAGTTCAATTACTCAAGGGCAGGCACCAGGTCTCCTTCCTTCAACAGGTATTTACAGAGCCGCCACCATGTCCTAAGTCCTACGGATGCGGGAGTGAACAAACAGACACAAACCCCGTTCTCATTAAGCTTACATTCTAGTGGGGAAGACAGACACTAAACCAGAGAAACAGGAAAGACTACAGTAAATTAGACAATGATAAGTGCCAAAGGGGAAAATAAATCCAGCAGGGAAGAGGATGTACAGTGTTACAGTGAGGGAAGAAGAGAGCAGGTTAATAATTTAGAGAAGGAGACCAGGAGAGGTCTCTCTGCACAGATCTGAGGAAGCCCTGAAGACCCCTGCATTTCTGCCATCTCATCAGTAGCTTTCTGGAGGGTCTTTGTGCTTTACAGCTGCTGCACTAAAAATACTAGTTCACAAAATAAGTTACTAATATAGTCAGGAAAATGCTCCAATTCAATAATACTAGATATCACTTTCTCTGAGACATTCAGAAAGCAGTCATGGGCCTTGTTTACACAAAAGAAATGCACACATCACTGATGATGGAATATGTCTTTTATGGCCACAAAGCCTATCTGCTAGGCAAAACCCAACGTAGCTCATTTCTAAGAAGCCCTTAAAATAGCACAATCTCACATTTGTAAAGGTTAGGAAACAAATGAGCTTATTTAATGGCATCCACATGTAAAGAAGACTATAAATACTGGAATAATGTGAAAGCAACTCAGTTTAATCACTTGCACAATGGTTGATTTTGGGGGGGAAGGGGACACAGCCTGAACTATAGCTGTTGTTTAGCAGTGTAACCACAAGTGTGTAGGACTTAGCTCAGGTAACCTCAGTACGGGGTACCTCTAGGAACCCTGACAAAGGTACACACAACTTGTGCCATCCGGGTTACATTCCTGTTGTCACTGCAGGACACTCTGAGAAGATCAGGAAAGCCAGGAGTCCTCTTCCTTGAGCTTTTTCCCAGAAGTCCTCTTCCTTGAGCTTTTTTGTACACACTATTTAAAAAGCCTACACCCACATTCCTAGATTCCATCACTAAGAGTTTGACTTAAAAAAGTAGGTCTCATTTTCATGTAAAATTATTCTAATTTTACAATGTACTCCCTAAGTGTTAAAAAAAATTTCAGAAAAACCTCTCTCTACATCTTTAAAAACTCCCCCTGAAATAGTTCATTTGGCCTGGCTATCAGAGAAAATGAAGAAAATCTTTATTAAAGACATTAAATTATGGTAAATATTTAATTGGAGGAAAAAAAAGTAAACTACTTTTGAGGTGATTTTTGGACCAAGGCTGATATTCTTGTCTGGACAGAAGCCAGAAGTACCCACGGTTGGTGGTTTCTCCTCCCAGACCAGCTGGGGGCACAGCACTGGAGAAGATTAACACACAGCCAGTGCTGGCACGTGGGCAAACAAAACTGGTTTCCTGTATTTCTGTGGTCTGAAAGCCACCGAGGAGTAAGTCTCAGATTAAAGGCAAAAATGGCAATTCAGGAAAGGCCAACTTGTTCTTTAAATAGATGAGTTGAATTTTTATTTCTAGAAACTATGCCTGAACAAGTGGTTCATCAGAGCCAACTAATTTGAGAATGAAGTGGAGACAAGGGGCATATATTTCACTTACCATCTTTTATATATTTTTTTATGTAAGTGATAAATCATTAAAAACAATCTTTTGCCCCTCAGCAAAGGTTCTTCAAAAGGAAATGGTGGCTCAAAGTTGCTTTGAGGCCGGATGTCCAATTCTAGATATCCGAATTCCTTTTTTCTTTACATAGACCTTTCCCAAAAATCCTTATTTACAATCCAAGAATAATGAGGATGAATGTCATCTAATTTTGTCATAATACTACTCAGGAAACACCAGCTAGATTACCAGAAGGCTTTAGAGCAATATTTAACAAAATGTGAACCAATTTAGCATTCCGAGATTTCATTAATTCAAATAGGAATATAACTGCTTTCAGTATTTCCAAAAATAATCAATGGTTTACCCACCAGAGAACTCTGAACATGCATCTGGTCATTTTAAAACAATTCACAAAAATCAAAGCGTTTCCAGAGAAAATTTAGCATTCAAAATTTCCAGGAGGTAGAATCAAGCTGTAATTCCCCAATTGTTACCTAATTTTGGATGAAAACTTTCACTTGAAATAACACGGTGTGCTAGAATTTTTGTTTTTAACTCATGAAGCCATTAAGCTTTGGCAGCCATACATGACTTAACCCTTTGTGTTTGAAAACATGTAAATCAGGGAAAAATTTCTCCATTTATATTCTTAATGCCACTGTTTCTTTTCTGTATTTCCCCCCTTATGATTGTACAAATACAAAGAGAGTATTTCTTTTGGGTCTGAGGTAACTGCTTTTGATATTTTACAACAGTGGGGAAAGAATTTTTGCCAGAAACCTGGTCTTGGGAAAGGGCATAAAAAATTGGACCAGCCTAGCCTGTTTTGAGTAGACGGTTCAATGAGGCCCCCTATAGCACTTACCAGCAGCAACAACAGGGAAGGGATATTCTGAATTTCCACAGCACTTGTTATGTGTTTCATTCATTTGGAAGCTAAGCATTTATGTGGGAACATCTTTTATGCTGCTACTTTGTACTGTTGTTTTCATTTGTTCATGCTTTATCTCCTCAACTAAACTTAGTGCACTGCCTCACACATCAAACATGACCAACAAGTACTCTAGATGGTGCAAGAACGAGCCAGATAATTATGCTTTGCAATGACTGAAATACTGTCATCTGAAAAATAGAGGAGAAAATGGGAGAGATATCAACTTTCTAAAAGAATATTGGGCCACTGTATCAATTTCTTATTTTAAAAATACCGTGTCCTAACCCCATCTCCTAAGTTCCATGGTGTCCCTGTTCTTGAAATGATACACATCCTGAAGGTAACGTTTTCACAAGCAGATTCCTGATGCTCTGATGAAATTACAACTATATCTGAGTTCAAGAAAGTAACTTGGCTAAACTATTTTATACACAGTCTACTACCTAATTAATTCTAAAGTCTTTCTACATAAGAATAGGCATCTCAAGTTAGTAAAATGCCAAAATCACCAACTGCAGAATTGAATGGCTAAAAGTAGTCTTAAAAGTTATCTGCTGAATTTCCCATCCTGCAGCATGAAGAAAGTAGTTATACGCACTCTACCTGAAAATGTTTAGCCACAGATCCCACCACCATTCTGCTACATAGCCTAGCTGCAATGGTCAGACATTTTCAGACATTCATTTCGTGTTTGCCCTCCTATAAAGAAACTGTTGACTCTGGTTCTAAAAATAAATCTGTCACCTCCTCACCAAACCATAAGAAGACAGCTGCCTTAAGATCTTTCTGACAGCCACATTTTGATATCAACAGAAAATTTACTGCAGTAAGTCTACTGACCATGGAAAACAAATGCACCCCTTTTTGGTGGCACAAAAGCTCCCTCATCGTTCCTCTATTCCCGATACATGAGAGCAGGCTTCTGGAGATTCTGTTACTATTCTCTGCATTTGCTGAACCACAGACTGGCCCGGGGGGCTTTAGGACCACCAGCTTCACTCCTCTGCTAAACCCAAAATCTGGAATCAAAGAAGGAGGAATTTCTGCCCTTGAATCTTACTCCACGAGTTTGCAATAAACATTCCCCGGAAGGCAGGGGAAAAACAACCCAATTAAAAAGTCCCTAGCTTTTAGCCGCCTGTGTGGAATATCAAATTAATTCACTAAAATTTCTCTAAAGCACTAATATTTATTAGACCCCTCATATAACTACACATTTAACCCTTATGTAACCTAAGTCTAGCTTTTAGTTCATTGATAAAGCTCTGAGGTACTGAATTAAAAGTCTTACAAACCTCAATTACAATACATCACCATCTTTTCAATCTTTTTAACCAAGAAAAAAAACGGCTGGTAATGGTCTTAATGTAAAAGATATGCATGACAGCTTTTCATATTTTAGGAGCTGATTAAAAAATTACATAGAATACTTTAAAGCGGTCATAAACTAGTCCAAGGAAACAGTTCTATTAACGTTCCTGGCTTTGACTTTACATAAGGAGATATCAAATAACTTCCCCTAAAAAAACCAAAAAACAAAAAACTGAGCAATTGAGAAATGAGAACTTCCATACAGAACTGCAACTGGTAAATATAGTGCAAAACCAATGATAAAACTTAACAGGATTACCTTTTTGGCACTTTCAGGACCTGATTCATCAAAGCGAAATCTCACAATTCTGAAATCTTTACAGTAAATAATTAACTCTGTTGGATTAAATTTCAGCTTCTGGTTTGGGCCCAGGACTTTCTGCTTCCTTTTGTGGTCATTTACTAAAAAATAAAAAAATAAAAAAATTCCTTTCTTGATATTCACTCTTTAGTACACTTTAAAAAATTCTTACTGAAAACAATTGGAAGGTCACCCACCACTTAGTACTGCTTCTCTAGAATCTTTCATATTTGTGTATAATTCCTAGAACTTTGGGGGATCAGTTTTAACTTTGCTTTGGATGATATTAAAGATATTTCTTTGCACAAAACCACCACCATCTATATTTAATGATTAAAATTTTAATTAAAAAGAGGACAAATACTAGAAAATATAAAAAGTCATATATTTTGGGACTTCCCTGGTGGTGCAGTGGTTAAGAATCCGCCTGCCAATGCAGAGGACACAGGTTCAATCCCTGGTCCAGGAAGATCCCACATTTCATGGAGCAACTTTGCCCACGTGCCACAACTACTGAAGCCCGTGCACGTAGAGCCCGTGCTCCGCAACAAGAGAAGCCACTGCAATGTGAAGCCTGCACACCGCAACAAAGAGTAGCTAGCCCCCGCTCACTGCAACTAGAGAAAGCCTGCACGCAGCAACGAAGACCCAATGCAGCCATAAATAAATAAATAAATATTTTTTAAAAGCCATATATTTTATATCTCCATTTAAAAATAATTTACTGATTAATTTTCCTGGGACTCAAAAAAAAAAAGGGAAAAAGCAAAAAACCTACAGAAATAAAACTCCAGCCCAAGTATTTGAGAGGTGTAACTCTTCAAGCAAGAATTCCCGAGTAGAACCAGCTTTTAGGGGCTGAGTGAAGAATAAAACATACCTGTGACTATTTGCTCAATACATGTCAAAGGGACATCATGTTCACCAAGAAGAAGGTTTCTATAATGGAATTTCTGAAATAAAAAAATACATTCATGTTAATTATTTTCCCAATAACTTCACGATGGTAATATGAGCCTTACTTTTAGGTGTGATAAGAAATTGCAACGACCATCTCTAAAAAGAACAAAAGCTTTTGCCTGTGTAGCTATGACAATTCTAAAGCTATAGTTATCACAGAACACACTTCAGTAGGAAAGTAAGGGGAGGAAGAGAGAAACACATACTGTGTTCACATTCTCTCCACCTTTCTTCCCACACTTTAAACAATAAAATTAGGTCAAGTTATATACAACAATGTTATTATAACATACAGGATATGTGATATTATACTGTCAATCACTTCACAGGCAAACACTTGCATACCTAGTTCTGGTTAAACTGTCACTAAAATAATATAAAAAAGGGGCTCCAAAGTCATCAGATTTTAATGGGTAAAATCATGGCTTGAGTTTCACAATGGAGATTTTAGAGCAGAAAATAACTTTTTACAGCAGAAAGTCTACTCAAAATAAAAATCTTTAGTCAAACTGCAGCTTATTTTTTAAACCCATTTTTTATACACACTTTCAGACTAAGGACATTGTTGATGCTATTAACCTTCTGTTGGTAGGACACTGGGTTATTTTTCCTATTAGTGGTATTGGATTTAAGCTATTCCAGGTACATGGGTCTCAATTATAGTGAAATCTGGAGCCAAAGATTGAAATAAAGCCAAAAATAAAAGGAAAAACCCAAGTTTACAGCCAAATAAGCTGTGTCTCTACATACTGGGTATCTGTAAATGCCTTAAATTTAGTCTCAATATACCTACAGATTGCAATAGATTGAAATACACTTATCCATAGTTACGTGCTTCAGTCAAAAGTTTAGAGTTAACATCCAAATATTACTATTACAAATAAAGGTCTAGGGAGTAAAAGTGTATATATAACACTTTACAAATCAAAACAGAAAATAGTTGTTGAGGGAAAGTCCAGGATTTTTAAGTTAGGCAAACGAATGACTTTATTTATTTATTTATTTATTTATTTCTGTACGCGGGGCTCTCACTGTGTGGCCTCTCCCGTTGCAGAGCACAGGCTCTGCACACGCAGGCTCAGCGGCCATGGCTCACGGGCCCAGGCGCTCCGCGGCATGTGGGATCTTCCCGGACGGGGGCACGAACCCGTGTCCCTTGCATCGGCAGGTGGACTCTCAACCACTGCGCCACCAGGGAAGCCCATGACTGACTTTTTGAAAACTCAAATTATATGGAACTGTTGTTTTCCAGTAAGAATATAAAATAGCAAGAGGGTTATTAAAGAAAAACTTTATCAATATTTTTCTTCATTCTAACTACTAGAAATTTGAAATGAGAATTTGACTTTTTTGGAAAGATACTATAAAATATGTAAAATGTGCAGCATCTATGAAATTATTTGCTATATAATTTTTTCTCTTTATGAGTAGTAAAAAAGGATACCTTTGTTTTTATAGATAGGTTAAAATATTTAGAAGGAAAGAATAACTCCTTTATTGAAAAGGATATATAAGCAAAGATCACAGAGGATAAACACAGCAATGTGACTTAAAACCATCTCACTAATTATACTCCTCAAGTCTCAACATTCTCCTTAAACTTTATTTTGAATTTTAATATAATACATTCCCAAACTTATATTAATCACTTATTAGTAATTTTATTATAATTTTCCCATATCTGTGCTTTATATAATATTGATAATACATACTGCTCAGAGTCAAAAGCCCTGATACGATTAAACAGCATACAAATCAAACACACCTGTAATGGCATTGGATTATCCGTAATAAAGGAAATTTTGAAGTTACTGCATATCAGTTTTCCCCACAAATCGTATTGACTTGTGTCCGATGCGATGCATTTTCTCACAAAATTGACTTCATTTACGACAATTTCTCCTTTACAAAAAGAAACATATCATTGTGTGAGCTACAACCACACCAAAAATGTCAACAGTCGCTGTGTGACCTAGAAGGAAGATTTCATGATGATGATAAGAAGAAACACTGAACCAGGACCTCACATCGGTAACAGTCACAATGGGGCATCGTGCTCCATTTGTAAGATACAGAAACTGAGGCACAAAGAGCTTAAGGGTCTGAGATGGTTCAACCAGAAGGGTTGAGCTGGAGTCTGCATTCTTTACTATGCCATGCTGTCTCTCATTATTTATTTACCGAAAGGCGCCCTGGAGAAGAAATAAGCTGCACTGTCTCCTTCAGAGTATTACTTGATGGGGTATTTGTATTTTATTAACATGTGACTTGATCTCCCAAACCGATATCTTAGATTCCTTCCTAAGACAATTCAGTATGAGAAACAATGCAGTATTAACCTCAAAATTAATAATGCAATCTATTTATTTTAACATACATTCCATAAAGACAAATTGAATTTCCCTCTGCACTCACATTATAACTTAGTTGGCAATAAAACTTTAAAATATAGTTTTAGAGTTAAAATGGAAGACTAAATAAATAAATATAAGAAACTGAAACAAAAGTTTTAATGTTCTTTGAAGAGAATAATTTTCTGCAATTGATTTAAAGCTTGGTCATCATTAATCCTTAATTTCAAGTTCTAAAATGCAACCAGACCCAGGGACATTTTTAAGTAATCATTCTCTAGGGTCCATGGTAGAAGAGTTAGGGTACTGTGCTACTTTGCCTATTTCTGTCAGTACAAACACCTCTAATAGTGATGGACAGAACCATTGCTGACAAGCCCCAAACACCCACCAATTCACAGAGAGCAACTAGAGTCTCAAAACAATCCTCTCTCTTACATAAAATGTTATAATAAATTTGAACTGCAAAAATAACTTTCATTCAAAGTTCTTAAATGTACAAGATGAGTTTTAAGAACAGAACCCTAACATTTACCTGAGGATTAAATTCAAACGTGCCCATGTCAAATTCTCGGCTCAGACCAATGGAGTAATTGTCTCTTCTGCAGACAAGCCTCCTCCACGTAGCCTCCCGCCCTCCTCCCCACCACCCCCCGCACCCTGAGCCCCGCCGCTGTCCTCATTCTCCCTCTCCAGTCACACTGGCCTTTTAGTCCCTCTCAGGGGCCGGACTGCAAAGATCCATGGGGTCTTCACACATGCTGTGCCCATTTCCTGGAATATGCTTTCCTTCTGCCTCAGCCCAATCGCTTTCTCAGGAATGCCTTAAAAACTCTCCGTGCCTAGATTAACTCCCTCAATCACAGCATCATTTACCTGTAATTCCCAGCAATGACCACAGCTGCAATTATGCATACTCTACATATTTCAAAACCACTGCCTGTCTCACCCTCAGGATCACATGCCCCATGAGGGTCAAAAATGGACTGGTTTTTCTCTGATGCTGACATTTTAGTTGCAAGGCAAAGGCTCAGCATGGGGCAGGGGCCTGGTCAATGAGTGCTGAACACCCGAGTGAATGAACCACTTCACTGCTCCAGGTTCACCAGACCAGCACCACCAATGGAGCAGGAGTGGTTCCAGACAGACAGAAACCAGTGACGTAACACGGCCACGCGCCAAGAGGGTCAGGAGATAAGTGCTGGCGGGTGAATGCACATGAAGTCAGAAAACTGTCCCAGAGCCACCCCTGCTCGCCTACCACACGCACAGAGAGCTGCAAAATCTACCAGTGGGAAGGAAGAGATGGAGGGCTTGTGGGACAGGACACACGGCCACACTAGTGCCGTCAGCCAACCACGTTTATGATGCACGTGCTTGGGCAGCACTTCTCCACCAACCCGACTCTCTTCCCAAGGGCACAAATGTAACATATCCAGTCCACAAAGGCAGCGAGAATGTGACAAAGATGAAAGGAGGAGAAGGCGTTTAATGGGTCCAGGGCTTGGCCAACCCAGATGCAGCCCCCTGGTTTTTGTAAATAAAGCTTTACTGAAACCTATCCATGCACATTCATTTGTGTACCGTCTATGACTGCTTCCACAGGACAAAGGCAGAGCTAAGTGCTTGCAACCAGAGACCTCACGGCCTGAAAAGTCTCAAACATTTACTGTCTGGGACTTGACAGGAAAAGCTTGCCCAGCTCTGTGCTAGAGATGGTGGCTTAAGTGACAACTCTTAACATTATGTGAAACAAGCCTTGGAAGAAGTACTCAGGCATATCCTGTCAGAGGAAAGGCACTTTCCACCTGCAATGGTACAATGCCCTCAGAGCTTGGGAGGCCTGCTCAGCAGCACTGAGGACCAACAACCTTCCCCCAGAATGTGTCTGCCACAGTCAGGTCAAAAGATTCCTTTCTCACCAATGAGCCGCAGCACTCAGCAGAAGTGAAGCTGAAATCCAGGCCTAACTGCTCTGCTCCCCATTCTCCATCATAAAAAAGCAAAATTAAGCACAAATCTGTGAATGAACTCTGTGGGGCTAGATTAGAGTCTGAGACATCGGTATAAACTCAGGTATATCCTAATATATACAAAGATGGAGAAGTAAAGAAACAAAGGGAGGTGTGTGCATACATGGCTTTGTGTGCATGTGTTCATTTTCTACTCTGTCTCCTGAAAACGCCTCCAGTAACAAACCACATTCGGCACTCAGATCTTGGTATTTAAATACCATTCTCCAATAAAATGAACCAGGACTCAGTGGAGAAATGTTTGACTCCAGGGCTGGGGCAGAGGAAAGACATACTGAATCTGGAGCTTCTGATAGTTCCAGAATGCCAGAAAGTAGGGAAGGGAAAAAGAGAGGGGGGAATGGGGGTGGGGGAGAGAAAGAGAGACAGAGACAGAGAGAAAGAGAGAGAGAGAAAGAGAGAGAGGACATTTCAAAAGGATAGAGGAGCCAAGATGAAAGAATTCATCATCCATCAGTAAAGACGGAGAAACTGTCACAGGCTGGAGACTAGGGAGACATGGTGTTCTGGCAGGGGCGCTAAAGTAATGGCCATTAGTGAAAAAACTAGGGAAATGTCAATAAAACTTGCAGCTTAGTTAACAGTACTGTTAGTTTCTTAGTTCAGCTAAATTTATCGAGGTTGTAAGATAGTAACATTAGGGGAAGCTGGGTGAAGAGTATGTGTTAACTATCTGTACCCTTTTACAAATCCAAGTTTATTTAAAAATAAAACTACTAAAGAAAAGAAGATGGACAAGAAATATACGAAACAACAGCAACAACAGTAAAATAGGGACCCACTGGGTTATGGTCTTTGAAGGAAAACTGTTACATAGCTTTCTTAGTGGACAGTGGAAATGGGCCTGGGGGATAGAAAGAAGTAGGGTGGGATGGAGGGAAAGAAGAAAAGGAGGGCATTTCCGGGGAGATGCCGAACTGGGACTTCTTATTATCATAAGCATGTAATAAAATAAGCACCAAGTTAACCTGGCTTGAGTTTTAGTTGACGACACTAAATTTTGTTCACATGAAACCATTCTCTAAAATACATGGATCATGCAGCACGGCTCTCTGCTCATACTTCATAAAAAAAGCGGAAACCCTGGGTAGGAACTGTCCTCAGCTACTGCCAGGCACGAACTGCAGTCCTGCGGGCCGGGAAACCAGCTCACAGGCGGGAGAGAAACAGGGGATTCAGAGCGCCTCTTCCCAGAGGGGACAGATGCAGAAACAGAAGAGCGCCCAGACGGTTCTTGCTACATTTTAAATTAGTGACCTTGAGGAGGAAACTTAGAACTGAAGCTTCAAAGCTCCCAGAGACTGTCCTCCTGGGCTTTTCCGGCAGGAGGGCGGTGTGCTGCCAGCCATGTGGGAGGACCCTCAGCACCAGGCACTTGCCAGCACACCACGGGCAGGAAGCGATAGGAGCCGCACGAAAGAAAAAGCAGGAAGCGAGCTTCAGTGCAGGGTATGCAAAAAGCACCAGAGAAAAAATTGTCTAAATTAGAAGATGATGGGCCAAGACGTTCTACTATAACCTGGGAAGGAATCAACAAATCATCAAAGTTTGTTTTCTCAAGACCCTTTCATCTGTAAAGATAAATAAGAAAGGAAATATAATTAAAATTAATAAGTCTCTAAATGGTATAGCTAGGGAAGTTTTTAACTCCCTGAGAACCAAAAATTATGTCACATTATCTTTCATAATACCTTACACATTTAGAAAGTCAATACATGTTTGATGAATTAAAATAATTTTTCCCATAAATTTTAGCTTGAAAAATAGTTTAAGACAAAGCCTCACTGTACACAGTAGCTAACTTACGGAATGTGCAGAGGCCCAAGGCATAGCTCAGTCTGTGGCTTTACATTCAGTGAGTGACCATCCCAGACAGCCTGGGACTGGGGATTCCTGGCGTGCAGGACTTCCAACATTAAAGCCAGGGTAGTCCAAGTGTCACCTGAGCTGCAGCGAACTTCAGGAATTAAAGTGGCCTAACAGTTACTAAGGGAAGCTGAAACTCTGTACAAGATGAGCACAAGACATCGGAGGCCGCTCCTGGTACTCACAGGGTCACGCATGATACAAAAAAGCATGGAATCAAGTACCACGTCCAGTAAGAGCTACCCACGATGGGGGCTGGAGGAAGGTCAGCAGTGCAGACCTCAGGAAGAAACCAGAGGAAAATCTTGAAGGCAGATGAGGGTTAAGACAGAGAGAACACATGATCACAAAAACAAAGGCCTGAATAAGGAAAAAGGCATCTGGGTCTGAGTGAAGCAGATATCAACATTGGGAAACAGTGCAAGAGGTCAGCAAGGTGAGTGTCAGCAAACTACAGAGGTTACAGACTTTGGATTTTATTTTTGGTTTAAGCAGGATTTTCCTTAAGGGGATTCACGAAGAGTTTCTGAGCAGGAGCTGCAAGGTCAGGAGTAAGGAGGTGACCTGAGGTCCTCTAACAGGCGCTGGAGGAATGGACAGCTCCAAACGCTCAGAAGAAGGTTGTCCAGGTGAGGCACAGACCCAATGCTAAGACACCGCAGTTGGATAAACCGTTCATGGTTCCAAGGAGCAGTTACAAGGCCTTCTGTCTTTCAAAAGCAGGGTATCTAAGAGTTAAAATACTATGAAATTCAGTCTACAAGGATCTCTAAAGCCTATCTACAAAAAACCAAACCAAAACAAAAAACACCTGAAAGAGACAGTCTGCTTTAAGGGATTCACAATCTAGTTGAGGAAATAAGACGTACAGTGAGGTAGAGGACAGTAGAACATAAATGGTCCAAACAGTGAACATGTAAAAAAAAAAAAAAAGCAATAAACAAGACAGCTGCCCAACAATGGCTATTTTCATTTTCCGGATGGCCCTAGGTCGTATCCTTTTCTGATCTGATTACAAAAGACTCGGACAATCAGCCCATTCATTATCGATCTACTAGTTAATCTCCTAATGGAAGTGCTGCTGGCACTGCAGATGGAAGAGGGAGGGCCGAGCCGACCCTCGCCTGTGCACAGAGGCTGAGTCTTAGCGGGCACCACGGGGCAGAGCACAAGTCCTCTCCCGACTGCCAGGCCCTCCCCAAATGCGGCTCAGGTGCCCTTCCTCCAAGCCTGCACAACCTCGGCTCTCCTCCACTGAAGCACTTGCCAGTGAACTGAGACTCAGGGCAGGAGCCCTCTTCTTCGGCTGCTCCCCCTCTACCAAGCAGTACGGAATGAGCAGTCAGTACCCACTCAACCATCAACTCAGGCCGTGGCCACAGCACTTCAGGCCATCCCCCTCCCACCCCACAGATCCCTAAAATGATCACGTCCCAGGGACCTCCCTCGTGGTCCACTGGGTAAGACTCTGTGCTCCCAATGCAGGGGACCCGAGTTCAGTCCCTGGTCGGGAACTAGATCCCGTGTACATGTCGCAATGAAGATACCGTGTGCCGCAACTGAGACCCAGTGCAGCCAAAATAAATAAATAAATACTAAAAAAAAAAAAATCATGTCCCAGAGAGAGAGAGGAGAGAGAAAGCCCACCGAGCCCCACTCGCTGCAAATCTCATCCCCTCACGACAAAGCCATTGGCATTCCACCAGCCTCTGCTCAGCTCGGCCAGAGACAGGAAGTCCACTGACTCCCGAGACATTCCATTTTCTGGCAGCTGAAATCGTTTGAAAGTTGCTTGTCAAGCTGGGTCAAATCTGTCTGCTGTGGAAAGGGCAGAGCCGAGGACAGAGCTCTTTTTACCTCACCTAGAGCACTCCCTCTAGGACGACATCCAACCCACCGGCTATCCAATCCCAAAGCATAAATCTGGACCCTGGTGTCAGCACAGTCAGGCAGGCCCTGCTGCTTAGTGGTTAAAGACATAGCCTGGGAGTCAGGCTCCTAATCCTGGCTCTGCCCTTGCTTGCTGGGCAACACTAGACAAGTTACTTAACCTCTATGACTTGTATAGTTTTCTCACCTGTCAAAGGAAGATAAACTGGTACCTTCCTGACAGGGCTGTCATGAGGAGTAACCTGTAAGCTATATCATATATTAGTTAAGGATCTTAGTTGAAAGTGTAAGAAACATGCCCGGAACTAGCCTGGCAAAAAGAAATATTCTGTGGCTCTGGTGTCAGCTGGACTTCAAGGAAAATGGGACCATCAGAACTCTCCCTCGGTGTTCTGCCTCTGCCGCTCTCAACACGTGACGTCATTCTTTTGGTGCTTCAGCCACGGATGGCGCTATAGAAAAGGATCTCTTTCCTCAGTACCAATCTGAAAACATCCAGAGGCAAACCTGTGCTCATGCTAGCAGTCTGGGGGTGGGTTATCATCTTTGCTGGCCACACGAGAACCCCGGGCTGGGTGGAGATGGGGAAGGAGAATTTGTCAGAAGAGAGAGGGTGCATTTCTCAGAAGATGGTGGAAAGACTCCAGGCAGATAAAACAACTGATGTTCTCTGTGTGAGTGTTCATTAAATTGTACCTATAATATTACAATAATTTCATGGAGTGATTTCCAGTTCAGATTCCACAAAACAGGTATACTACAAAAATAATTCAGGGAAACTACACAAGAGCTAACTTAAAAACTTTTTTAAAGTCACAGCTACTACTAGAAGAACATATCTACACCAAAGAAGCTGGAAGGACATAATCTCAGAATTTAAAGCAAATCAATTTAGCTTTATGGAAAAAACCTGCATTTTTCTTAATTTTCTCAATTTGACCAAGGGCTGATAAAAACTTCATCCAGATCTGATGTCAGCCAGGCCATGACTAGAATCTGGGAACCACTGGTCCAGGTCACAGTCTTCTGCCTTGTCCACAGGCAGCATGGAGCTTGCCCCAGCCCTGCTGCAATTCAAGCCCACTCCTCCTCCAGCACCTTCCCAGCTAGCATGAAGCCAGGAACCCAGGAGGTGCTCACAGACTCAGTGAACGGATCCACCAGCCCAGCAGCTACCCAAACAGACACAAGCTTAGTGTGGCAACACCTGTTCTCACAAACATATGCTGGAACACACACACACATACACAGTTTAGAATTCATACTCTCCCTCTTTTCAAAAGGACTGGGGTGATTTTACACACACAACACAATCGTCAAAGAATGAGATTCAGGTAATGACGGGAAGATGAAGAGAAAGCCTAGGCAAAGGCCAGGTGCTTTGACAGAGCACTGTATTTCAGTTCTAGGCTCAGGTACAATTTTCTTGAGAAGTGTGGCTTTGGGAGAGAGCAAGACACATGGCATAAAGTAAGAGTTTTCCCCTTCCTCCTAAACCTGAGAGTTGGTCTGTTTGTCTGTGTATGTGCGCGCACACGCATGGCTACGGGAACAATTTAAGCAGGTGGTCTGAGGGGTCCTTTCACTGTCATTCACTCAACCAACATCTCGATGCACTATGCTGGACACTGGGTACCACAAAACTGAATTAGATACAATCTCCATCTCAAGGAGTTTCATGAACCAGGCAAGCTGAATATTACTAACATAAACCACAATCTAAATTAAATTCCTAGTCAATTTCTTCTGTTTTCTTTGTTTAATAAAAGCTGAAGATCATTTTAAATTCAGCCTCGTTAAGTTCAACAGAGCACTTGGTAACTGCAAATAAACAATTGATTTTGTGTTTCAATTTTCATCTGCTTATTGAATTAAAAGTTCAAACTTTGGGCAACTGAAGTAGGATATCCTTGAACCCAAGGCACTTTGCCAAAGCATAACATCCAACACTATACCTCTGAACAATTACTTCCTTGTTTCGCGTGCCTGTGCAAAGCCGCAGGTGACTTGGCCAAGTTTTCTCTTGGTTTCTGACTATAATGAAGGCCAGAACTATATTATGAAGCCCTCTTAGGCAAAGCCCTAGTGCAGCCCAGGTCTTATAGATCACCAATGCTTCAGTTACTCTCCACTTGTCTTCCAGATTTCACAGGCTGAAAAGGGAGCAACAGAGGTTCTGGCGGGAGTTGGTGAGGTTAGAGGTGAAGCAGGGCACAGAGACCATGACGGGGGGGCGGGGGGGGCGGGGGGGGTCTGACAGAAAGAACGGGAAGAGCATGGGAAGACCAGGATGGGAAGGTAAGAACAGAAGGGGTGGGGAAGGAGGGCAAAGACACACTAATTTAGCATTGACTAAACGTTCTGTGAGGAATAGGTTAGGTGCAAACAGAATCCAGGGGCCAAAGCCATCACGTATGCACACACAGAGCCAATGAAGAAAAGCTACCACAGGTCAGGGGATCCAGACTTAGCTATGATTTCTAAGACAAGTAAACCACTGACAGTCAGGAAATGGGTTTACAACTTCCCCAGAAAACGCTGACTTTTTAACAGAAAGGTAAGTTTTTAGTTAATTCTATAGAAAAGATAATCGCTCAATGTAAAGTTCTTTGAGCTTACTGATATTTGTAACAATTTCACAAGCAAAGCTTAAATATAGAAGTTAACTAAAGAAAATCAAGCACTATCATTTGTAGCTAAGACCATGTGGTTTATTAGTGTCAAATCAAATCAAATATCAGAAGGGGGAAATCAAAGAACAGGGCCTGTTCAGGGTAAAAGGACCCAAAGTTCAATAGCTCACAGGCACTCATTCAGGAAGAGCACTGTTTGCAGCTGGGTTGTTTAAATGCCTGGAGTGACTAAGACCAAAACAGAGCACACACAGGGAGCAAAGGTTACTTATTAATTCTATTGTTCACTTCCAGGACAAGTACAAAGGATTATTTAGTACATACTGTTTGGCTAAAAAGCATTAACAAAATAAAGGGAAAATAGTTATAACTAACTCCCCAAATAAAGTTTAAAACAATTTTAAGAGTTAACATCTATAATAGGGAACCATAGGTTTATGTTTTAAATTTGTTTGTTCCTACTTAATATTTAAAATTTTAAAGCACAAAATTTTAAGTTACCCTATTTGTTCAATTACTACCTATAGAGTTCTAATCATTTTATCAGATTTAGCATTAAGTAACAACTGAGATTTTAAAATACTGATAGTAGTCACACAAACTGGTATTTGATTATATTTCATGTTTAAAACAGGCTTTCCTGGCTACTTTCCCTAATAATCAGATTAAACAACTGACTTCCTAGCTGTTATATAATTATTATACAACTCAAAATACCAATCAAATAAATGCATTATACGCTTTAAAACTAATCTCCAATTTACCATCAATTCCTACCTCTACCTCTAAGGTCTTCTAACCTCAATTTTGTTCTAAACCAGTGCTTCTCCACAGGGGGAAAATTTTGCCCCTAGGGTTCCCCCCACCCCCTAACAAAAGGGTTTGGCAATGTCTGGAGACATTCTGGTTCCCACAAGTAGGAGGTAGAGGAGGTGGTGCTCCTGGCATCTAGGGGGTAGAGGCCAGGGATGCTGCTAAACATCCTGCAATGCACAGGACAACCCTACAACAAAGAATTATCAGGCCCAAAACATCTATAGTGTCTCTGCTGGGAAGCCCTATTCTAAATTGAAACAAGATTTGCAAACACAGCTGACACCTTCAAAAAACAATTGCCAAGTAAGTAATTCAAAGTTCACTAAGCTTTGTTATTGGTATAGAGACCCAGACATAATAAAAGTCGCTTTTTATACTATTGAAATGTGATCTGATTATTAACCATGAATGCATGAAATTGCAGATGGACAAGAAGGGCAAAAAGTCCTTTCACCACCTAAGCAATTCATGATCGCTTTAAAAAAGAACATTTCAGGAGACGAAAAGGAAATAAGGTAGTGGTATTCTTGACAGTTTTCTACGATGCTTAAGTTTTCAAGGACAAACACCAATTAATCATTACTTTTTGTTGCTGTCCTTTAGTTCTAACCAATCCTTTTTTTTTTTTTCCATCCTCAGTCGTTAGATTTTTAAGTGGCTAAAGTTTAAAGTAAATGAGGAAAGTTAACCACATGGTACTAGCTGGTGGAATAATCTTAGGCCAAAACACATTACTAAAGTATCTGTTAGAACACTCATGTTTACCTGGCAAAAGAACAGGCTCCAGTTTTTTAATCTTCGGTTCTGAATTCATATTATCGTCAGTCTGAAATACATTAGCAAAACAAATCAAAATCAAAACTTTTTTCCCGCCTGAGAGATAAAAGCAAATTTTATTTTCTAGGTGATGACACAGGCGACAGCCACGTATTCCCCCCACTTAAATTCTTACACATTTTTACCGAACTCTTGTAAGGATCTGCTCGTGATGGAATTGAGAGTCTGGCCATAAAAATACTACAACCGCCAGTGCCGCTTCCAGGTGTTCACATTTACGACAGGTAAGTAACCCCTTCCACTAAGTGCCCACAGGCGATGCGATCCTGCCGGCGGTCACGACGGGGACCGTCGCCAGGCGAAGGGCTAAATAAATCCTAACTCCGATCGCTCCCTGGAGTCCCGTCTCGGAGCCGAGAACGGCTGCGGCGGAGTTTTGCAAGTTTCCACCGAGCCGGCGGGGTTCCCGGGAAGGCGGTTTCCCCGCGCCGGGGTCCGGGGGACGGGGGACGGGGCAGTCTCCTGGGCCTGCCCGTGCTCGGCTCCCCGGAAACGCGAGGAGAGGGCGCCGCGGGGAGACGGCTGTTTACCTGGGGCGGCGGCAGGAGGTAGGACCTGAACGTGGGTCTGGGCGGCTTGAGCGAGAACATGGTGCCGCCGCCTGCTCGGCTCGGCCCGTCCCGGTCGGGGCCCGGGATCCGCCTCCCGACGCCCGCTGGCTGAGAGTTCCCCGTGCGGCCGCCCGGGCTCGGTCTGCGGCCAGCCGGGCCGGGCGGGCTGACGGGCGTGGACACGGCTGAGCGCCCGCCCGAGCGGGGAGGAGCCCGGGCCCATCCCCGGAAGGGGCCCGGCGTGCCGCCCCGCCCCGAGAGACGGAGCGCGCAGGCCGGCGTCCGGCCGCTGCCGGCCTCTAGGCCGCGCGGGAGTCGGAACGCGAGGCTGGCGCCTTGCGCCGCTGCCCGGCCCTCAGCGAGAGCGCCGGGGGGGAGCGGGGCGCGGGAGCCATCTTGAAAGGCCGGTCCGGGCGGGGGTGGGAGCACTGCTATGGCGGCCGGCAGGGTCCACAACGGTCCGCGGGGACGTACGGCGGCCCGCGGGGGTCAGAGGAGCCGCGGGGGGCGGCCCGAGGGGGTCACAGCGGCCAGCAGGGACCTACGGCGGCCGGCGGGGGTCATAGGGGTCTCGGGAGGCGGCCCCGGCTTTCGCTCAAGCTTCCGTGCCGACTGCCCCGCGGTCCCCCTGTCCCCGGGACAACCCACTTGACGCTGCTCGCTAGTCCTCCAGCTCGCGCGACCAGTGTCGTTTTCCTTCTTCGGGAGGAGCCCGGGGCGGGGGAAGGGGACCCTGGAACCCTGGGCTCAGGCGGTCACGCTGTCTGCGGCCAGCGTGTGAGGGACGGGCACCGGGAAGGCGGCCCGGGGCAGCCGGCAGTGACTGGGATCAGGCGGTCAGCGCGGTGCCTTCAAGGTCGACACTGGGGGAGATTTTTCTCCCATCACACGGTTGTCTGTGCGGAAAGCTTTGAGACTGGGGTGTCCTGCTGCTGAATTCCACGGGGTGCTGAGGCTATTGACGGAGGACGTTGCCAGGCAACCCGGACTCCTCCATTTACTTTAACTTCTACCCTCTTTATTAAACTTTAATGTGGAAAAAGATATTAAGCAAATTACCTTCCTTTCTTTTCGTGCCTATCCTCACGTGTAAAAATACCAGTGAGCAGATAAATGATCAAAAGCCCAGCAAGAGTCAGGCCTTAGTGGTGTGGACCGAATAGGCTATGGACCGAATATCTGCCCGTTAATTGCAAAGAACCAGCGAATTTCAGCATATCAAACGCAGGGCATTTCTGAACTCTTTAGCATGTTTCCGAACTGGAGCAGCCTTTGGTAAGGGGGCTAGTGATGTTTCATTTTGGTAAATCTATTAGTTGATTAGATTTTTCTTATGCTTTGAAGAATAAATCCCTAATCCAGCATATTATAATTAATGTCACAGGGAAGCTCCAATGTGGACATATGAATCACAATCATACTGACAAGTGTTGCTAATGGAAACACTAAAGGATTTAAACAAAGATTCAAAAGGTACTTTTTTTGGAAAATGATTTATCCTGGATCCAGAACCCCACTGATCTTTCTGGTTAACTTGTTTGAGTGCCATATGATTCCATTTTGACCGGAAACCACAATCATACTTTAAAATGTTAAGCCCATTGAGTTATAGATGCTAAAGATAGTGTTGTGCACATACATTTAACACCTTTTTATGAATAGTCCGTGTTTTCTCTATTAAATGCATTAAAAAAAAAAACTCATAGAAAAAGATCAGATTTGTGGTTACCAGAGGCAGGGCATGGGAGGAAGGGGAATTGGAGGAAGGTGGTCAAAAGGTGCAAATTTCCAGTTAGGCGATAAGTAAGTACTAGGGATGTAATGTACAACATGATAAATATGATTAACACTGCTGTCTGTTATATAGGAAAGTTAGGAGAGTAAATCCTAAGCGTTTTTTTCTTTCTTTCTCTTTTTATTGTATTTGCATGAGATGATGAATGCCCGCTAAACTTATTGCGGTAATCATTCCACAATATATGCAAGTCAAACCATTAGACTGTACACCTTAAGCTGTATTTATACAGTGATGTATGTCAATTACATCTCAATAAAACTAGACAAAATTTATTTTTTTTCCACAAATACTCTTCAAGGAATATGTGGATCTTTATACTGAAACGACTTACTATAATTTGGCTTTTGCCATACAGGTTTTTTTAGGATCTACAATTCTAATAAGTGACCATACAGTCGAAAAGTGGAAAAACTCTGATTTCCAGATTTGTCCTGACTTACCCTGAATTTTAGGGCCTTTTCAGATATGTAATTGTATCAGTCTGCTTGGGTTGCCATAAGAAAATACCACAAACTAGGTGGCTTAAATAACAGAAATTTATTTCTCACAGTTCTGGAGGCTGGGAAGTCCAAGGTGAAGTATAGGCAAGATGGAATTCTGGTGCGAGCTCTCTGCCTGGCTTGCAGACAGTGGAGAGAGCTGAGGGAGGAGGGTTGGTGGTGGACGGGTGCAGGGTATTAGAGCACACTCTGGTGTTTCTTCTTATAGAGGCATTAATCCTGTTGGATTAGGACCCCACCACTTATGACCTCATTTAATTAATTACCTCCTAAAAGCCCTACCTCCAAACACAGTCACATTGGGGGTCAGAGCTTCAACGTCTGAATTTTGGGAGAATAAATGCAGTTCCTAGCACTAGTCCTGATATCCTTGATACTCTGTACATTCGAAATAGCTGACTGTCTCCTTCTTTGGTTCTGATGTCAGTATTTTGTCCCCTATTTTTCTGACTCTGTTTCCAGTATTGGTTCTTCTATCACGGGGGATAGTGGCATTCTGTACAGATCATTTCCTTTTCCCTGTGAAAAGGAAAAAAAGAGCTAACATTTCTTGAATATCTATTAGGTGCTAGGTAATTAATATATTCATTCAGTCAGTTACCAAATTTGTATTGATTGCTAACTCTGTGCTAAAAACGACTTGGGTCACTAAGAAGACAAAGTTTCTACTTTCCTGCACTTTCGCTCCAGGTTGAAGGATATAAAAAATTAATATATAACAAGTGCCATGAAGAAAAACAAATGGGAAGAAGATGAGGGTTTTGTTTTTCGATGGGAGATGGGGTGTGGTCAGGGAAGGCCTTTCTGATAAGATGACGTTTGAGCAGAGATGGAAGGAAGTGAGGGAGCAAGCCAGGCGGAGATCAGGAGGAAGAGGGGTTAGCCGTGCAAATGCCCTGAGGTGTGAACCTGCCTGGTGTGTTCAGAGCAGCCTAATCTAGTGGAAGAAGAGGTCAGAGAAAAAGAAGCCAGATCACATAGGGCCTGAAAATTGAGAAGCTTCTGCAACATTTTGAGCTGAGAATGACGTGATCTGACATTTAAAAATAATCACTCCCCCTGCTGTACAGGTACAGCATGATAGAAGCAGTGAGACTGAAATGGAGCAGGACCCTACTATGGTCTATGCACCCCATGCCTTCAGCCCGCCTTTTGTCTGCAGGAAAACTTCAGTCAAAGAATAAATTCGATCAGAGAAGTGAGAAAATGCAGAAGCAAAGGAAAACAATCAAACAGGACAAAATAGTAATAGTTTAGTCATTAAGCAAAGTCAAGGACCTTTAGTTCCTCCTCAAGGGCTATGGATAATATTCTGAGCCATATCCTGTGAGCTGTCTTATAGCTACCGAAACCCACACCAGGTGGAAGAAGTTAACTACATGATGACCAGGCTGTAGCCATGACATAAGCTGCCACAATTCTGAGAGCTGCCCTCAGAGAAATGGGAACAAACCGACCCTGGAACTAAAGATTAACTGTACTGAAAGCCATCAAGATGACGCTGATCAGACCACCCCATGACCAATTTCAAGATGACTGTCAGAGCTGCCTGTGCTGTTTCTACATGTAGTCCCCTCCTTCGACTTTTATAGCTCTCACTCCCACAGTGGGGGGGGCGTCGGCCTTTGAACAGGAGTCTGCCCTCTCCCCCAACCCCTGGTTGCTGGCCTCTGAAATCAAGCAAACTTTCCACCAACTCGCCCCCTTATTAGCTTTAGAGCAATGAGCAGCTAGACCCTACTTTCAGTAAAAAGACTAGTTGGGGGCTATCAGAAGAGTCCAGATAAAAGAAGGTGATGGTGGTAGCAGTGGGAGAGGTAGTGTACAGTGGTTAAGTATCATGTCTACAAAACTATACCATTGCCTGAGTATATGGTCCTGGAAGATGACTATTAAGTCATTTAAAAAATCTGTTTCTTGAGGGGGAATTCTGGGAAGATGACAACAGCAGCATAATTATTCAGTCTCCCCATGAAAATAGAGAAAGGAACTATAAAGCAAAACCAGAGGCCCATGGACAACATTAACCACAAATCTAAATGGAATGGTATCCCTATGATTTCCAAAATATAGGCAAGTAGGAGCAAACCATAGTACTTACAAGACCTTTGTTATATCAGCAAAGGGAATCAATGAGGCATCTGAAGAATCCCCAAATAGCCAGAAGGTATTTACTGGCCCACGCAGTCAAGTTGAGAAGAGCAGGTGAAGTAGAAAGTGGTGTTTGAGAGTGCAAGGGCTCCTGGTGAGGTCTGAGGGATGGAACAATACTGCTGTAGGAACTCTTGAAACTGACCTACCATGGCTTCCTTCAAGGAAAGGGACCCACACTGAAGACAAACTGCTTGGCATGGGAGCAAAATTGAGCCAAGGAGAGACAAAGGAAAGAGAGGGTCCAGGTAAAGATGGAGGATCAGGAAATCTCTGAAAGTAAGCTGACTTTACAAAATTTTAATGCTAGACTGTAAAAATAAAAAAGGTTCTCTTGGGACTTCCCTGCTGGTCCAGTGGTTAAGACTCCAAGCTCCCAATGTAGGGAGCACAGGTTCGATCCCTGGTTGGGGTACTAAGATCCTGCATGCCGCATGGCGCAGCCAGAAAGTAAAAGGTTCTCTGCAAAGTTAGAAAAACTATCCTGACAACTGCCTCCTTCAAAAAGTTTGAGAAAACCAATTTCACATAAAAATAACCAAGGGAAAGTATGGAAGTCAAATCCTATAGAAAACTATTGTAATGAAAAAGAGAAGAACTGAATAGCACTCCTGTAGACAGTAAAAGCACATCAGAAAAACATGCCCTCAATGCAGATCAGAACCAACGCCCAGCATTTCAAAGAGCTAAAAGACACAAAGAAAATGATAGGAGACATGAATGAATTATGTAAATCAGAATTAGGAATATTTGGAATTAAATGAACAAATTCAGAAGAGAATTAGAAATAAGAGAAAGAATTATTTCAGAAATGAAGACTAAACCAAAAGAAACCCAAGGGTGAATAAACACAATTTGTTATGCCTTAAGAGAAGCAGAAGATAAAAAGGAGAAAAAATTTTCAAAAATCAATAGAGATTAAAAAAGATTAGTGAGAAAGTGGCAAATATTGAGGATAAGCGAAGGAGATCCAGCCCTTGAAGAAACAACAAGAGCCTTTGTGGAAAAAGCAGGGGAGGAGATAAGGAGACAGACGAGATACTGCAAACTATATTCAAGAGAACTTCCTTGAAATTAAAAAAAAAAAGAGCTTTGAAACTATGCATTGAGAGAACACACTGCAGGTGAGAACGTCAATCCAGAATTACCAACACTAAGACATATTCTTGTAAAACTATTGGAATTTAAAGGAAAAATAATGAAAATTTCTTTGGGTATCTAGACAAAAAGAACAAATGACTTCTAGGTGAAAAAAAATTAGATTATCATCAGACCTTTTGGAAACAATCCTTTATGTCAGAAGAAAATGGAGTAACAGGAATTCCCTGGCGGTCCAGTGGTAAGGGCTCGGTGCTCTCACTGCCAGGGGCCTGGGTTCAATCCCTAGTTGGGGAGCTAAGATCCCACAGGCTGTGCAGCGTGGCCAGAAAAAAAAAAAAAAAAAAGAAAATGGAGTAACATATTTAAGGTACTCAAGGAAAGAAAATGTAAAAGGATAATAATTGCAATGGATTGAAACATATCACATGTTTCAATTCATGCGATCATAATTTTGTGTGTATATATATATATATATATATATACACACATATATTTAAAAATCTATCAGTCACCTTTGGAAGATGAGAAAAGCCAATTCATTATCTTGAAAACTGGCAAATAAATGGGAAAAGTCAATCATTATCCCTGCTGTACAGTATGAACTATACCACTGCATAATCAAATAGTAGGTGAAAGGAATCATCTCTTTATAAAGTATTCTAAATAATAAAAGAAAAAGAAATAATAGGATTTGAGTATTAAAAATTTCAACCTCCTATGAATGAAGGGATCCAGATATTGAGTATGAACAGCTACTGACATCACAAAAAGAGAGGCAAGTAGACATAGATGTGCCTCATGATGAAAGAAGCAACAACACCCAAGTAGCCTTGCCATCAGGATCGAACCTAAGCCTGAACAAGCCTCTCAATGCTCCTGCCAACTTGCAGGCAGAGTGGAACACATCTAACTGCATATGACTGTTCAACCAGTAAAATTTAGGCTGTGGGAAACTTTGCAAGTCAAATGACCCACGTTCTTCAACAGTTGAACTATAAGAAGGAGAAACGGATAGAAGGGGAATCAGCAAATTAAAAAACAAAAAAGAGGGATGCTCAACTATAGTGCTAAGGAACATTCAGGTGATAAAGCTACAATGAAATGCAAGTGTGGGGATTTTAAAGCATGTCTGCAAAATGTTCAACATGCCTCCCAAATATGACCCGCTTCCTTGAGTCTGGGCTGGCCTTACTGACTCACCTGTGACCAAGAGAATGCAGTGGAAGCGAGGTCATAAAAAACAATATTTCTGTCTTGCTCACTGGGACATTCACTTTTGGAACCTTGAACTGATTCCTATGAGGCTGCCATACTGTGAGGAAGCCCAGGGCACACAGAAAGGTGATGCACAGGTGCTCTGGTGGATGGACTCTAGCTGAGATTTAGATCCCTGCTGATAGCCAGGATCAACTCCCAGACCTGTGAGGGAAGGTGCTTCTGGATGATTCCAGCCTCCAGACACTGAGTCTTCCCAGCTCAAACACTGTGGAGCAGAGACACTGAAGTGCTGTAGCCAGTTTGTACTGGCTCACAGCAGCAAATTGTTAGCATTTTTCCCCAAATCCACATTCAGTGACGTCACACGAGTCGCTTGGTGTTGGCCAGGGTAGGAATAGTTACACCTTGGAAATCAGCAGACACTACAAATCAGGGACATTCCTGCTATGCCTTGTCTGAATTCCTGACCCACAGGATCCATGAGCATAATAAAATAGGTGTTTCAAGCCACCCAGTTTTGGAGTCATTGTTTTACAGCAAGGAAGTGGTTACTATAAAAGGAGAGTGGCTATTTTTGTGGGGAGGAAGGTGGTTGACACAGGAACTTTTGGAACTTCTGGGGTGGCTGGCAAATTCTATGAAAACGGGTAGTGGTTATAAAGGATGTCAATCTGACAATAATTAAGACATATATTTGTTTTGTGTGATTTTCTGTATCTTTTATAATAAAAATTATCTTTAAAATTGCTTTTTTATGTAGGAGATAGACAATAATTTCATTTCTCTTTATTTCCAATTTATATCCAGTAAAATGCATTTTTGATATGGAATAACTATATGACAACATTAACAGTTTAATTTTTAAATTTTGAAACCTAAATTATGGAAACCTGTAGAAGCCTTGTGGTGATGCAGTTATATGTACAGAAAGTAGGCAATCATACAGTCTCAAAGGAGAGAGTCACTTATAATGAGGTCTTTGATAGTTCAATTCTTAATTCCCCTTGCTAGAAATTTAAAAATGAGTTTTTAAACTTTATATCAAATATCACATCATAACTCATTTATGAGTGTGACAGAGTTTATGGGATATAAGAATAAAAGCCCTCATTATGTTTCTTATTAGGTTTTACATAAAACAGAAATATAATTCTAATTTACTAAGACAGTTCTATGCAAAATGATTTTTTAATTATTTTTTTGTTGAAGTATAGTTGGCTTACAATGTTTCAGATGAACAGCAAAGTGATTCGGTTATACATATATACATCTATTTTTTTCAGATTCTTTTCCATTATAGGTTATTACAAGATATTAAGTATAGTCCCCTGTGCTATACAGTAAGTCCTTGTTTATCTATTTTATATATAGTAGTGTGTGTCTCTTAATCCCAAATTCCAAATTTATCCCTCCAGCCCCAGTGAATTAATCTCTCTCTCTCTCTCTCTCTCTCCCTCCTCCCCCTGCCCCTTGCCAGTTTATGGCGATGCTGTATCTTTGAACTTACAAGTTGAAGCACACCTTGTGTTTTTAGCCACGAATCGTCTTTGTAGCTCTTGAGAATTCCCACCTTGAACAGGTATGTATCCGTTAGGTTTTGGCCACAGCTTTACACCAACCATTGTGTAGACAGAAGTACAATTAATTTGTGTTTGCCATCAAGGACTAGATGACAACAGGAAAATTCATGTGGGATACTTTATTTTTACACATTAACAAAACTCTTGGTCACCCTACCCTATTACAGTGTGACCTTTGATATAATCGTGGCCTTCTTTTTCCATCGTGTAATTTTAAAACATAAAGCATTAAAACATAAAATAAACAGAAACCCATAAAGAACATATGATGTTTACTTCCCCTTTCCAATTCTCACTTCTTGCACCTCATAGTTTTATTGTTCTTTTCCCCCACCCTCCTTTTTTTTTTTTTCATGTTTGCTTTGTCTTTCATTTCCCTTTCTTACAGAGTTGCTTACTCCCTTAAGTAACCTACTGGTGTCACCCAAAGGCATTTCTTTGGCTATTCGGTTGCCCCCAGAAATAAAGAGGTCGTAGGATCCTGTACACTGATGAAGCCATTTATCGTGACTGGAGTATTATCACTTCCATTGATCCTACTCCAACTAAAAAAGCTAAGTTTACTAACATGTGCTAACAAAACATTAAGTTTAGTGCATTACATGTTAAATTGTAATGCACTAAAATTAAACTCTAAATTTTAAATAAGTCCAAATTGTCAAACGTTTTTAATGAAAATGATTTCAGAAATGGATGATGTTTAGATGACCAAGATGGGACTCATCAGTTGTTCTGACTGAAAAATCAAAGAAACAAAACTCATTAGCATTCAGTTTCTGAGGAATCTTTCTCTCGCTTAACTTTCAGGTCTTCCGTTGTAATTCTGGACACAACTGCTAAGTTACTTACACTGCTGGCATGTCTAGATCTGTCTAAGGTGCCCTGAATGGCTTTAGCATTCCTAGGATGGCCGTGTAAACTTTTTGACCTTAAAGATGGGAATCCCAAAGTTTGGTGTGTTTTCACAGACAGTAAGTTTTCCTTGTCAGTTCTGTCAGTAACAGCTAGTGACAAACGGGAGATCTGAGGGCCTGTTTCAGAAACATAGTTTTCATCTTCGGTGTCTGTGAAATGCCCTTGATGCTCAGCCTGCAGTGCCGTTTCAGACCCAAAGGAAGGGATATCCGTGCTCTGAGAACGCATAATCTTTTGAACTTGATACCTCCACTCTGTGGTCCATTGCTCAACCGTGGAGGGGCATGTTTGGTCCCCAGCTGCACTCCACTTGTTAACCCCGCCGACCAGCTTTCTTCCCCGGGAATATACAAAGCTTCTGGACTTCATTGATTTACAAGCACTGAACGTCTCATCAGGGTAATAACGGGTCACTTTTGTTTCTTCCAGGGGATAAGAAATGGTGCCTTCTATCTTCGTTGTTTCCACTGTTAGCTGAGTGCTTTGAAAATCCAAATTGTTCTGTCCGTGCATAACTTCTGTTTGACTGAAACTTGGGGAGCTCGTTTCTCCTCTCTTAGAGTCTGCCTGCCTTTCATCATCTTCAGCTGAAATCCCAACATCTGGACTTAATTTCGGCTCTGAGGTGCTCTTCACGTTGTCTGATGCAAGTCGATCGCCGTCTGGGGATGCTGGCGTGCTTGTGCTGGGTGGCAGGCGAAGGCTGCCCTGACGCTCTGGGACCAGGTGCGTTCTTTGGTCCTTCTCTTCCTTCACACGGAAGGAACCAACTTTTTTCCTGAACCCTGTCCCTGGTGGCATGCAGCGGGAAGTATCCTCATACAACTCCTCCCCGTTGAAAAGATACCTATACATGCTGTAGCCATCGGCACTGTTGATGCTGCTTTGCCTTAGAAGGTATGTTGCATCGCACTCAGAAGAAGCCCGGGACCGGGTCTGTATCAGGTCGGACTTGTCGATTCCTGCGAGGTTTTCCAGCGCATTTACCATTCTGCTAGATAGTTCTTCCAGTTGGGAAAGGCGAAGGTCAACAGTCTGCAGGGACGTTTTCATAAAGTTTTCTCTTTCGTTGATTTCTTCCAACCTCATGGACATATTTTCAACTCTGGCGGATACAAAGGGGTAGGTTTATTACACTGAGATGAACTAAGGATTAAAACCAAAAATATAATGTTATTGTTGCTGTATGATTTTGCAGGCTTTTGGGAATCATGGGCTGATTGGGGCATATTTTTAACCTTCACACTCTCCTAATATAACTACTGAAAATTACAGTGAGGAGCATCAGAAAATAATAGAAATATGGTTAACGCATATGGTGCTATTTACTGTTCATTGCTCTAAATGCCTTATGTATTCATTAATACGTACTCACTGAGGTCCTATTCTAGGCTTGTTTAACCCTCACAACAGACCTATGAAGAAGGCACTATTATCACCATCCCCATTTTACAGATGAGGAAATCAAGTCACGGAGGGGGTAAGTAATTTGCCTACAGACGCACAGCTGGCAAAGAGTGTGGCACCAGCAGGGGCACCAGCTCTGGTCTCTCATCTGGTACATCACATTGCCTCTGATGATAAAGGGAGACACTAGCAGTTAGGTTTCTGAGTTTTGAGTATAGCTGTCAGCAATGAATGGTTATCATGACAAAATAAATACAATAACATCCTTATTTGAAGTTCAGGGAACTCGGAAAATGAATTGTTAATAATTAAGTTCATATTCATTGCTAATTATTAGAGAAATGCAAATCAAAACTATAATGAGATAGCATCTCATGCCAGTCAGAATGCCTATCATCAAAAAATCTATGAACAACAAATGCTGGAGAGGGTGTGGAGAAAAGGGAACCCTCCTACACTCTTGGTGGGAATGTAAATTGGTGCAGCCACTATGGAGAACAGTACGGAGGGTCCTCAAACAACTAAACGTAGAGTTGCCATATGATCCAGCAATCCCACTCCTGGGCAAATATCCAGAGAAAACTGTAATTTGAAAAGACCCCTATGTTTACAGCAGTACTATTCACAATAGCCAAGACATGGAAGCAACCTAAATGTCCATCAAGAGAGGAATGGATAAAGATGTGGTGTATATATATACACAATGGAATATTACTCAGCCATGAAAAGAATGAAATAAGGCCATTTACAGCAACATGGATGGATCTACAGAATATCATAACTAAGTTAAGTAAATCAGACTGAGAAAGACGAATACCATATGATACCACTTATATGTGGAATCTAATTATGACACAAATGAACTTATCTATGAAAGAGAAGCAGACCAACAGACATAGGGAACAGACTTGTGGTTGCCAAAGGGGATGGAGGGTGGGGGAGGGATGGATTGCGAGTTTGGGATTAGCAGATGCAAACTTATATATAGGATGGATAAACAAGGTCCTACTGTATAGCACAGGGAACTACATCCAATATCCTGGATAAACCATAATGGAAAAGAATATATATATATGTATAACTGAATCAATTTGCTGTAAGAAGAAATTAACACAACACTGTAAACTATACTTCAATGAAATAAATTTTAAAAACAAAAAATTAAGTTCAGATTATCAGATGGTTTACTTCAGAGACAAGAGGTCATTAAATCATCTGAAGAATACCAGTAACTTTAAATTGTTTGCTATATTTAATAATTGGTATTCCCTTATGGGGTTGTAAGAAAGAAAGATCATGACAGATTATAAATATCTGCTGTTAGATTTTTTTTAACTCCTAGAAGATCAGGCAGTAGCCTATGAGACCATAGTGTTGCCTGAACTAAAGCCTGCTGGTGTAGACTATATTTTATATTTCAGGAATACATACAGTATGAATTCTTTCCATTGGCTTATGAAATTTAACTCTAAAAGGCAGCAAGTTATGTGCAGGACCTGGGACTAACTTCTAAATGTTGAATTTGTCCTGGGGTAGCCAGGCAGAGGGGATCCTGGCTCCCACTGAGAGCCTCTGGACCCTCTGCACCCGGCAGTGTGGTGGTCTGTTCACAAGCTCATCCGTGGGTGAAGGCAAACACTTTGTACTTTGGTTATCTGTTGCTTCTTGCCCACCTTTTATCCTTCTGTGGAAATGTATAGGCAGACTTTAAGGTCACCCAGTTTGCTTCGAGTCTGTGTCTAATATGGCTTTGCTACCCTCTCTGCATATCCTTCTAAAATCCCTCACCTGCGCTTGCTTTCCTCTCCTCTACTTCCTGATTACCTGCTGCTTTTCTTGCACCGTTTCCGCCCTCCGCCTGACTGCATCTCCTGTGCTCTCCCCACTCTGCTGCTTCTGCAGCTACCTTGTCCTACATTCTCCCAGAAATGCTTTTGCACATGTTCTACTTCTGTTGGCCACATTGACAGCTGCGCTCCGTTGTGTGGGAGGGTCCTTGGCTTCCATTCTTAACCCTTTTCATGGGGAGAGGACTATTTTTATGTCCCTTAGGAAATCACATCATCTGATCAGGAAGGGTCTGGCTTCCTGGAAGTTTGCCACCAGGAGGACCAACTTCGCCAAATTCACCATGTATGAGGAGACGTGACTTCCTTCTTTAAAAGCTTCCCTACTGGGATTAACAGATACACACTACTGTATTTAAAATAGATAATCAGGGGCTTCCCTGGTGGCGGAGTGGTTGAGAGTCCGCCTGCCAATGCAGGGGACACGGGTTTGTGCCCCGGTCCGGGAGGATCCCACGTGCCGTGGAGCGGCTAGGCCCGTGAGCCATGGCCGCTGAGCCTGCGCGTCCGGAGCCTGTGCTCCGCAACGGGAGAGGCCACAACAGTGAGAGGCCTGAGTACCGCAAAAATAATAATAATAAAATTAATTTTTAAAAAAATAGATAATCAACATGGACCTACTGTATAGCACAGGGAACACTACTCAATATTTTGTAATAAGCTATAAGGGAAAACATATATATGTGTATGTATAACTGAATCACTTTGCTATACATCTGAAACCAACACAACATTGTGTTAGTTTGTAAATTAACTATACTTCAATAAATTAAAAAAAAAAAAAAAGCTTCCCTACCATAGGGAACCCGACAACAGGTTCTAAGTGTTCCCCGTCCTGTATTTCAGGGACCATCAGAAGAACTTTGCACTCTTAATTTTCCATGACTTCAAGTCCAACTTGGTTTTCTCTGTTAAATGTCATGTCTCCTTGCTCACTTCAAATCTACTGCCCCAAGGATTCATTCCTTTTGTGTTAAAAACCGCATTGCCTCTGGAACAGACTTGAAATCCTTTAACAAACACAACATTTAGAGATTAAAGCAGCTGTGCAAACTTTTAAAAATAAATAAGCTGGTAAAATATAGATACGTATCTTTCCTCTCAAATCTTTTATAATTCTCTGCCTGTTTTTTTCCCTGTGTGACCTAATCCAGATAACAGCATTGCTGGCCACTCACACAGAAAAAGGAAACCTCAAACTCATCTGATTCTGTCTCCTTTACACCTCCCTAACCTCCCTCCCCCCTGCGTTGAATAGGTTTTCAAGCTCCGTGTAGGACCCCTCTTTAGGTGTCCCGTAAATGTCCCATCCCTACTGCCACTCCCTTAGTTTGAAGCTGTGGAAGAAACAAAGCTTCACGATGTGGTTTAGGTTAAGAAAAATTGTCAGATGCTATTTCAAGCTCGTTGTAAACAGCAACCAGGTGGAGACAGCACATTTTAGACAGCTATGCCAAATCAAGGGAAGTCGTATTGAGTTTCTACAGTATGTGTGAAAGATGAAAGAAAAAAAAAACTGAGGTGAAGTTCACTTCGATCTGGAATGCTTAACAAAAAGGATGCATGAGGAACTATCTCCCATGTCAGCCTTGTTCTGTGACTTCCCACAATGACTTAGACATGTTTCACAAACCTTGACATGACATCCGTAGATGGAAATCCAAGGAGAGATTTCCATTTCAGATGGGGAAAGAGAGGCTCTGTAGGAAACAATTTGACAAGAGCCCCATATCTATTGACACACTGAATGGCAGGAAAACATATAAGAGAAATTTATCATTTACGACAGAGCTCATAGTGAGATATGAGCTTTCCAAACTTGCGACATCTTTTTTTTTTTTTAATTTATTTTTTATTTTTGGCTGCATTGGGCCATCGCTGCTGCTCATGGGCTTTCTGTAGTTGCGGTGGGTGGGGGCTACTCTTCATTGTGGTGTGCGGGCTTCTCATTGCAGTGGCTTCTCTTGTTGCGGAGCACGGGCTCTAGGCGCATACGCTTCAGTAGTTGTGGCTCACGGGCTTCAGTAGTTGTGGCTCGCGGGCTCTAGAGCACAGGCTCAGTAGTTGTGGCACATGGCCTTAGTTGCTGCACGGCATGTGGGATCTTCCCAGACCAGGGCTCAAACCCCTGTCCCCTGCATTGGCAGGTGGATACTTAACCACTGCGCCACCAGGGAAGTCCCTAACTTGTGACATCTTAATTCTGCTTTCCTTTAGGCACAGAATGAAATAATTTTTCAGCACAGAACAAAAAACTGTTCTAGGTCCAAAGCGATTTGTTTGGCTTTCCCATTAAATAAAGTTGATTTCGTCTAAACGACATATTTCTAATATGCCATATTTCTAACATCATGTTTTCTTTTTAAAACTGTCATACGGTAAATTGACTATTTTTTATTTTGGTGTACAGTTCTATGGATATTAACATGTATAAATTTCTATAACCAATGTCATGATCAGGATCAAAACTCCCTTGTGCTAAATCTTTGTTGTCACACCCTCCCCTACCCTTAATCCTAGCAACCACTGATCAGTTCTTCATCCCTATAGTTTTATATTTCTGAGAATGTCAAATAAAGAGAATCATACAGTAGGTAACTTTTTGAGACTGGCTTCTTTCTGCATAATGTCTTTGACATTCACGCAAGTTGTTGCATGTGTTGTTTGTTCCTTTTCCTTGCTGAGTAGTATTACATGATATGGATGAACACTTAGGTTGTTTCTATATCTTGGCTCTTGTGAATAATGCTGCAATAAACATGGGGTGCATATGTCTCTTCGGTAACCTGTTTTCATTTCCTTTGGATAAATACCCAGAAGTGGGATTGCTAGATTGTAGGGTAGCTCTATCTTTAATTTTTTGAGGAAACTCCACACTGACTCCCAGAGTGGCTGAACCAATAAGTTTTCATTTCTCTGGGATAAATACCTAGGAGTGGTTCATATGATGAGCGTGTGTTTAACTTTCTAAGGAACTGCCAAATCAATGCTGGAGAGGGTGTGGAGGAAAGGGAGCCTCCTGCACTGCTGGTGGGGATGTGAACTGGTGCAGCCACTGTGGAGAACAGTATGGAGGTTCCTTAAAAAACTAAAAGTAGAACTACCATATGACCCAGCATCCCACTCCTAAGCATATATCTGGAGAAAAATATAATTCAAGAAAATACACGCACCCCAGTGTTCATAGCAGCTCTATTCACAATAGCCAAGACATGGAAGCAGCCTAAGTGTCCATCGACAGAGGAATGCATAAAGAAGATGTGGTACATGTATACAATGGAATATTACTCAGCCATAAAAAGAATGAAATCATGCCACTTGCAGCAACATGGATGGACCTAGAGATTATGATACTAAGCGAAGTACATCTGACAGAGAAAGACAAATATCACATGATATCACTTATATGTGGAATCTAAAATATGACACAAATGAACCTATCTTTGAAGCAGAAACAGACTCACAGACATAGAAAACAGACTTGTAGTTGCCAAAGCGGGGGGTGTGGGGGAGGGATGGATTGGGAGTTTGGGATTAGCAGATGCAAACTATAATATTACATATAGAATGGATAAGCACCAAGGTCTTACTGTATAGTGCAGGGAACTATATTCAATATCCTGAGATAAACCATAATGGAAAAGAATATAAAAAAGAATGTGTATATATATATATATATATATATATATATATATATATATATCTGAGTCTCTTTGCTGTACAGCAGAAATTAACACAACATTGTAAATCAATTAGACTTCAATAAAAAAAAGAAACTACCAGACCATTTTTCAGAATTTTATATTCCCATGAGCAGTATATGTGTACCAGCAGGTACTCAGTGTCATTTTTGGCACTTGGTATTACTGATATTTAAAAATTTTAGCTACTGTGATATGTGTGTAGAAGTATCTCATCGTAGTTTTAACTTGCATTTTACTAATAACTAATAATGTTGAACATAGATTCATATACTTATTTGCCAAACTTATGTTTTCCCCGGTGTGTCTCTTCTAATCTTTGGCCCATTTTTCACTGGGTCACTTCCTCCTTATTATTGTTTTGAGAGTTCTTTAGATATTCTGTACCCAAGTCCTACAGCAAATGTATGATTTGCATATGTTTTCTCCCAGTCTGTACCTTGTTTTCCATTGTTCTAGCAGTGTCTTTTGTAGAGCGAAAGATTTTTATTTTGATGAAATCCAGTTTATCATTTTTTATCTTTTATGGATGCTTTCTGTGGGCTGTGATTTCAGTTTCAGTTTAGTTTCAAAACCTTTTCAGTGAAAGTACTCCCTGAACTCTAGGTGCTGAACAGGTATAGAATGACGTGACCATATGAGTAGGGGTGGTTACAAATCTTCAAATATTTTTTATCTGTATCTCAGTATATCTAGTACCTAGGGGTTTTGACTTTGAATCTTATACCACTAAACCTGAAAGGAGTTTAACTAAAATGCATTTTTGTTAAGGCACTGTGAATAATGTTTTCCATTCCATTCAAATAATAGGCACGATAATCTATAAAATTTGTGGAGCTTCTGTAGTGACTTCCAAGAGAATATATGCCTATGTAGGGAATAACTTTATTGGACTTTCATAGACTCTGATCTATTAAATATAATGTCCAAATTCATGTTCTCAAGGTAAGAGTCCTGTGTGTCTTTCCTAAGAACAGAACATAGATGCTGGGAGCTCTGTAGTAAGCCAGTTATTAAAACTTGTTTTATGTACAGTCATCTTGTCATGTGCAACGATCACCCTTTACCTGCCAGGCATCTCATAAATTACATGGGAACATTTCCTTAATGATAGAGTTAAAAGTTAACACAAAAACTTAATGTTAGTGGAGCAACAAGGTCCAGTTCATACTTGACGAAATCCATGTTTCAAGATCCCATGGTCGCCTATATTGAGTTTTAAGACTATTCCTACCCTGTCATTTAATTTCAGATCTATAGATCATAAAGTTGTCTCATCCTGTCCAAATTCTACATTCAGCTATTTTAATTTCCATCTGCTTCTTCATATGGGGCTGCCTTTTAAGTTTAGTAATTGTAGAGAGAACAGCCAGGGTAGAACCTGGTTGTGCTTACTTAAGGAGTTTTTATATGTGAAAGACTAAACAAAGAACAAGACTCAAGTCTTAAATCTTCTGTCCTCATTCTTTTTAGTAAGCAAAAGTCTGAGTAGTTGCTGAAAGAATATTAAGCTCTCTGGGATTCTACCTCTATGCTGCATCATTTATACACACCAACATTGCCACACCTCAGACCTCCTTGGTTTCTAGAATTCAGATCATCTAAATCATTAGCCTTTTCTGACTATGTTCTCTACTCTGGCCAGACTCGGGTCAGGCACTCAGTGAAGCTTTTGTTGATATATCCTGGGTTGTCTCTCCCTTACTTCCAACATAGTAGTGACAATCCCTAAGCCTTCATCTATCACGACTAGGACTCCAGGGCTGGGCAGGAATAAATGGTGGCTGGAGGCGATGTAATATGTTTATGCTGCCATTTGCAAACCCTGACATCACCATGGTACCCGCAAGGTCCCATCAACCTCCCTGTTGCTGTGCCTCATGCATCACTCATTTTCTGCATCCTTGCCCTTGGGCTATAGTATGTCACGGTCACCTATGAGAGTCACGGAGCCACACTGACTTGGCCCAATACAAAGTCACAGCTGGGTTGTTATTATTCCCACCAGGCAATCTCTTGGCTAGCAACTTTCCTACTGCATTTTCCCTCGAGGTGAACTCAAATCCTCCCTACTGGCTTCAAGTCTGTAATGTTGCTGGGCGGGTTCCTTTCCACCATTCTTATTGCTTCTTCTTACGTGTCGGAATTTTCCGTGACTGTAAAACTCCTGGCCTCTCTCCAGCGTTTCATTTAATCTGTGTACCGGCTTACTTAAGTGGTTTACTTTCTAACTGTGATTTTCTCTTTCTCATAGATTCTTACTTCTTTTCTATTTAGAGAATACCTTTCAATATTTCCTGTAGGACAGGTTTGATATTGCTGTATTCTTTTAGTTTTTGCTTGTCAGAGAAATTCTTTCTCTCTCCTTCTATTCTAATTGATAATCTTGCTGGGTAGAGTATTCCTAGGTTGCAGAATTTTCCCTTTCAGGACTTTGAATATATCTTGCCACTCCCTTCTGGCCTGCAACATTTCTGCAGAGAAATAAGCTGATAGCCTTATGGGGTTTCCCTTGTAATTAACTCTTTGTTTTTCTCTTTCTGCCTTTAGAATCCTCTCTTTAACTTTTGCCATTTTTATTATAATATGTCTTGGTGCAGGTCTGTTTGGGTTTATCTTGTTAGGGACCTTCTGTGCTTGCTTTCTGTGTCTGGGTATCTGTTTCCTTCTTTAGGTTTTGGAAGTTTTCAGCCATAATTTTTTTATTTTTTTATTTTTATTACACTTGTGGCTGTGGTTTATTGAAGTAAAAGGATAGAAATTAAAAGAGAGAAAAGGGAAAGATGTGTGGGGCATGATTTCCAGGAGAAACCAGGTGCAAGCTTCCAAAACTTCTTTCCCACGGGAGTTGCGTGGATGTGCTTAATTCTCTGAGCAATGATTTGTGATAAGATGTGCAGCCAGGGAACTAGAGGAGCTCACCTGAGCCTTGGTGTCCAGGGTTTTTACTGGGGATCAGTCATGTAGACATGCAGTGCCAGCATGATTTATCTCAGCTGTTCAGACTCCAGATCCCCAGGAAAAAATAGGCATTCACCATGAATCATATTGTTAGCATAAACTATTTGACCAAACTGATACTGCTTGGCCCAAGGCCTCAGGCCTACAACACTCTTACCAGGCAGAGTATTCTTTTTTTATTTTTTGTGTTGTCACATGCACTTCAGTAAAGATGCATCAGTCAGTCTGGCTACAGCTCCATCAGATCCATTTAACAAATAACAATAATTAGTGTACTCAGAGTCACACACTTGCTTTGTGTAGAAGGAAGGGCCCGTTCACTAGAACACAGACTGCAATCCCTGACAAAATCAACATTAATACACGTGAGAGCCCATAATTTCTTCAAATACATTTTCAATCCCCTTTTCTCTTTCTTCTCCTTCCAGGATCCCTATTATGTATAGATTGGCACGTTTTATATTATCCCATAGGTCTCTTATATTGCTTTCATTTTTTTTTTCATTTGGGTTTCATTTGGTCAATTGGGTGATTCAGCCTTTCATTTACTCTTTTTTTAAAAAATAAATTTATTTTTGGTTGTGTTGGGTCTTTGTTGCTGCGCGCCGGCTTTCTCTAGTTGCGGTGAGTGGGGGCTACCGTTTGTTGCGGTGCATGGGCTTCTCATTGCGGTGGCTTCTCTTGTCGGGGAGCACGGGCTCTAGGCATGCGGGCTTCAGTAGTTGTGGCATGCGGGCTCAGTAGTTGTGGCTCATGGGCTTAGTTGCTCCGCAGCATGTGGGATTTTCCCGGACCACGGCTCGAACCTGTGTCCCCTGCATTGGCAGCGAATTCTTAACCACTGCGCCACCAGGGAAGTCCCTCATTTACTCTTGAGAGAATTAATTTTCTGGCTGGAGTTTGGGGACCAGGACATGAGTATGCTTCTCTCTCTCTCTTTGGGAGCCAGCTGCCTGCAGGACGCATGGATTCTCACTTTGTCTAGGTCGAAAGGTAAGCTTAGCAGGGAAGAAGGGAGGCCTGCAGGCTGCTGGTGCTGCCTGTGACTGGGTGGGGACATCTACGTCTGGGGCGTGCATTTGGCAAGAACTGGACCACACCCTCTAGCACAACATTTATTACTAATAAAGCTGAGATTTTAACCTCTGTCTGATGTCTGCGTCTTTCTCTGAATTGGCTTTCAGAGTCAGGTAAGGGACAAGATTGTCATTTACTAGGCATGTCAAAACTCCACCACTTCATCCCACCCCTCCCCCATCATCCAAGCACCCTTGACTCTTATTAATTTATAAGATTAAGGCATTCAGGTGAGCTCTTCCCCAACCTTCTCCATCCCTACGTGTGTGTCTTTGGACGGCTTTCTCTCCATCAGAGGAATCACCACCTCCTTTCTAAGACTGATCTTTCTTTCAGGTCTTTTTCTAATTACTGTCTTGTTTCTCTCCTTGTCTTTCTTGTCAGGGTCTTTCTTACCATAATCTTCTCTTCCTGGTCACTTGGAAAGAGGACGCCAAAGAAGATCTCAAGATCAACTGCTGATTTCCCATCAAGCCGACAGGAAACCCAAGACCTTAACCCAGATCCACAAATATGACAAGAAACCACTTAACCCAGAGGGTTTTGGGGGAATCAGAGCCTGCTATTATAGGTTTGGCTACTCTACGACCTATAGCTCCTTAAGTATAGGACCAACTGCATTTAAAATATGTGATTTATGAGTTATATCCTGCATACTTTGAAATATCAGACATAGAAAATAAATTTATGTAAATGTTATAAAATATATGAAAGAGTAGAGGAGATAAGGAGAGCAATATACACCACACATTCCCAAACCTTACAATAATACACTTGTTATAATTAAATATTAAGTTTGGTGCTAAGCTTCCTTGAAGCCATGAAAAAAGGCAAACACACTGGATTACATAATTCTCATTGTTCGAGAAAAGGAAGCTGAATCTCTAACAAAGTTTTGTCAGAAAGGATTCTTTCCAACTCAATTGCTCTGGAACCTGTGGACCAGTGATGGGGATGCCAAAGCACAAAAAGAAAGGTGTGTTCGACGTGGGTTTGCGAGAGACACAGAGGTGGGCTTCAAGCTCCAATTGATAGGGATACTTGTTACCAGTTATTAAACTGGTGAGACGAGAATAGAATGTTTAGGTTGACCAGTTCTACCTTGGTCGTGCTGGGAAGTTATTTGTAAATGCTGTCCCTGCACCAGCCCTCTTGCTTATCTGATATTATGCCTTTGGGCAAAGAGACAACATGTACCAACACCAACTCTCGTTTTGATCTTACTGATCTGAAGGATCCTTCCTTTTACAGGGACCAGAATCATTTGCATACTGAGGTTGTTCCTTATCCCTAAGAGTAAAACCAAAGTTTTGAATCCAGAGGGGGCATCGTTGGTTTCCTATTTGATATTCCAGGAGGGAACTCATGGAGGACAGGACAGAAAGTTGCATTCAAATCAAGAGACAAACTTCGGAGTCATTCATTCATTCGCAAAAATCGAGCTCCTGCTAATGTGGCCATGTGCAGGCTCTGGGAACACCGTGGTGAGTGGAATTTGTAGCTGGTCCCTGCCTTCGTGGGGCTTAGACTCCAAGAGCCCTGACCTAGTCTACTAAGGTGGGAAGCGGTCAGGGAAGTTTACCAGAAGGAATTGGCATTTGGGCAGAGTTCCAAAAGATGAGCAGGTGGAGGGAAGAGGATGTGCGAAGTCCCTGCGGCAGGAAGAAAGCAGTGGCTTTGACGGGGTGGAAGAGGGCCAGCAAGACTGGAGGACTGAGCATGAGGGGCGGACAGTCCAGGGTGCGGCTGGACGGATGGCAGGGCCTCATGGGCCCAGGAGCAGTGGGAGCCACTGAGGGGGCTTTTCAGGCGAGCTGGTGATGGGGGCTGTGGGGGCTGGTTAGAGTCTCTCTGGTGTAAAATGGACTGAAAGACCAGGACTGAATTCCGAGGACTGATTTCTGAGGGGACAGCTGCAGGAACCCAAGTGAATGATGCTGGCTTGTACTCAGGTGCTGAGGGTAGAGAAGGAAAGATGTGGGTGGACCATGATTTATACGTGAGGGTAAGTTATCCGACTTGGGGATTGTTAGTGCAGAAGAGGGAGGACTCCAAATGCTTTGCCAGTGACTGTCTTGCTGAATGAGATGGCAGTGGTGCTATTCGTGGAGCTCCGGGGGGACGTTTTGGGAGGAAAAGCCTGAGGGCGGTGCCCTGAGACAGCTGAGTGGGCCGGTGGCTGGGGCTTTGGGTTAAATGCCCGGCTGCAACCAGCGCTGTGTTAGCTAAAAACTGAGTCACATGGTACATCTCTTCTTGAGGGACTGAATGTTGGAATTTACAAAATGTTGACATTCTATTAAATGGTTAGTTTGGTAGAATTTTATATACACCTTTCCAAGCAATAGGGGAAAGCCATGAATTTGGTTCCTGAACCTCAGCCCTCAAAGCACCCTGCATGGAGGAGCACGACACGTATGTAAACTTCCGGTGTGAACACGTTTGCAAATCACTGGCCCAGGTTTTGCAAGGTGCCCGGACCACAGGGAGGTCAGGAAGGGAAAAACACCAACGGTGTTGATCACAGACGCTAAGCCCTAACCAGACCCTGCCGTCTGCATGGTGCTGGGGCCGGTCCCACTGAAAGAAGAACAGGAAAATCATCAAACGGCAAATGGTGACACAGAAAATGAAAGCAAGCAAATCTATGAGGAAGATTAAAGAAGTGGCAGAAACATCTGAGTACTCAAAAATTTGATTTTAAAAGTAATCACTGATGGGAGGGATAAATTAAGTATTTGGGATTAACAGATACACATTATTATGTAGAGAATAGATAAGTGGCAAGCACCTACTGTATAACATAGGGAACTATATTTGACATCTTGTAATAACCTATGAGGAAAAAGAATCTGAAAAAGAATTTATATATATATATATATATATATGTGTATATATATGTATGATGGAACCACTATAAGAGAACCAATTTGCTGTACACCCGAAACATTGTAGATCAACTATACTTCAATTAAAAAAAAAAGCGACTACAGAAAAAGTAGATAAATTAGGAATTTGGGATTAACATATACACATTACTGTACATAAAACAGATAACCTACAAGGACCTACTTTATAGGACAGGGAACTCTACTCAATATTCTGTGACAACCTATATGGGAAAAGAATCTGAAAAAGAGTGGATATATGTAGATGTATAACTGAATCACTTTGCTGTACACCTGAAACTAACACAACACTGTAAATCAACTATACTTCAACAAAAGAAAAGAAAAAAAAAAGTCATCACTGGTGCCAACAGTTAGGTAGAAATAACTAATTCTTCTCATTCTCCCACCATCTCTTGCTCCCCAGAGGTCCTGGTTAGGGTGAAGGAAAGCTCCCTTTTCCGGACCTCCTCTTTCTGTCTCTGGCGTTCACCTATGATTCAGCCAAGAAAGCGTCAACAAAGGGAACCGGAGGGGCAGGAATGTGCTCCCGTCACCCCCGGGGAGCTCGGCCAAGGCAAACGGGAAGTAGCCTGCTTTTACCGCCCCGCGCACTTTCATTCCTCTTACGTGTGCTCGGAGCCCCAAGGGGAAAATGCAATTTGGTAGCGACCTGACAACCACATCCCTGGAGCCTTGGTCCAAAAAGGGTAAAAATCCAAACACTGCTCTGGGAAGGGAGGAGGGGAGGAGGCAGGGTGAGAGAGAACACCATTTCCACCCATGGTAAATTACGCCTGTGATTCCATTCAAGTTAATGTCCACCTAGAAAGTGGAAGTTAGGTTATCAAGATGGGGGCGCTTTAGCTTTCTCGTAAGGAAATCATGATTATATCTTGAAAGGTTAGCAATTACCAGTAAAATAGCAAAGAAGTGTTCCAAAGTTTTATTGAAAATATACCTTATTAAGGCCGAAGGTTGGTGCAGATAACCTTTGAGTTTGGCTGGTAGGATTGCAAGTTGACTAGGTCTAGGAGGGCGGGAGGGGTAGAGCTCTGCAGCTGCCGGGGGCATCATCCCTCCTGTGGGCTGAGGTGGAGGCACTGGCCTGAACACCCACCACGAAGATTTCACGGTGTATCGTGAATTCTGCTATAATTGCTGGGGCCCCTGATTGGGAAGTATGTGCTGAAATATTCTCTTGAAGTCCTACCATGTTTTTATGTTTCTCGATATACACACGTATATCAGACGATATACACGGTATCAGAAAACTTTAATGCTGAAGACTCCAGGATAGAATGATGCTCTGGAATCCCCTTAGGCATGTCTCCCTCGCCAAGCTCATCCTTCTACATGCATTGTTGATTAAACTCTTTGGAACAACGTTTTATCAATTCTCATGCTCTTTAACAAGCTTCAGCTGCTTTTATGAAGTGACCAACGTTCTCAAAAATTATGATTCAAAAAATGTCTCTAGTGCGGGTTGATTGTTCCCGTCTACCTTTGCTGGTTGCTCTGCAGTTTGCAGCCGCAGGAAAAGCAATACTATAAAGTATGGAACACATCACCCTTTCTGTTCCTCCCTGACCTGCCCTCCTCTGCTCATTTACTCACTGCCCCATACAGGCAAGCCGTCCATTCCCCACGTAGTAAGCACTGACATCTTGATGATGCTGACCTTTTTGGGTACCCAAGACAGACGCCTCTGCCCCTCCTGTACCTCTGCTCCGTGAGGTTGGAAAGGTGTTGGGAAGGTGCAAGGAGAGCACAAGTCAGGATCAGGAGGTCAAGCCGGGGCCGACCACACTTGGCCAAGGCAACAACATATGTCAAGGGCGTGGAGAAACGTCCCCAGCAGTTACACAGCCCTGCACCTGACGGTTCTCTCCATGTATTGTATTGTAAAAGTGCCCACTTTGGGGGCGGGCAAGAACCATCAGGGTTTTGTTTGTTTTGGTTTGGTTTTGGCCTGGAATATTTGTGATAAATGTCATCATTCAATTCTATATACAATATATAACCATCGTTTGGAACTTTCACACTACTCTGGGGGGTGGGGAACACGTTCAAAAGCCAACGTTGAGTCAACAGGAGAACTGGGAGTGAATGTGTAAATGGACTTGGCATTCCCCTTAGACAGGACGGAGGAGCCGCACGCTTTGGCCCTGCGCCCCGCGCCCCGCGGTGGCCACGCCCCAGACGCACCTCTCACAGGTGACACGAATGCGCTCCTCGCTGGACGACTGCTGTTCGTCCTCCTTCTCCTGGAAATGCTCCCGGACACACTGCTCTTCAAACTCGTGCAGCCTCTTCAGCTCCTCGTCGCTGAGAAACAGCTCTGTGCAAAGGCAGAAGCGGTTGCCACGTGAGAAACCAGCCAGGTAGATGCACCCTTTCGAATTTCACAGCCCGCCTTTAACCAAGCTCCCTTCCCCACCCCTTGCAGGCAGCGCCCTGCTCCCGCCACTGGTTATATCACACAAAGACTCCTTGTAATATGCGGCGATCATATTGATATTTCTGGTGGAGCTAAACGGCTCACTTTTTAACACAAAAATCCAAATTACAGCTATTTGGAAAGCGAAACCAAGTATGATTTTCTGGAAAAGGTTTTGCATGTATTTTATGGATAGAGTCAAGTGGACAGGAGTATTTTCCCATTCTCTTTAGATGCAACACACTAAAAACATTTTGAGGACGTCGCTGGTGGTGCAGTGGTTAATAATCTGGCTGCCAACGCAGGGGACACGGGTTCGAGCCCTAGTCTGGGAAGATCCCACATGCCGCGGAACAACTAAGCCCGTACGCCACAACTACTGAGCCTGTGCTCTAGAGCCCGTGCTCCGCAACAAGAGAAGCCACCGCAATGAGAAGCCCACGCGCCGCAAAGAAGAGTACCACCACCCGCCGCAACTAGAGAAAGCCCTCGCGCAGCAACAAGAACCCAACGCAGCCAAAAATAAATAAATGTATATGTATAAAAACATTTAGAAAGGAACATTGGCTTTATAGAGAAAAGTTATTTTCAAGAACTGTCTCAATTTCTCATCTCTTCATGAGTGGACTTTCAGTGATATGAATTACTAATAAATGAACAAAACTAGAATAAAAGCAGCATAAAATGAGAAGCATTCTGCAAAGAATAGCATTTGGATAGAGTGCTGTGTTTTCACACATTTAAGTAGTTTAAGGAGATTTCCATGCAGGTATCCAATTAGAATGGTCTTTCTAGATTAGCCCAAGATAGAAATGAAAGAGTCCTGCACATACTCAATCCACGATCCTGTTCGTCTTGGTCCCCTTCTCTTTTCTTCCTGCAGTGGCGGCTGAGACGCATAATGATTATATAGACGTGGCTTAAAATGATCATTGGTGGAGGCAATACTGGCCGGTCATGAAATGTCATAATCAGCTGATAACGCTGGAATTTCCACACTTGGTTGGATATTGACTTTACTTCAAAGAAGGTATTGCTTTAAAAAGAATACATGTTTAGTTAGTTGTATTACTTTTAATTGTGATTTCCCAGGGCAATCAGAATTACTCACACTGAATTGAAAATATGAGATGAAATGGCCTTTTGGGGTCATTCCACGAGTTAGTACTGACTCTGAATGACCTGTCTTTTGGTTTATCTATCAGCGTGGCTTACCAACATTCAAGGACGTTTTACTCATATAAATAATTAAGAATTAAGTGTATTGAAATTGCTACCCACTGCTTTCTTGCAAAACCACACCACAGTCTACTGACTGCTCAGGAAATTTTATTTCATATATTTAAAGGTATGAGCCATCCCACTAAGCATTTTGAAGTATTTAAACTTTAAATTCAGTCAACTAGCTGACTACATTTCTTTGGAACCGAGTTGATTAATTACTGAACATTTTGATTGAAGGTGGGTTATTTTGGATGTTGGGTAGGTACAGTCTTTTGTCTTCTTTGAGTTTCCAGTGGGAGGCAGTAAGCCTAGAATTGTTGGAATCCTGATCAGGCGTGTTGTCTACACGGGGACCTTAGAAAAGTCAGTTAACCTCTGTCAACCTTCATTTTCTCATCTGTCAAGTCCGGAGTGTAACCAGATTCTCTCCAATGCCCTGGTCAGCTCTGAAAGTCTATATTTCTGTGAAGGATTTTTCCCTTATATTTTTCATCTTAGAAACTAAAATAAATTTTTCCAACATTTATTAAGCATGGTCACATCCTCAACATATCATGACAAAAGGGGCAAGTTTTACAAGAAATTTGATTGTGGATTTTAAGCCTTTTCTTTCTTAGGCCATTTTATCTTCTATTCGGTAAGTGATAAGAAAAATATTTCATATAATAGTACAGTAATTGTCACAGCCTATGAAATTAACTTTGCTTTCTGTGCCTCTGATAATGAATTCAAGGCTCAGTTTGATAAATCTTCTCTGTCTCAGGAGACTTTCGTCTAAGAAAATATTTTCATTAGATTAAAATACATGCCAAGGGGCTTCCCTGGTGGCGCAGTGGTTGAGAGTCCGCCTGCCGATGCAGGGGACGCGGGTTCGTGCCCCGGTCTGGGAGGATCCCACATGCCGCGGAGCAACTGGACCCGTGAGCCACGGCCGCTGAGCCTGCGCGTCCGGAGCCTGTGCTCCGCAACGGGAGAGGCCACAACAGCGAGAGGCCCGCGTACCGCAAAAAAAAAAAAAAAAAGCCAAAAGTGTTAAAATACTAACCAAGATTGAATTTAAATGTATTTAAGTGTCAACTTTTGATTTAGGAATACATGAAGGCTGATTACTGTTGAACAAAAAAACGTTGTGAAAAATTCTATGCATTTGAAAGCCCTAGTGGAATTCCATGTAAATCCTGGGCAGCCTGGGAGATTTCCGAGATTACACTGAAAATCTGTAAAATAATAAATAACAAATATACGGTCATCAGCGGTGACACGCACTTGAAAACGGCGATGAGCAAGTTCACGAGCAGGATGTTGGCCACCAGCAGGTAGCAAGCCATGATGGCGGGCGTGAGCCAGGCGCCCGGGATGCAGGGAGGGAGCCGCTTGCCCTCCTCATCGTACTGGTTGTCACCACAAGGAGCTGAAACGAGAGTCTGTCTTTTTGTACTTGACTTTTACATAGAATGAAAAGAATAAATAAACTGACCTATGCTATTAAAGGACCTATTTCTTTTTTACTATGTTTTTTTTCTGATTTCATAAGCAATAATTTTCCATGTGAAAAATATCAATTCATACAAAGGAGATAAGGAACTCATTTCTGCACTCACAGACAGTCATTCTTAACTTGTTATATTTGTAAACGTTTTCTCATTTCTGTGTTGTGTTTGTCATATACAGAAGTTCTTCATTTCTAAGCAGACGCATCTATCTATGCGTCTATGGGTTTCTTTACTGTTATCCATTAGAAAGTGATTGGGTCTTCTAATTATTTAACATTAACTTATGTTGTCTTCTTGGTCATTTGTACATTAACTTTGAAAATAATTTTATTGTGAGGTAGGAGGTACGGATCCCCTCTAGCCTCCAATCCATTAACTGACTGTTCTGAGTGATGTTTGAAAAAGAATCTTTTCTCTCTCTGCTCATTTGAAATGCCACTTTGATCATATGGGACTTATTTTCTGACGAAAAAGATAGGATGATCTCAACAGTAATTAGTGAAGTAATATCCATCAATTTATTGTCTATTTACTTTTCACTTCCTTATCGTTTACAAAAGTACTGACACCAGAAAACAAGAGAAATATTTGAAACTGGCATTAAGACTATTGGTAATTAGCTGAGGAAGAAACTAATTAATACACACATTTCATGGACTAGAGTCATCAATTATGCATAAACTTACGATTGATTTCCATGGCGTAGACTATAGAGTGATTGGAAAGCAGCATTTTATTTTTTTTTAGTTTTGACAGGAAGGAAGAAAAAAAATAAGACAGTTGAGAGAAAAGTCAAACAAATGATGAACAACACAAGAACTGTTTTGCTGTCAAGAAATGTAAAGTGTTCAAGCTTGGGAATTACAGATTCACACTTGGAAACAGTGATCTGCTTAGGAGAATTTTACACATTATTAATTATAGGAAATATATGTATATATATATTTCATGAATATTTATTTTACCACGTCATAAGCAATAGTAAAACTCACTAGTGAAAAAAACTGTGAAAAAGACATGAGGCTACTAACAGATGATCATTTTAACATGTAGGTTGACTAATCAAGCATTCCCTGTATCCCAACACAAACACATCATAAGCACAAATAAATACAAAATTATTATGAAATAATCAGACCAAGAATTGAAAACCTACATTTCACGGTGTTACTGAAAATAGCCTCAAGTTTGCCTCTTCATCTTCTCTTGTTACCCAATTTAATAAAAAAAATAAAAATATTACAACTTACGTCTGGATCCAGGGACTTTTAGCATTTATGTATGTTTACTGAAGCTAATATTCCTTTGAAACCAAATTAGATTTTGACGTTCTGGTTTACCAAGCTACAAACACATTCGCTAATTGACCCTGAGATACTCATGATAAGGATGTGTTCTGAATCACGTGATGAAAGCCAGTAGGTAGAAGGCATTGTGCAACTGGTTATCAGTCTCACTTAGAGGAGATATACCAAACAACCCTGCATTTCCTACAAGGCAAGGATGTTCAGAACCTTCTATTCTCAAGAAGCTTCTGCTTCTACTGGAAGCAGCAGCCATGCTATTGTACCTGGTGCTTTTTGACAGAGCACAACATGCAAATTAAGATATTGGTACTAACATGAAAATAGGTCTGAAGATGCTCGTTCATTGGTGATGCCGTAACTGTCTGGGTGAAATAGCATAAGAGCATTTGAACTTCACTTCCCTACAACACAAGGGACACTGTGACCTACCAGCTCAGCCTGGGCAGAGCTGGGGCCTGCATTCCCCAGAAATCCATGCAGGATTGCAGCTCATTTCCTCTGCTAACATCCAGAATACTGTTGATAATACAAAAATATCACTCCAGGAGTGAAGAGGAAATGGATAGCTATGTGGAAAATGGGCTTTGAAGCTTGAAGAAGAGGATGGCACATGGCAATAGTCACTATCTCATTTGACTGAAATAACACTACCAGCTCTATCTCAGGGCAGAAAAAGATTCAGGTTGAAGAAAAATTAGGATGTTGGCATTGGGACTACATTCATGTGTCGGACATGCTCAAGGGATGTAAGACTCAGAATTCCAGTTAGTGGTTCTCAGAGTAGAAGACAGGACCGATGTCTCAAAACTCTGTATTTCATAATCTGCATTGATTTCTTCACAAAATAATTTGATGCCTATGGCAGAATAAAAAATACTTTATTCCCAAATTAACACAGGCTCTTCCATTAATTTGGAACTGATCATCTGCCTTGGGAAGCAGGGAAGAGAATCTTACTATGAATTCTAGTCTTACGGTCTATCTGGTCTGCAAACACCTCTCCGTAGATCATCCAGTAGGGCATGTAGAAGATGTTTCGGGCCAGCTTCCAAGAAGGCTCCTCATCTGGATGCAAAATGGCTTGACGGGCTACCCCGAAACTCATCAACACCACCAGCATGATGACCACAAAATACAGCATGTCAATCATCTGAGGAGAGAGGAAATGGGCCTCTTACTGTCTTGACTCATGGGCCAAGTTCACCTGGTTCATTACACTGTGCTCCTCAAAGACTTTATGAGTGCTTAATTAGGATGGAGGAAGCTTCTTTTCCCTCCCTCCATCCCATCCATGGGCTACTGATTCTTGTACTTCATGCAATGCATACACCTTATCCTAGAACACTGCCATTCTCATCTCATGCTCTCAATCTTTCCTCTCCTCTATTGTTACCCATAAATAAATTCCTCTAGTAACTACAACTGCAAATGGAGAAAGGGAACAATTATGGAAAATATAGGAATTTGTGAGGGAAACTAAGGAGTAAGAGCAGTAGATACCTAAGGAGGTAATGAGATCGTGAGTTGAGAGCACATACTGATATTCATTCATTATACAAACAGTGAGTAGTTACAGTGTGAAATGCTCTGGTTACTATGGATACTGACCTCATATAATTCTTAATTTTGAACATCCCTGAAGATGAGGGCCTTGGCTGGGATTAGCTCAACCATATAGCCCTTTGCTCAAAACCACTTGCCCTACAAAGAGTTATTCCTAAGCTTGGAAGACTTCCTTTCTTCTGGGACCAGTCCCAACACTTGGGCTATTTTAAGTGATGTAAGGATGATCTGCTGGTTCATTTTTAGTTTCATATTTTATGGCCTGTTCTGGAGTAAATGTTGCCATGGATTTGTCTTGACCTCATCACACGAATTGCCTGTGTGCACTCCATGCCAGAGCACATGAGCTGGAAGACTGTCTGGAGTAGGGGTCGGGGAGGGTGACCCCGGGCCCCCTTTGTCTCTGGCTTCTACTGCACGTTAGGAGGTTATGTATCGGGTTATTGCCAGAAATACATGGACCTACAGTAGGCCCTCAACCTCATGTTCATCAATTGGATTTAATTAAATTTTCGGTATGTAGAACTATGTATCTTAAAGCAAAGAACATTTCCTGTAGGAAACCAACTGCAAGGGAAAGGTCAAATGAAATGCAACAGAGCCACGCTGGAGGCCTGGCCTCAGGTCCTAACCACAGTCTCGGTGTCTGTAGTTACTCACGGGGCGTCAGGACTAACCATCTTTCCGATCATCATCACGTAGGGTCCCAGATACTTGTTGACACCAAAGATGTCCAGGACACGGATGTACCAGAAAATGATATCCACGCAGTAGATCACGCGGCCATAGCCCATGTAGGGCTGCTTCTGTAGGCGGAGGATGGCTCCAATCATGAACATGGAAATGGCCACGAGGTCTGTGATGTTCCAATATTCCTGAAGCCAAACTTTTATTTTCTGGCTGAGTTTACCGGGTTCTGACATGAGGATCTATAAAGAAATGCCAAAGAACAAAAAACAAGGGAGTGTGGTATTGGAAGACTTGTCTTCTTAGAATCTTGGGACATTAGGACTGGAGCGGCATTCCAGGGCATCTGGTCCCCTTTCCTGCTCAAGACTTCTAAGTACTAATCTTCTCAGGCCGAAAAACATATCTAGAAAGGGAAATTCCACAAAATCCTCTGTATGCCTGGAGTCAGGGTTTCACAAACTCTCAGGAAATGCCTTCTAAATTATGTCCCTCTGGCTGTAATTAAAGTAGCTGCCTTTTGATCCCTTTTCTAATTCTCTGGACACTTGCCTGTGAGCCCACGTTCCAGAGTTAGTCCAGGAGGAAAACTCTAGAGCAGAGATAAACCTGTGTGGTCCCACAGAGCGGCAGTCCACCCAGGGGAGATGGCAGAACCGGGATGGGAAATGTTTATCAGCCAAAATTGCTTTGTAACTCAGAGATGGGAAGTCAGGGGGAAGCTGAACTTGATTTTCTCCTGCTTGAGAGCTTACCCTTTCAAAATCACCACTGATTAAAGGGACACTTCCTCAGAGTAAACCTGAAAATATGTAACAAGCAGCAGGCACGGGCACACTTAGAGCAAGCCCCACGTATGCAGCTATGGCGTGCAGCAGGGTGGGGGTCTTAAAAGTGGCACCCCTTTACTTACCGAGACTCTGGGGAGGTTCTGGGGGCTCCAGAGGTGGCATGGGGTGGTGGCTATTTATGCACCAACCGAGAAGGCGTTCACTAGTTTAACAACCTGTGCACTCTGACTGATGGCCGCCCACCCTCTTTCCTATAACTGGGGGTAAAGAACAGTGTCAGTATATAGCTGATGCTCAGTGAGCTCACGGTGTCCCTAGAGGTGGCACGGCAGGCCACTTGGGAAATCCCAGTTGTAAAGTGGGCAAAGTTTGAGTGAAGCCCAGCTAGAAAAGAAACAGGAGTAGTAGGAGATGGGTTATAACATTTTAGATTTGGCACTCTGCGTTTCTCGGGCTGTCATCAGACTGACAGCCTCGAATTAGCTCTCCTGGGAAGAAGTTGCCAGTGATAATTTTTCAGTTCAGTGAAAGGGTCACTGCCGATTGCAAAATAAGAATATTGGTTCTCTATCAGTGGGAGAAAGAATATGAAATTCTGCTGTGTGCTTTCTCAAGTTCACTTTTTCTTGGCTATAAGCTTTTCCTTTACAAGCTGATATAAAGAATTAAAACTTGCAGGTGATATTAGAAAGAAAAGGACCTGGCCCATATTTCCTCTGCAGCCTGCAGGGGCTGCCTTCTTGAAGTTACATGTTAGTTTCAAGTCTCCTGTGACACCAGTCTGCAAGAGATGGTGTCTGTCCTTTTCCAACACTTCTTTGAAAATCCTGTTCCCTCTGTTTGCAGCAGTTGCGCTGGCAGCCTGCCCAGAGGCACTGGAGGCTTCCACCAGGTGGATGCGCCCAGCCCCCATCTGCTGCAGGTGCCGCTCGCTGTTCGGCTCCCACCTGCCCCCTTGGGCAATTGCAGCCACTTTCCCAGAGATGCTGGTGGCTGGCTGATGTGGGTACAAAAGTCTGTTCCCTTTGGTCAAAGTGGGACAGACTCTACAGTATTAAAGACACTCAGAGCTCCCTGCAGGATTAGGCCAGGGACAGATTCCACTGAAGCCACACCTTGCTCAGCCCCGTCCCCTCTTCTGACCTGGTCACCCTGTTGCCTCTCTCTGCTCTCCTGGGAGCTCTCCTTTAATAAACCCCTTGCACAAGAATCCCCTTCTGGGTTGGAGGGAGGACAGTGTGGTTCAAAGTCCTGAGTTACAGGAGAAATGTCATCTCCTACATCTCCCTTTCTACTTCCAGCTCCGAGAAAACAGAGCCCAAATTTGTACCCAGTTGGAGTCATTGGTTTATCTCAGGTACCTGGCAGCATTTATGCTGCTTTTCTAGGCACTCAGACTTATTTTTATTACTAAACACCATCTATTCTGCCTTGTGTTTTGATTTCCAAGTTCAAATTCAGTTGGAAGCAGAAGGTGTATAAATCTCAAGCAAGGGAACTGGATCAACTTGGGATTGTGACACCTCGAAAGAACAGTTCCCGGCACTTGGGATTTGCACAGTACGTTTTCAAAATAAGGAGCTACATCTGGGGACTTCCCTGGCGGTCCAGTGGCTAAGACTCTGTGCTTCCACTGCAGGGGGCATGGGTCCGATCCCTGGTTGGGGAACTAAGATCCTACACGCCCTGTGGCCAAAAAAAAAAAAAAAATTTTTTTTTTTTTAAAAGAAGATACATCTGAATTGAAGTCAGTGGTGGGTGGGGCTGGGACAGGCCTTTGGAGCATCACCTCCCGAATTTTCTCCAGGGCCAGGCTCACGATGTAGGAGATGACGATCCACTCCTGGAGGCAGGGCCAGCGCTCCATCCGCACCAGGATGACGTAGTTGAACAGCAGTAGGTAACCCAGGTAAGATATCTGAAAGGCAGAAACTGTGAGCAGTGTCTGGGGAGGTCACATGTGCCTGAAAAAAGCTTCGAAACCCTATTTACAAGTGGACACATCTTCTAAAACAAATTTTCATTTCCAGATGCACTGAATCCTTTAGAGGAAAACTTCCACTCACATCACCAGTGCAGGCAGAGGACTTTGAGGCAGATGGGGAGGCATTTTGTACTTTAGTGCAATATGGGCGCTGACAGTCCATTCTCTAAATGAAGATGCATTTGTTGCTACTATCAGCCTCAAGGGGAAATTATAAAGTTGCACGAAATTATGATGAGTCGGGAAACTTTTAGTAGTTGACTGGTGTGCCCTCTACATTCCTGGAAATTGGAAAATGTTACTGACTCTTCCCTGACTTGCAAATTTCCTTCTTGAACCTTTCCACTGCTGGCGGATGTGGGAGGTTCGAAGGGAGGAGGCTGACAATGAGGTGTCTTCCCAGGTACACACACCTGTCTTGAGGCCCCTCGGTCAGCCCTGATATGTCTGTGATGTGCTGTGCCCACAGCAGGGTGCCTATCCTTGTGGCATGTAGAGTCAGGAGGGATATGGGAGTGAGCTATGAGGTGGAGGGAGGGTGGTCTGAAGATGACCGAGGTTGATTCACTCTGAAGCTGTACGCACCACGGGTACAGGCCCCTTCTGAAGTCTTGGGTAGGTGGGGGGAGGGTGTATACTAGCAACTATATTTGTGATTCGCAGCCTTTTTTTTTTTTTTTTTTTAAAGATGCCTCCCTCCTGATTGTTTAAGTTTTACCAGGATACAGGTAGCATCCCATGTATCCACTATCTAGTCTTTGCAGGAGGATTGGAGCAAGAGTTCTCAAAGTGGGGCTGCACTGGGAACCCCTGGCAAGCTATAAAATGTGAGACCCCCTCCCCACAACCAGAGGCAGCATTTAGAGGCCCTGGGGAGACGCCCAAGGCTCATCAGCCCCCTGGCCCCGCCCTCTTCATACGCATCTGTGGAGGCCAGGTATCTTCCTGGTCCTCAGCTGGTTCTGACCAGAACAGGTGGGCAGCTGTGGCTTTGGTGGTATCGCCAGATGTGGCTGCCAAAAGGTTGGGTGTCCAGGCTATAGCTGGCCTGGGTCCCCATGCAGCCCGCTGGGTGCCACGCCCCAGAGCTCTGCCTCTGCCTTCTGCCCTCCTCATCCATCACCCTGTCCATGGCTTTGGACCTGGCCCCTCACGTCCCATCACCTGCTCGCACCCAGTCACTAATGGGACTGCAGTGCCAGGATGTGCCAGGCGTGTGCTGCTGCTTGGCATTTGGGACTTCATGAATATTGTCCCTCCCCCGGACCGCAGTGGTTGCAGGAAGCACAGCATGCTGCCACCCCTGCTGGGACGGCCTGCACCTGAGCCAGTTTCCTCCAAAGGCTTCCAAGCTGCTCCAGTCTCCTCGCCCCACTTTTCCTGCCCATCCACGTGCATAAGGCTGGACCACTCTTGTTCTGGGTGCATCACTCTGCTGGAGCCGTCCAGACAGAGGCCACTGATGGGGCCGGAGGAGAGTGTGTGGTCACGAGGTCAGTGTGGCCTGCACTTGAGAGCAGAGATGCCTTGATTTGCTCCTCTCTTCCAGGACTTCATGCTCTGGGCTCAACCCTACTCTTTGAGTAACCCCGTCAGTCTCCTGAAAAATGACATCTGTGAGCTTGCTCTCTAAATACTAGTCATCTTTGTTCATTGTTGGAATAAAACTCTACTTCCCTAAGTTTGTATTACTAAAGACATTTGAAAAATCCTTCATCTTGAGCAAATAGAATATGACTATTTTGCTTTATGAAACGGTGTATTTGGGGCTAGGATGGCCACATTCCTATGTATAAATATATGACAAGATATCTATCTAGATCCAATTTTAGCTGAAGATTCTGAGTTAGTCCCACTTCTGTTTTCATAATTAATTTTAATCCATTGATTTTTTTAAAAAAAAACACTTTTTTTAAGCCCTTGACAATTTTCTTGATTCTGACATGTCTAAAACATGCTAAATGGTGAAGGCTAAGGGCAGGGAACTTACCGTGTAAAACCAGAACTTGACAATAGGAGCGTTGTAGAATTCACAGATCTTGGTCCCGATGGGAACACTTCTTTGCTTTTTTTGTTCATTCTCCTCGTCCCCCTTTCTCGAGCCAGTGTCTGCATTCGCATCCTGGAAACAGAGCAGAGCACGTGGCAAGCAGGCTGCCAGATGGGAAACGCCTTGGACTCCAGCACCATATTTAACAGACAGGTGCCTCAAAAATCAAGGATATAAAAGACGCAGACACAGAGAATGGACTTGAGGACACGGAGAGGGGGAAGGGTGAGCTGAGATGAAGTGAGAGAGTGGCATGGGCATATATACACTACCAGATGTAAAATAGATAGCTAGTGGGAAGCTGCTGCATGGCACAGGGAGATCAGCTCGCTCGGTGCTTTGTGACCACCTAGAGGGGTGGGATGGGGGGGGTGGGAGGGACACGCAAGAGGGAGGAGATATGGGGATATATGTATATGTATAGCTGATTCACTTTGTTATACAGCAGAAACTAACACACCATTGTAAAGCAATTATACTCCAATAAAGATGTAAAAAAAAAAATCAAGGATTATAAATGTCCCCAATTCTTGCAGTTTCTAAATTCACGGCGAGAGAAATCACAACTATTTTGAAAATGAGAGTTGATGGATACTTTTAGAATCAAGGGTATCACTGACCATATTCTCCTCCTCTTTTTCTTTGCCGTCTTCATTTTCCTTGGATGTTTGATATGAGAAGTCATCACAGGTGCGAAATTCCAAAAACAAGATGGTCGGGGGGAGAAGAATCCCCATGATAACCTAGGTATGAAGAGAAAAGTGGATTTTTAAGCTATGGTAATTCTTAAAAATTTTCCCACTATAGGCAAAAAATTTTTAATTATGATCTTCAGCATTAATCAGTAATCTAGCAGCCCTGGAACAGGTCTATCTCTGCTCTGACGGTCTGTGGCTTATTCTGTTTGCTATGTTGATAGAATTGCAGACACTGAGAAGTTTAAGGTCATCCACCAAATTTTTCTAGATGAACAGCAAGCAGTATTGTGTGGAATCCTGACTTAAAAAGCGAAGATCTTGCAATAGTGTTTCAAAGCAGGCAATTTTTTAAAGTAAAATATAGTAAGTAAAAATAAATAAATAAGTGAAATGATACCTCTAGTGAAGTAGACCAAAAATATTTTATATAGGAATAACTTAGATGTAAATGTGAATATATGGACCAAGAGTTGGAAGACAAACGTGACTCATGAATGTAGGACTTACTTGGGCTCTGCCTAGACAGCAAAAGGATGGCCTAGCTCATAGATGGAAACCCTTGACATTTTTGTCAGTGCCATGCAGTGTGTCTCCAATACGGAACTCTGTCCCCAATGTTCAATGCTAATTTTTTAAAGTTTTCCCTCAGCAATCCATTATTAAGAATAACACAAAAGGGGGACTTCCCTGGCGGTCCAGTGGTTAAGACTTCGCCTTCCAATGCAGGGGGTGTGGGTTTGATCTCTGGTTGGGGAGCTAAGATCCCACATGCCTCACGGCCAAGAAACCAAAACATAAAAGAGAAGCAATATTGTAACAAATTCAATAAAGACTTTAAAAATGATCCACATCAAAAAAAAAATCTCAAAAAAAAAGAGTAACACAAAAGGGTTATTTCTACCATATACTAAAAATTATATTATAAAGCACCAATAATTAAAACAAAGTGGTACAGGTGCACGAAGAGACCAAACAATAGAGCAGAATGGAGGGTCCAGAAAAAGATTCAACTACACATAGGCAATTAATTTGTGATACAAACACCACCTCCAATGGGAGGAGTAGAGATGACTATTTAATAAACTGTATTGAGAAACTGGGTGATCATCTAGAAAATAATTAGGTTGGATTCATATCTCACACATACACCAGAATAAATTGCATCTAGCTCAAATATTTTGTGAAAGAAAAGAAAGGGAGGGGGCACAGACAGAAGATAAAACAACTAACAATCACCACATGAAAATTCTTTCATAAATGGAGAGTAGGAGAAGGCCTTTCTAATTAGGCTCCCAAATCAAGAAGCAATCAAAATAAAGATCAATATCTTTGATACTGAAAAAAAATCACAAACTTCTGCACAATGAAAACATGCCTTAACCAAAGTAAAAAATAACTTCTGGGAAAACGTATTTGCAGCTCATGTGACAGGCAAAGGGCTAATCTTTCTAATTAGAAAGGATCTTCTAGAAGTCAAGAAGAAAAATTCTAACAACCCAGCAGAAAAATGGGCAAAGGCAGTGAACTTAGGGACATTTGTACTGAGAGGAAAATGGGCTTGTCCTCACTCATAATAAGAGACATTCAAAGAAACTACACAGAGATCTCATTTTTTACCATTAGATTGGAATGTTTGCTCACACACTGTATTGGTGGAATTGTGGGAAAACAAGACATTCCCTACACTATAGGTGGACACCTCCACAGAGGGACAGCTATCAAGATTGCAAGTGCATATCCCCACGGGGCCACCAATTCCCCTTCTGGACATTTATACAGCAGATAAGTGAGATACAGTATGTGTCCAAGAGCACTCATGGTGGCAGTGAGTGTAGCACCCCCAGGCAGGAGTGACCTCCATGGCCTCACTGGGGACTGGTCATAAACTGTGGCCATCGACCATGAAGGAGAACTGGGGAAGCGGGTAAGAATGAAGGAATATTCTGTGTCCCAGAGGAAGTGAAAAAGGAAGGTACAAAACAATAACGATGCCAACCCTTGTGAAAAGGAGAAAAAAAAAAAGAATATTTACTTCATCATGAAAAAAAGGAAAAAAAGAATATTTATTCATAGTAGTTTTATATATGGAAATATACATAAAAAACAAATATCAGTGGTTGCCAATGGGTAGAACAAGCCATATGGGGGACAGGAGTTGGGAAGGAGACTTGTCACTTATACTTTAAAATAGTTTTAATTTTTTAATATGTGCATGTCTTTATGACCTAGTCAAAGAATTAAATTAAAAAAAGAACAAACCATCCCTGCTTTAAAATAATTATATATTTATGTTGTGAATTAAAAATGCTTGGAAGGGGGCTTCCCTGGTGGCGCAGTGGTTGAGAGTCCGCCTGCTGATGTAGGGGACACGGGTTCGTGTCCCGGTCCGGGAAGATCCCACATGCCGCAGAGTGGCTGGGCCCGTGAGCCATGGCCGCTGAGCCTGCGCGTCCAGAGCCTGTGCTCCGCAACGGGAGAGGCCACAACAGTGAGAGGCCCGCGTACCACAAAAAAAAAAAAAAAAAAAAATGCTTGGGAGGAAGTCTGATGTTTACAAATATTTATACCTTTGGGTAGACATTATATCTAAAAGTAGCATTAGGTAAAGAAGGAAATGATAGAAAAATACCCACTGGATTTCAAAGACTTAGTACAAAAAAAAGCATATAGACTATCTCATTAGTGATTTTTTTCCTTTCAAAAACATGTTGAAATGATAATATTTTGTATATACTGGTTTAAATAAATATATTATTAAAATTAATTTCAACTGCTTCCTTTTTACTTTTTACAATGCACTTAAAAAACTTTTTGTAACTATTAGAAATTTTACTTTCTTAACTAGAAAATTTAAAGTGACATATGTGGCTTGCATTTTATTTCTGTTGGACAGCACTGCTATAGATTCTATAGTTTCATCTTGCTCTTTAAAATTCTGGCATATTTAAAAATTGCTTTTTAAAATATATGTTTCCTGGTTGTTTATGGGTTGAAGAGATAGAACATTTGGACCTGTAGACTTCATCACGGAGTGGATTTGGGGATGCTACTCTGCCCTTGTTTTCTCCTGCCACTTGGCAGCTGGATGAAGAGGCTGGACCAGACCCAGGCTGTTTTGTAAATTTTATTGAAGTAGGGTTGATTTACAATGTCGTGTTTAATGTCTGCTGCACAGCAAAGTGACTCAGTTATATATATTCTTTTTCATATTCTTTTCCATTATGGTTTATCACAGGATATTGAATATAATTCCCTGTGCTATACAGCAGGGTCTTGTTGTTTATCCATCCTATATATACTAGTTTGCATCTGCTAATCCCAAACTCCCAATCCTTCCCTCCCCCACCCCTCCTTCCCCCTTGGCAACCACAAGTCTGTCCTCTATGTCTGTGAGTCTGTTTCTGCTTTGTAGATATGTTCAGTATGAAGGTTACTAAAAATAGAGTTGCCATATGATGTAGCAATCCCACTCCTGGGCATATATCCAGACAAAACAATAATTCAAAAAGATGCATGCATCCCGATGTTCATAGAAGCACTATTTACAATAGCCAAGACATGAAAACAACCTAAATGTCCATCGACAGATGACTAGATGAAGAAGACGTGGTACATATATACAATGGACTACTACTCAGCCATAAAAAAGAATGAAATAGTGCCATTTGCAGCAACCTGGATGGACCTAGAGATTATCATACTAAGCAAAGTAAGTCAGACAGAGACAAATACAATATATCACTTACACGTGGAATCTAAAATACGACACAAATGAACATATCTATGAAACAAAAACAGACTCAGGTTTGAGCCCTATGGCAAGACTGTAGATGGCATGTTCTTTCATTAAAAAGTATACTGTTTATCTTGGGCTTCCCTGGTGGCGCAGTGGTTGAGAGTCCGCCTGCCGATGCAGGGGACGTGGGTTTGTGCCCCGGTCCAGGAAGATCCCACATGCCGCGGAGCGGCTGGGCCCGTGAGCCGTGGCCACTGAGCCTGCGCATCCCGAGCCTGGGCTCCGCAACAGGAGAGGCCACAACGGTGAGAGGCCCGCATACCGCAAAAAAAAAAAAAAAAAAAAGTATACCATTTCTCTTTTGGTGATGTTAGCAGCAGTTGATGTCAATTCATCAACTCACTGGGGTTGAAAATTGGTGCTGTTCTAATGCTATCATTTGGTTTCCATTTCTTGGCTGGAATAATTTTACAAAGAGATGTTTCCCTCATCTACTCAGTGGTTACCCAGTGGTTCAGTTCATATAGAAAATGCAGGATAAATGCTTGATTCTTTCCCCTTTATGTACCTGTTTTCAAGATAATGAATTGATTTCCTATCAGCTACTGAAGGTAACTAATTTTTCTTTTTTTAACTATTTCGTATTCCCACCAGCAGTATAGAAGAGTTATAGTTCTTCCACATGCTTGCCAACACTTGGTATGGTCAGGCTTTTAATTTTAGCTTTTCTAGTGGGTGTGTAGTGCTATCTCATTGTGGGTTATTTTTATTATAAAGTATTCAATTTAGTTAAACTAAAAAAATAAAAACCAGTTCACCCATTTCTCCCACTCCATCCTCACCCCTGCTTCTGTCAACAACCAATCTGTTCTCTGTGTCTATGAACTTGCTTTTTGGTTTTTTTAGTTTTCACATGTAAAAGAGATCATAATGTATTTGTCTTTCTCTGTCTGACTTATTTCACTTAGCACAATGCCCTTGAGGTCCATCCACCTCGCAAATGGCAAGATTTCGTTCTTTTTTATGGCTGAATAATATTCCATTTTATATATGTATATATATATATAAAAGTATAAAATATACACTGTGTATATATAATAATATTCCATTGTGTGTATATATATCATTGCATACATATATATGTACATATATATCACAATTTTTTATCCATTCATCCATCAATGCACACTTAAGTTGTTTCCATGTCTTGGTCATTGTAAATAATGCTGCAATGAACCTAGGGTGCAGATATCTTTTCAAGTTAGTGTTGTTTTCTTTGGATAAATACTCAGTTGTGGAATTGTTGGGTCATATGGTAGTTCTATTTTTAATTTTTTGAGGAACTTTCATACTGTTTTCCATAGTGGCTGAACACCCGCCAACATTCCCACCAGCGTTTCCTTTTCTCCACATCCTTGCCAAAACTTCTTATTTCTTGCCTTTTTGATGATGGCCATTCTGACAGGTGTGAGGTGATATCTCATTGTGGTTTTGATTTGTATTTCCCTGATGATTTGTGATGTTGAGTATATTTTCATGTGCTTGTTGGCCACCTGTATGTCTTCTTTGGAAAAACGTCTATTCAGATCTTCTGCCCATTATTTAATTGGATTGTTGGTTTGTTTTGTTTTTTGCTTTTAAATTGTATGAGTTCTTTATATATCTTGGATATTAGCCCCTTATCAGACATACAATTGCAACTATTTTCTCTCATTCAGTACGTTGCCTTTTCACTTTGTTGATGATTTCGTTTGCTGTGCAGAAGCTTTTTAGTCTGATGTAGTCCCACTTGTTTATTTTTGCTTTTGTTGCCTTTGCTTTTGGTGTCAGATTAAAAAAAATCATCACCGTGTCAAGGGCTTATGTTTTCTTCAAGGAGTTTTATGGTTTTAGGTCTTATGTTCAAGTATTTAATCCATTTTGTGTTAATTTGGGGGTATGGTATAAAATAGTGGTTCAGTTTCATTGCACGTGGCTGTCCAATTTTCCCAACATGATTTATTGAAGAGACTATCCTTTCCCTATTGTATATTCTTGGCTTCTTTGTCATAAATTTATTGACCATATATGCATGGGTTTATTTCTGGGCTCTCTATTCTGTTCCACTGATCTATGTTCCTGTTTCCATTGTTTTAATTACAATAGCTTTGTAATAAGGTTTGAAATCAGGAAGCATGAAGCCTCCAGCTTTGTTCTTCTTTCTCAAAACTGCTTTGGCTATTGGGAAACTTTTTGGATCCACCTAAAGTTTAGGATTGCTTGTTCTATTTCTGTGAAAAATGCTATTGGAATTTTAATAGGGATTGCATTAAATCTGTATATTGCTTTGGGTAGCATGGACTTTTTAACAATATTAATTCTTCTAATCCTTGAGCATGGAATATCTTTCCATTTATTTGTGTCTTCTTCAATTACTTTCATGAATATCTCATAGTTTTCAATATACAGGTTTTCACCTTCTTGGTTAAATTTATTCCTAGGTGTTTTATTCTTTTTGATACAACTGTATATGGAATGACTGTTTTCTTAATTTTTCTTCCTGATAGTTCTTTATTAGTGTACATGTTTACTTAAAAATATGGTTATGAACTCATGGATTTAAAGATATTTGCTATTCATTACTATTAGTAATAGTATTGAAGGTCAAACTGTCCTGTTCGTTCGGCCAGTGGAAGCCTCTTCATGTTTGCTCCTGGGTCCCCCTGATCTGACCCTAGGGGTCCTTGATAGCTTCTTTAACAACTGGTGTGTCAACTATTCTGGGCTCATCTTGTACATATCCTGCTACAGACCTGGAATCAACCATATCTCCAAGAAGTTCTGGCTTCAGTGAATGGGAAATGATATTTCAAGGCCACAGTCTGGGCACTAGGACTGTTCATGCTTTTGGGTAGCTCTTTGTTTCTAGGCTTTTCATTGGCCAGAGCTGGAATGAATTCATATTGATGCTTCCAATTAAGTACTATAGGCTTTTTTGCTTATCCTCTTCCAGATTACATCTGTGTTTCCTTTTCTTCCACACCAAGTCCTAGTTCTCAAGGACAGAGGCGGGTGACAGAATTAAAATATCTCACTGTTAATCAGTTGCTTTAACTTAATAGTTTCAGAATAATGATGTTAATACTACCACTATCAATTATGATTACTGAAAAGTTACACTTTTTTTTGTACAGGTACTCCCCATTCTCCTCTCATTTTTATTTTTTTATTTGATTTTATTTTTTTAAAATATGTAATTTTATTTATTTTTGGCTGTGTTGGGTCTTCGTTGCTGCGCACGGGCTTTCTCTAGTTGCAGCGAGCAGGGGCTGTTCTTCGTTGAGATGTGTGGGCTTCTCCTTGCTGTGGCTTATCTTGTTGCGGAGCACAGGCTCTAGGCGCGCACCTCAGTAGTTGTGGCTGGAGGGCTCTAGAGCGCAGGTTCAGTAGTTGTGGTGCACGGGCTTAGTTGCTCCATGGCATGTGGGATCTTCCCAGACCAGGGCTCGAACCCATGTCCGCTGCATTGGCAGGCGGATTCTTATCCACTGCGCCACCAGGGAAGTCCCTCCTCTCATTTTTAAATGGTTCTATTATATCTATATTATCAGAACATATAGCTGTTATATACTATTTTCTCTCCCACTTAACTGTCACTTAGTTTTAACACTACAAGTAAATATGTATCTGATGCTATCAGCCCTGTTGCTGATGCCTCTCTGGTTATTTTGGTTGTTGGAGATTCTTTCTCTAATAGATTCTTCAGAAAGTGCTCATAGGAACAATATTTCCCTGAGTTCTTGCCTGTTGGCAACATGTCATGTGTACCCTTTATATTTGACCATCACTTTTGCTAGATATAAAATCTTTGCCTCAATTTTCTTTCTGGGAGTATTTTTATATGATACACACCATTTTTTTTTTCTGACATAAATGGTTGCTATTGAAAGTCTGATGATAATTGAATTTTTTTCCCTTAGAAGTCACTTGATTTTTTTTTTTTTTTTGCCTAGAAGCTCAAAGAATTCTTTTTTTCATTAAAATCCAATAACTTTATTAAAGTGTGTCTTGATGTTGGTTATTCTGGTTGATGTACTCAGGTTCTCAGTGTGTTTTTTTAAATATATAGTTTCATATCATTTGTCTTCAAGAGAAATTTTTGAATTGTAGTTTGAGACACTTGCTTCTATTTCTAGTTTTAGCTGTTATGGATACTTTCATATTTTTAGCAACATAGGCAATATCTTATGTTGCTATTTCTTTGTTAATTTAAGTACTATCTTAGTCATCTAAATATCTATTTTAGATGAGACTTTATCTTAATTTATCTCCTTCCCCTCTGCTCCCATTTTTAACAACCACATCGGTATTTTCAGTTCCTATGAAGTTACCTTTGTAACTTTACACAATAAACTGGAATCTTCACCTCTTGTTTCAACAACTCTTGACAGTTCTGATTCCCCACTTTACAACATGGGGATATTATGCTGTTTACCCCTCTCTCTTCCCCTTCCCACCAGCCAACTTTTCTTAGCTGTACCTTTACTTTCGTAGTTTCATACTTGATAACCTTTGTATTATATTTAGGATTTATATTTAGGTCTTCAATACTCTGTCTATTGGATTATTCTAAAAAACTGAAGATCAATAAAAAGCATTTACATTTTTATTACCGTATAAAATACTGTCTACTGTACAGTCACATGGCGTGCTGTGATTGCAATTTTAATGTAGAATTCTGGTGCTACTAGAGAAACCTGATCATGGTATCAAAGGTCAAATGGTCTTTTTTACCTTCTATCACTCAAAAATCGTACCAAATTTTCATTTAAATCATAACCGAGCCTTAACTTTTGTGTGCAGTTTTTTTTGTTTTCCCTGGTATTTGATTCTACTTCTATTTTCTCATTAATGATTATGAACTCTTTTTGTTTCCCTAACCCATACCCCTGACCCTTTATAGCATCTTAGTCACTGCATCTATTTGTTGGAATCATTTCCATTCTTCTGTGTACTTTCTTCTTGCATATCACTGACTCTTTGCACTCATTTCATCCAACTGCTTTTTCATATGGGGATTTTTAAAAACTGGGGCTTGTTTCTTGCATTCCACATCACTTGTGTTCTTGCAATTTTGAACGCTTCTTTCAATGGAATGCCTGCTGAAGTACTTTTTCTGAAGGAGTAAGTAGAAAGTATATAACTTGAATCTTTGTCTATCTTAAATAGATATCCTATCCTCATGTTTAAAATAGCTGGACTGGGTAAAAAAAAAAAAAAAAAAAAAAAAATCCAGGTTCCAAATCCTCTCAGAACTATGAAGGCCTTGTTTCAGTGCCTTCTAGGTTTCAGTATTATTAACGGAAAGTCTGATGCCAACCTGATGTTCATCACTTTGTAGGAAACCTGCTCTTTTTAAAAAAAAATCTTCAAGATCTTCTCATTATTCTTGATATTCTAAAAACTATTTATTAATATCCAAACTTATGTATAATATCAGCTTAGTGCATTGTGTATAATTGGGCAATTAGGCATGACATTTATATATTTTTTTAAAGAAAGAAATGGAAATTTTTATTCAAGTCAAATTTGAGGATTATAACCCAGGAAAAGCATCTCAGAAAGCTTTGAGAACTGTTTCTAACATTTTTTTTTTTTTCTTCGCGGTACGCGGGCCTCTCACTGTTGTGGCCACTCCCGTTGCGGAGCACAGGCTCCGGACGCGCAGGCTCAGCGGCCATGGCTCACGGGCCTAGCCGCTCCGCGGCATGTGGGATCTTCTCGGACTGGGGCACGAACCCGTGTCCCCTGCATCGGCAGGCGGACTCTCAACCACTGTGCCACCAGGGAAGCCCCAGTTTCCAACATATTTTTAAGAAACGAAGTGCCTTCTGTATGTCAGAACCCTGATGCCCAGGATAACATATATGGTCTTTTCTTTATCCTCAGAGCAATCCCATGAGCTCAGTATAATATTGCCATCACAGAGTAGGTTATCTGAAGGTTAGAATCTCTCCTTAAGATAACCTAGTCGTTAACAGTAGTAAACAGCAGAGCTGGGATTTGGTCTCAGTACAATTTTCTATCCCCTAAATCCTTTTCAGACACTTTCATAGCTTCATATTCTCTCATAAACCCCATAGAATGAAAACATTGCCAATTAAAATGATATCAGACAGCAACCTAAGTGTCCATTGACAGATGAACGGATAGAGAAGATGTGGTGTATAAACACAATGGAATATTATTCAGCCATAAAAAAGGAATGAAATAATGCCATTTACAGCAACATGGATGGATCTAGAGATTATCATACTAAGTGAAGTAAGTCAGAGAGAGACAAATATCATATGATATCGCTTATATGTGGAATCTAAAGAAAGGATACAAATGAACTTATTTACAAAACAGAAATAGACTTACAGACATAGAAAACAAACTTGTGGTCACCAAAGGGGAAGAGGGGGAGGGATAAATTAAGAGTTTGAGATTAACAGGCACAAACTACTATATATAAAATAGATAACCAACAAGGACCTCCTGTATAGCACAGGGAACTCTGCTCAATACCTTGTGATAACCTATAACGGAAGAGAATGTAAAAAAAAGAATATATATATATATATATATATATAAAACTGAATCACTTTGCTGTACACCTGAAACTAACACAACCTTGTAAATCAACTATATTTCAGTAAAAGTTTTTAAAAAGTAAAACAAAACGATATCAGACAATTTCAGAGTTATAAGGGCATCTATAGAAATAGAGCTCCGGTGTCCACTATAGTGGCGGGTGGCTGGTCCAGGGATGCATGGCTAGTTAGGGTGGACTCCAAGCCTGTAAGCCACTCATGCTGCAGGTCAGGCTCTGGCGTTAGACCACGTGGATTCAGGAGCCAGACCCATGCCTTGCAGCTCAGATCCTATCCCTTAATCTTGAAGCTTCCGGTTCTCCTGTAAGACAAGGATTGCCATGGCGTCTCCTTCCTGGGGTTGTTCAGAGTCATGGATGTATAAACCACAGCAAGTGCTTAGCTCAGCCAGGCAGGGAGTCAGAGCTCACGGGTGGCACTTGTCACTATACTGTGCTTACCGACCACGTCACGCATACCTTCAGGCCAGGGTTCTTCCTCATCCGCAGCCTTCCCATCCACATGTCAGTCAGCAGCATCTGGCTGCAGGTGTGGGCGATGAAGTCCCGATGTTTGGCTGCGACAGCCAGTTTGAGGCAGGTCGAGTTGCTCCAGTTTTTCAGCTCGTAGGTCAGCAGTTTCATGGCGATCTGCTCGTCATGCTTGTAGGACTGGTCCAAGAGCTCCACAGCAAGCTGGCCAAAGTCTCTGCAGAGACAGAAATGGGAGCAGGGTGGTCACGTGCTCTTCATTCGAGAGCTGTGTCCGCGGGGATGTCGTGGAGCCACAGGACACAGAGTCTTTGACTCCCTGTCCTCTGGGAGCTCCAGGGGATGTCCCCAGGGGGGACGGCCAGGGGCCAGGGGCTGTGCTTAGCCATGTCAGGGGCTGACTGCTCTCGCTGTAGATGGCGCTTTAGGTGGAGCCCAAGTCTGCCCCTCAGGCCCCAGGGACAGAGCAAAGACAAAGTCCCTCCCCTCAGGCATTCACAGAACAGGGATGCAGATGGAAAAGATGGCAAATGCGAGTTTGAAAACAGCGCTTGTGGGACCGGAAGTCAGAACAGTGGCCATCCTTGGTGCAGGGGAGAGGTGGACATTGAAAAGGTCTCCAGGAGGGCTGGTGGCACAGGTAGGGTCCTGTTTCTTGAGGGAGCTGGTCACAGTTGTGTGTTGGGTTTGTGAACAATCACCAAGCTGCATGTTTTGCACACGTGCCTTCTCCTGTATGAGTGTAATACTTCAGTGACACATGGATTACAAGAGCGCTCTCAGTGCTGTGAAGGAGACAAGGTCTAGTTGCCATGGGGACCCGGAGCAGAGAGGACCAATTGCTGGAGGTGGGGGAGGGGGAGTGATGGGAACCAAGTGGCGGATGGAGAAGGGGACACAGGTGATTTGTGAACATAAGATGTATTCCCTTTCCACATGACCCTGATGCGAGGATTTAATGATAGTCATGAACACTTCTTGTTCCTTCAACTTTTTGTGTGGCATCGATGTGATTAAGGTACAGTCCTATAGGGATCACCTTTCTTTGCTTTTGTTTCTCCATTTTATAGAAGATTTGATGCCAGTTCTGAGTGGAAGGATGAAAAAGGGAGGCATTACTTGTGGGGGATGGAGACGCAGACTCTGCAGCATCTTCTGGCCTCAGGCCCCACAGGCTGCAGGGGGTCACCACGACGGTCCTCTAGGAAGCAGAGGGACAGGGCTTGCCAACAGATGGAGGCAGGGGAACGCCTCCCTATTTGTAAGAGTCTTGAACACCTGATGTTTAGAAGTCAGCTAGTGATTTTAGAAATACAGTCCGAAAGATAAGCAGGGTGCTTCACAAAACAAAGATATTACATGTTGGCAGAAGGGCCTGTGTACAATTCAAGTTCACATGTCTGTAAAGTTGCACGGGGACTTTCGGTTTCTGGTTCCACACGTAAGGGACTTGGAAGTTGCCACTCTGTCCTAATAAAAAGTACAAAAGCTCAACAAACTCAAAACCCACGACTTTTCTAGATTCATCAGAGAATTGAGGTCACAGGGCAAATTGCTGTCCACCTAACTGGAAAGACAGAAGGCAGATACTGAGAATCGCAACTTAATGGAGCACAAACCCGGGGAACCAGCGCCAGGTTGGAAAACCTGAACTGTAATTGATGAATTTCTGGAGGCCCCGTGAGGACAAGTCTGCAAGTTAATAGCTCCGGGTGGCCCAGGCTTAGAGAAGTGTCCACATTTTTGTGAGTTTTACCTCCAGGAGCCCCACCAAGTTCTCACAGAGAAGATGGGGGAAGAATCCTCTCATGCTGCCATCTGGGAGAGGGGAAAGGGTCCATTCTGAACTATGCCCAGAGCACTCTATTCTTCATAACAAGGCCTGCCCTCGGGGGAAACTGGCTAACCAGAGCTTAACCTATTGGTGTTTTATCAGAGCCTAACTGAACTAGAGGGAGGGAAATACCCAACTCCAGCCCCCTGTAGCCGTCCTAAGGGGGGGAAATCCAGAGGTACTTGTGAAGGTCAAGTCCAAGGGCACAGGTTCACTAAGGTTGTTTCCTTATGAAAATTGGTCTCATTGTCTTTGCACTAAAATTGTGTTTCCCAGAAACAGAATCATGGACATAGAGAACAGACCGGTGGTTGCCAAGGGGGAGGGAAGTTGGGGTAAGCTTTCATATATAGAATGGATAAACAAGGTCCTACTGCATAGCACAGGGAACTATATTCAATATCCTGTGATAAACCATACTGGAAAAGAATATTTAAAAAATGTGTATATATATATGTATATGTATAACTGAGTCACTTTGCTGTACAGCAGACATTACCACAACACTGTAAATCAACTATATTTCAACAAAAAACATATATTGATTAAAACTGGGTTTCCATGGTTTGCACCAGAAGGCAGTCAACAAAAACAATGAGAGTCCAGAAACGCCTCAGAGAGACAGAAGGAAAAATGCTGACACAATGGACAAAGCACTTGATGAACAAGCTTTAAAGGTCATTGTACTTAAGCGAGAGATACATTTGCCACCCTTCCCAGCAAAGGGACAGTGCTCAGGACCATAGTGTCTCCTGGTCCTTAAATTCCCTCTGGACACTCACTTTGAGTTGTTGTCCAGGTCCTGGGAGATATCGTCCACCAGCTCGCTCTCGGAGGACTCGTGGGCCATCGACTTGTAGAGCTTGCAGGCCACCAGGGCCTTCGCCATGCTCTCCTCCCCGCGCTGCCAGAGGAAGACCGCCATTTTTTGGCGCTTCATCAGCACGGCCCACACCATCAGCTCGTGGAAGGGGTACTGGAATCGACTCACAGCGGGGTCGTCCACATCGATGTCCAACTCCTCCTCCTTTTTCTTCTTCTTCTTTTTCTTCCCTTTGGCTGGAGGCTCATCATCCTGAGGGGAGAGAAGCACCTTTGCCATGGTTCTGCCATAAACGTGCAACAAAGGGTTTCAAGACAACTGGAAAAAGGGAAACCTCTCCCTCCAAGGGAATAAAGAGAATTCTAAGTACATCTGCGGTTTCCAACCAGTGTACTAATTCTTTTGAAAAGATGCACATGTTTATTATGAGAAGTAAACCATCGAAGACCAAATGAGCTGAAAAGGCATACTACTGTTTGAAGAGTTTATACGCCTGGGTTGGCAGGGCTTTTTTTCCCCAGAAGCCTCTAAAAATTGAAGAGATGCTGCAAAACTAAAACAAAGAAAACACTTCAATCCAAATCACCCCATGGGAGAGATAAAGCCTGTAGCTTATTTCCTCAGAGGAGTCTTCAAGTACCAACACTCGTTTGCCAGATAACGCTGAACCGGAGATTAATAGGAAAAATGTAAAAGGGGAAGGAGAAAAATGTCTTGTTTCCCTACTAATGGTTTAAGGAAGCAAGCGTTCCATTTTTTAAAATTATAATTTATTTATTTATTTCTTTTTGGCTGTGTTGGGTCTTTGTTGCTGCACGCTTTCTCTAGTTGCCGTGAGCGGGGTCTACTCTTTGTTGCGGTGAGCAGGCTTTTCATTGCGGTGGCTTCTCTTGCTGTGGAGTAGGGGCTCTAGGCCCGCAGGCTTCACTAGTTGTGGTGCCCGGGCTTAGCTGTTCCACGGCATGTGGGATCTTCCTGGCCCAGGGCTTGAACCCGTGTCCCCTGCGTTGGCAGGCAGATTCTTCTTATTTTTTTTAAGATATAAAGTAATAGCTTTATTTTGAACTTTATTATGTTTCAGACATTTCTCTAGTCATTTTAGATTTATTTCAATAAACATTTTCCTATATCTTGTAAACCGCATTTTAAAATCAGAAATAATTTTGCAAATCTCCATATACAATGATACCAAACAGAAAACAAAAAAATCAAGTTTTATTAGCAATTCTAAGTAAGAGCTGGCACAGTTTACACAAGCATTAGAAGGTAAACATCTCTTGAATAAAAAAATAGGAAATATTTTAATGAAAAAAGTCAAGGATTGAAGGAAAGAGAAAATTTTTCAAACAGCAGCTGGCTCTTTCTTCACAATCTGAATCACTTGTGCAAATACATCATTAAATACGCACATGATATTTACAAGGTAGAGATAAGAGAAAAAAACCTAAGTATCAGGGTCCTTCATCTGTTATCCCTCTTCCATCTTCTGGATCCATTACTTTACATTCCAACTAAAACTATGACTCTAGTTAACTACAGTTGAAAGCTTATCAATTAAGTCATCAACAGTGTAAACCAGAAGTTGAATGTCCGCTTTTTCCTTCATTCGGTGATCACTATTCTTTCGGAGGAAGACATCTACATCTGTGCTGACTACTCGGTCAGCAACCTGCATGGACGTATGCCATGATACAATGTCATCCTTCATGCCGTGGAGCAATCTTATAGGGCAGTTCACAGGAATAGGACTATGTAACAAGCAGTGGTGCTCTGCTTCTTTAATGACACTGTACTGAATGCGATAAACTCCTCCTTCACTGTATTTTGATGGCATGGACCACACATCTTTCATCTCTATTTCCTTTTTTGCCTCAACAGGAAGCTGATTAAACTGTGTCACTAGGCCATCCACAGCTGTCGCTATGCCAATAAGAGCAACAACCTTTTGTGGCCGTGCAATTGCAGCGTGAAGCATAAGCCATCCACCAAGGCTAGATCCAGCTAGTATCTGTGGTCCTTCAGCTAAGTCATCAATTATAGAAAGAACATCTTTTCTCCATTTTCCCACTGTGCATTCTTCTAAGTTACCATCTGAATTTCCAACTCCTGAGTAATCAAAGCTTATACAGGCGTGACCTAGAGATTTGCAAAACTCCTCAATCGCCAATGCTTTTGTACCATTCATATTAATGTAGCCAGGGATGAAGATAATTCCTGGACTTTTGCCTTTTAGCCTTTTATGAGCCAGGTTTGGAAGGTCTGGTCGACTAAGGAAAGAGATTGATGTCTTTTGTCTGCAAGCTGGGAGCCACCGTGGTGCCGGCTCGGCCTTCGGTGCAAGTAACGCGCTGAGCCCACAGTGGAAGCCGAAGGAGACGGCCATCCAGCCCCACCTATGACAAGGTACCCCGGCAGGCGGATTCTTAACCACTGCGCCACCAGGGAGGTCCCACAAGTGCTCCATTTTGAATGAGCTTTGTCTTTTCATGGATGTGCTATAAATGGAGGGTCTCCCATGACTGGGAGAATTGGGGTTGAAACACGGTCAACATTTCCCATTTCCTAAAGGGATTGTGAGGGATGATTCTGAAAACGGAGAAGGACCCTAAAGGAATGTCTGTCATGACTGGGAGAATTGGGGTTGAAACACAGGAGTGTCATGGAAATATATGGGGCTCAGACTATTCCAGGCTAGGGCTTCAGCACCCAGTAGAATGACAGAAATGGGTATTTGCTCTTTTGCAAACAGCTTTCTTGTCAATGATCCACTTTTATTCTTATACTGACTCTGAGAGGTTGTGAATGTCTTCCATTCCATCAGATGAGGAAGTTGTGACCCAAATTCTGAATAATTTGCCCACATACACACGGCTGGAGTGGCTGGGCAGGGTGGGGGTGAGGGGGGAGACTGGCTCTCCAATTCCTACCACATGTTGTTCATGACTAACCCAAGTTTTATAACCTTATAATGAGTTGTCCGACATTTTAATTGAAACTATTGTATCTTGCCTTAGATTGAAATGTTTTTGTTCAGGGACTTTCCTGGTGGCACATTAGTTAAGAATCTGCCTGCCAATGCAGGGCACATGGGTTCGATCCCTGGGCCAGGAAGATCCCACATGCTGCGGAGCAACTAAGCCTGTGTGCCACAACTACTGAAGCCCATGCACCTAGAGCCCATGCTCCACAACAAGAGAAGCCACCGCAATGAGAAGCCCGCACACCACAACGAAGAGTAGGCCCCACTCGCCTCAACTAGAGGAAGCCCGTGCCCAGCAATGAACACCCAATACAGCCAAAAATTAATTAATTAATTAATTAATTTTAAAAGTGTTTTTGTTCAAATTTTCTAATTTGTCCCAGTAAAACTACAGTTTCGGTCATTTAGGAAGGTTGGTCTATATAGGTTAAAAATTGACATTATGGAAATTAAAAAATAAACATAGCTTTATTTTCAAGAATATATCCAGTCAAATAAAAATCCACTAAGGACTAATGAAAGGCTGTAAAACAGAAACCCTTTTAAGCCTATCTTTCAATAATACATTGTATTGTTAAAATACTAGTTGTATGCAAATTCTGTTAAAGTAATTTTAAGATTGCTAGAGAAAGAATATAACCAACAAGGGATTAATTTCCCTAAAATGCAAGAACAGCCACAAAGCAACAAGAAAAAGAAACAACCCAATAAAATAACAAAAGATATGAACTGGAAGTTAAAAAGAAACTGACCCATCCACAATCACAGTAAGAGCCTCTAAACACCCCTCACTTAGAAATCAACTTGAAAAAATTAGTACAGATAGAAGCAAATTGAACAATAACATTACCAAGTTTGATCTGACAAAGACGTATATGTATTGTACCCAACAAGCTGGGAGTACACATTTGTTTCTAACACACATGAATCATTAACAAAATTCCACCTGGCATTATTCCCTAATTCTTTTGAGATTTTCTATATCAACAAATTCCAGATATCAGAAATCATGTAGTATACACTCAAAGAATAAAATTAAAAATCAACAAGAGTAGGATAACAACAATAACAAAATTCTGTATCTGGAAAATTTTAAATACACTTATAAATAACTTGTGGATTAATGAGGAAAGTATAAACTGTTTAGAAATGAATTGCAATGAAAGTTCTACTTACCCAAACCTGTGGGATACCATGAAAACAATGCTCAGAGAAAAAATTTATACTCTTTATGCATTTATTGGCATACAGGAAAGATTGAAAATAGGCAGGGACTTCTCTGGCAGTCCAGTGGTTAAGACTTCACGCTCCCACTTCAGGGGGCACAGGTTCCATCCCTGGTTGGGAAACTAAGATCCCACATTCCACATGGCATGGCCAAAAAAAAAAAAAAAATGATGTGAACACTATAAATATGGTATAATTTGGAGTCCCTTGGGAAGGGCCTCTTTCTCATACACTCCCAAATAATCTTCCCCCATCTATCCCAGTGCCTTGACAATCTGTCAGTATAGATTGATTCCTTTAAACTAATTAATTAAAATAAAAATTTTTTAAAAAAGAAAATGGGCAAACTTCGCTTTCAAATTGAGTCAATAAAAATAATACAGTAATTCCATATAAAGTATATGGAAGGAATGAATAAAATATATTAATAAAATAGAAAACAGAAAAAAGAAAGTTGCTTAATAAAGCAAAAATACCAATCAAATCTGAAGGCAAGTACGGTTAAGAAAAAAAGGGAGAAGATATAAATATAAAAAAATTGGAACAAGAAATGGTACACAACTAAAGATATTGAAAAAATTAGAATACTATGTAAAGGTTTATACCAAAGTACTTGCAAGTGTAGAAGTAAATTGTTTGCTAGGAAAATATAATTGACCAAAGCTGACTCTAGAAAATAGAAAAGCTCCATGAACTCATGTTATGAAAATTATTATAAAGGCAGTGAAAAATATGCCCCTAAAACACAGGACTGGGACCAGGCTATTTTACAGGAGAGTTCCACCAAACCTTCACCCAACAGATAAAGCCAACATGATGCAACCAACCTAAGAGAGCATGGACTTACGGAAAGCTGCATATCATAACCCTTCTAGTTACGCTGAAGGTCGGTGTCAACTGTGAACACAGAATCAAAACCTACCCTGTATCCATACAGAAATTGGGATGCTATTTGAATCATGAATTTGAGAAGAGTCTTTACAACAGACAGTCTTAATATTCTGTGTTATGATATTTCTTTCACTCATTTATATATTTTCATGTCTAGTGCTTTTTTAAAAATTAATTAATTAATTTTTTTGGCTGCGTTGGGTCTTCATTGAGGTGCACAGGCTTCTCATTGCGGTGGTCTCTCTTGTTGCAGAGCACGGGCTCTAGGTGCGTGGGCTTCAGTAGTTGTGGCTTGTGGGCTCTAGAGCACAGGCTCAGTAGCTGTGGCTTAGTTGCTCCACCGCATGTGGGATCTTCCTGGACCAGGGCTCAAACCCATGTCCCCTGCATTGGCAGGAGGATTCTTAACCACTGCACACCAGCGAAGTCCTAGTGCTTTGTTCTTGAGTTTCCTTATTAAGGTTATTTCTGGATACTTTTGTCCTATTATGAGGAAACTTTGTCAATGTGTCTGGGTTTTCTAGAAACCAAATTTTTTTGCCAATGATAATTTTCCCCCTTTTTAAAGTATGCTTCCTTTATTTATTTTTTCACGTGGTAAAATTCCCAGAACACTTTTAAAAACCAGTGGGGTTAATGATGCCAACAATAATGGATGTGCTTGACTTGTTCTTGATTTTGATAAAAATGAATGGGGTGGCTTTTACCTTTTGAAACATGTCTGTGATCTTTTTTTACATAATTTGACTAAATCATCCAAGTAAATTTTGGTGTATGGTGTAGTGGATTTATTCATGGAAAACAAACTTGTGCAATTTTATGTTAAATACAAAACGAAGAGGGCTCCACACACTTAACCACAATATCATAAAGCCATTGGAAACAAGTCCTACTTACTTCCATTCCCAGAAGTTTGAGAGCTTTAGGCTGCATAATGAAAGGGGAGAAAAAAATGAATGGAATCAGATAACTGATGTTATGATACTGGGGGTTGTACATTAGTAATATCTTTAGTAGCAATAATAATAGATTAAAAAGTACTTGGTATCGTTAACAGTTAAGGACAAACCCAAGGAAAGGAAATGCTTTAATATGGAACCTCTGCTTCTGTCAGCCCAGGTCAGGTGAGGAGAGAGATGTGCAGACATGGGACCCGCATCCCAGGTAGAACCAGAGAAGTTCACCCACAGAGGAGACCCAGAGCTATGGAGCTCTGAGTGCGGGCGAGGCGAGGGCTTCATGGGAGATCTCACACGTGAATTGGGCTTGCGGCACACGTGGGGTTTTGATGGGGGAAGATGCCGCAGACACAGTAGTAGAGTTTGATTCTGGCAGTGGTACATGGTTGCCCACAACACGGTGGGGATGGCTAGGGAGACTCTTAGATGCTGTGATCATGAGCTTGACAGTGCTTCGTCAGGCGCTGGGGATCCTTGGGAATTTCTGAGCAGGGAGTGCACTGTTGGGTCCCTCGTTTTGGAGAACTGGGGCGGGTCCAGCGGCAGGATGGATGGGAGAGGGCAGAGACAAGGGAGCCTGGGAAGAAGGCTATTGCGAACAAAGGATGGGGCAGGGGCAAGTGCTGGGCTGTGCGGCCCCACGAGCTGAGGGAGGAAGGTGCGTGGTGAAGCCTGGGTGTCTGGAGGCATGCTGAGACCTCCCACCGAGAGCCACTGCGGGAGGACGGGCAGGTGTGCTTGGGGATGGGGTGATGAGTTCGGCTTTGAAGCGGCTGAGTTATTAGAAAGGCTAGCAAGGAACCACATGTGATTCCGGGAACCACAGAACACCACGTGTTCGCTGAGTCCTACCCTCTTGGGTCCAAACAGGTTGTTGTAAAGGGTCCGGAAGCCCTTCCTTGTGTAGTTGCAGCGGTAGGCGCCCCCCATGAGGTACTCCAGCACGAGCCCAATGTCTATGAGGCTGATGTGGTAATCGGGTGGAAGGTTGCCCTGTAAGAAAAGAAGCTGTGTCTCAGGCCCTGCGAGAAGGGACCCACAGCGTGGACTTCGGCAACACCTCGGCATCATGGTCATTCCTGCCTACGACGTGAAAGTTAGTGGTACCAACGGGGCATTAAACAATCTTCAGTCTGTTTCCATAGGATTGTGGGAGATAAGGGGGTAAACCATGTTCCAGAAAATGGGCTAGACTTCCCAATGAGAAGAAGTAGAAGCCCATGAGGCTGGAGGGGAGAGGCCTGGGCTTGTCCGTGAGCTCGGACAGAATAGCCTGTAATGTGCATTTAAACATAAGGGAAAGAAAAGAATATATATATAAAGAATGTATATATGTATAATTGAATCACTTTGCTGTACAGCAGGAATTAACCCAACATTATAAACTATGCTTCCATGAAAAAGAATATTAAAAATGTATATAAATGTATAACTGAATCATGCTGTACAGCAGAAATTAACACAACATTGTAAATCAACTATGCTTTGATAAAAAAATATTGATTAAGGAAAAAATACATAAAGGAAAGATGGTGTAGCTGGTGCAAAGAGCAGATTCATTTTGTTGAGAAGGTGCTTTGACAGCTGCTTGCAGGGGAGAATCCAGTTTCGGGGGGCTGGCGTCCAGATTTTCTGCAGAAGGAGGGAATGAGCAGCGTGGCAGGCAGGAGGACTCTGGAAGACAGTGGGCAGACAGAATATCCCTGGGGCCAGGAACTTTCTAGGGAAAGCTCCACATGGTGCCCTGTGACTTTCTGGGGGACCCCTCAGATTTCAGTAAGAACGCAAACACTGCAAACTATCTGATGTGCCCGGGAGTCGGTGAAGGGGCAGAGTCCTGCAGCAGAACGGAAGAGGCTGTGTTGAGATAAAGGTAGCGTGTGGGTGGAGGGGAGGAGGGCAGAGGGGCATCAATGCATCTGTAAGTCGGTCATTCACGCCAGAGGGCAGTTGGCTTATCCAGGAGGCAGAGCTGACTGGTCCATTATAAGGATGTTTTGCTATGTGCTGTTTCCTGCTTGGTTAATTTCCTATGGCTGAAATGATGGTAGAAACCTGGGGTCCGTCCCATGGAGGCTACACCTTCCAAATGTCCTCCCTGTACATGAGGACTGAATCCTTCACTCAGCCATTGCAAGTCTGTTCAGCCCCTACCGTGATCCTTGACCAAGTCGGGGATTCCATATGAGGGGATAAGGAGATACAGCCCTGCCTTGGGGACCTTGCTCTTTTGGGGAAAAAGGGCCAAGCCACCCGCAGTCCCGATGCAGCAGCATGTTCAGGCCCCCGCTCTGCTAGGGTGGGCAGGTGGGAGGGTGAGAAAGGGCTTCCTGTGGAGGTAGGAGCGGGCAGAACAGGGGCTGTAGGGGTCGAGGGGGGAGAGCACTGCAGATGTGAGACGGGCACGGCCCTGCGACAGAACACGTGTGGTGGGTATGTGTTAGGCCCAGTGGGTGCAAGTTTCTTAGCAGGAGCTTGAATTTCATGAGACGTGGAGGTTTTAAGTGGGGGCGGCCTATGTCTGGGGAGGGTGGGAGGAGGATGATGGAAGCCACTTAGGAGAGACGTGGTTGGGTCTACACTTGAGTAGCTGTGGCTTTTGAATGTTAGTGCTTCTGAATCTAAGAAATCTGTGAAAGTGGGAAAAAGGGCACTTGCTGGTCTCTCTTGGTTCCCAGATCCACTGATTCTGCTCTGATCCAATGAGTGTGCATAGTAAAAGCCAAATTCTCACATTAGCAAAATTAGATATTTGTATGAGGTCTAACCAGCCTATCTGGGACTCTGGCTGAAGGCCTTCTTCTCTCCTTTGCGTTACTTCCTTCTGCTCAGAACATGAGTACACGTCCTGCACTCTGCATGCCAGGGACTGCATTCTGGCTGAATGAATTGCTCTGCGTTAACCTGGTCTGACCCTCCAGGCTGTGGTGACAGGACCCAAGAAACACCAGGACAGAACAGGGAGTGGACGGGATCCTACAAGAAGGCAGACTCTAAGGCATTAGCAGCGCTGGGGATGGGGGAAAGCATCTATCACTTACTAAAGAGGAGACAGAAAGAACCAAGAACTGCTGCACAGGACACACAGAATGACATGAGGCCCATCCTGCTGGGACTTCTGGAAAGAGGCACCGTGAAGGGATGAGGGGCAGATCTGAAACACGCAGAGCGTGGGGGTTCTGGGCAGCAGTGAGGAGCCCACCCCTTGGCTGGCGCTCCTGCCTTGGTGAGGGGGCCAACCTACCGTCAAACAGTCATTCAGCGCAAGCCCATTGTGTGTGGGATGAACATTTCATTTAAAGAAGATGACATTTTTTAAAAGTAAACTCTTTTCATGGAGAGAGGAATTCATGACTTCTTATGCCTCCAATAAGATGACAACACATTTGGAAATTTTAAAAATTGCTTTAAAACACGTCTCATTAAGACACAGACAGACCTGCTAGAGAATGGACTTGAGGACACGGGGAGGGGGGAGGGTAAGCTGTGACAAAGTGAGAGAGTGGCATGGACATATATAAACTACCAAATGTAAAATAGATAGTTAGTGGGAAGCAGCCGCATAGCACAGGGAGATCAGCTCGGTGCTTTGTGACCGCCTGGAGGGGTGGGATAGGGAGGGTGGGAGGGAGGGAGACACAGGAGGGAAGAGATGTGGGAACATATGTATATGTATAACTGATTCACTTTGTTATAAAGCAGAAACTAACACACCATTGTAAAGCAATTATACTCCAATAAAGATGTTAAAAAAAAAGGTCTCATTAAAAGACATCAACAGGTAAAGGACTATGAAAGAGCAGACTGACCTTTTTTACATCCCTCACCAGCAAATGAAGTGTGTTCGGTGGACCCAGTCTCTGAAAGAGAAACATTCAGCCATATTAAATATGTTTTTCTGTTCAACTTTTGGAGTAAAATCCACTCTACTTTATAGAATTAATGAAGTCCTGTGTCTTTTACAAGACAGGACTAGGACTGGTCATGGGTAAGAAGTATCCCACATGTTCAAAAATATGTTAAATACCTTTTATTGAATTATTTTAAAGAGCATCTTAGGACGTACTATATTTTCTTAACAGTTCATCAAGCTTCAGCAAGCAACCACCCAGGACCACTTGTGCTACTTAAAATTTTAGAATGGGGAAGGAAATGTACATTCTCAAAATTCACATGGTAATAATAAAAGCCAAGAGGACTTCATCCAAACACTTTCATTCTAATATCAGGAGCTCCTTGCTGTGCAAACTCAGTTTTCCATTTTTCACCGAAGCCTCATAAAACGTGGGAGTCCCCAGGAACAAATGACTGCTCACCCCGGGATCTTTTCACTCTGCTAATGACTCCGCGGGCTGGACTCTTTCTTTGTATAAACTTGTCCTCGTGCACCACCCCTGAGTTAATGCTACAGACAGGGGTGCTGGCTAGCATGGTGGCGGTGGGTGAAGATGGGACCATCCGCCGAGCCCGCGTGTCAGGTGAGAGCAGTCGTCCTTAAATGATGGACCTCCCGCTGAAGCCGTGTTCTGATGGGGATGCTCCTCCAAGTGCATTCTTGCATCCCCAGGGCTAGCTCCCCTCCGCCCTCCCTCCTCCTGGACCACTCACGGTGTTATAAAGCTCTTCCAGCCTCGGGATGGTGAGAAAATGCTGCATGTTGACTCCATTTTCAATCAGGAGCTTCACAAAGTCTACTCGGTCTAAGACCAGCGCGTCCAACATGGCCTGCTCCAGAGCGTTCACCTGTGCGAGCCCAGGAGAGGGGCGTGAGTGCCTCAGCAGGGACGGGGACACTGGGCAGGGGACCCTGGAAGCTCTCGGAAAGCCTCTTCAGGCCCCCAGACCCAGAGCGTCCTGAACAAGGCTCTCTTTACCTTTTGTCCTGAGTAAACATGCCCCATTGCCCCCTCCTTCCTTCTCAGTTTGTCCCTAGGTGTCATATCAAAGCATCACAGATGGATACATTTAACACAAAGTGAAAAATGTTCAAAATGACAGCCAAACTGGTGGCTCTCTAGTTATCAGGTTTTTTAAAAAAATTAAAATAGAGTTGATTAGCTTTTCTTGTAATGTAAACATGAGGGAAATTCAAAATAAAACTGCAATCAGTGCTTGAGTCTCCAAGCTCGGATCTCCATATACAATGTTTTTTTGAGGTGGTAGACTGTAACATTTTATCTACTATTAGTTATCATTTGTGTCTCTATCCTTCAACAATGGTGGAACCTGCAGCGCTCAATGTAACGTGAGGTTTTGCTGGGGAGAATGTTTCCTTAACTGAGAACTACCCACTGTGGGCGTGCCACGGGCCACCAGGGTGAGTGACTGCGATGATGCCATTCACAGGGCACCGCAGAGGGCCAGCGCCCTGTCTTGCTGTGTCCTGACAGCAGCAAGGCCAGAACCACAGGTGCTGCGTGTCTCAGCCTCCCAGCCCAGCCGACTGCAGTTACCCATGCATCCCTATCACAGGCTCCATCTTTTGTCCCTGAGCTGCATTTATTCACGATTGATTTGTTTCCCGTGTTTCCACGCAACAAACATCCAAATGTCTGCAGGCGGAGAAAGGCACTGGGGGGCAAGGTGGCCCGGGCCTCCCCTGTGAGTGACTTCATTCTCCCCCAAAGCAGGACCATTTGGCGTTTGTGACATCCTGCCAGCCACTTGAAATACCGACACTGTCCCATCAATGCTTCATCACTGCCTCCTGGGCTCGGGGCCCCGGGTGGGGCTGCGGCAGAGGCAGCAAGAACTGCCCCCTTCCCTGGAGGAGGGTGACTGGCTCCAAGGTCCCCAGGAGCCTGGGAAACGGGAGCAGACACGTCCCACGTACCCAGTTCAGCAGCTCGAGCTTCCGGGGGTCAGTTTCTTCCTCCACCTCCTCTTTCACCTTCCCTTTCTTCTTGCCTTTTCCTTTTCCTCTGCCCCCCTTGGTGGTCCCTGTGGGTGGCTTCTTCTCCTTCTCCATGGCCTTGCTATCCGTTGGGGGGGCCAGGCTTCCCAGGGGCTGCAGTCCACAGCAGGCAGAGTTGGGAAAGGGATTAAAGCCAACCCATGTCCCAGGACAAGTGCACAGACCGCCCCTCCCCTCTACATGCACACGCGCACACACACATGCACATACATAGGTACACATGCACCCACATACAGGTGCACATGCACACACAGGTGCACACACAGATACACCTGCACACACACTTGTGCAAACATGAGCACCCATGCACAGACATGCACGCAGGCACACATACTTGTGACTACACACACGCACACATACTCAGCTGTTGCAGGCCTGGCTGCCTGATGGAGAAGCTCCTGATTTCGTGACCATCTGTTACTTATATGCTTGATGAAGTGCACTCATGTACTTAAAGTGGCTGAAGTTTTGACTGAGCGTGTTTTTGCCCGAAGGAAAGGGTGCTGAGAGGTAAGTTTAAAGGCGCCAAAGAGAAGTGTCTGTGACAGCTGATGAAGACCAGAGAAGACAATTGTGAAGGGGTCAGGGCTTCCCTGGTGGTGCAGTGGTTAAGAACCCACCTGCCAATGCAGGGGACACGGGTTTGAGCCCTGGTCCGGGAAGATCCCACATGCCACGGAGCGACTAAGCCTATGTGCCACAGCTACTGAGCCTGCGCTCTAGAACCTGTGAGCCACAACTACTGAGCCTGGGTGCCACAACTACTGAAGCCCGTGCGCCTAGAGCCCGTGCTCTGCATTAAAGAGAAGCCACCACAATGAGAAGCCCGCGCACCACAACGAAGAGTAGCCCCCGCTCGCCGCAATGAGAGAAAGCCCATGGGCAGCAGTGAAGACCCAGCGCAGCCAAAAATAAATATATTAAATAAATAAATTGAAAAAAAAAAGAATTCTAGAAAGACTACAGAGTCATAGGCACATAGTTGATGGAGAACTTCAACTATTAAAGGAAGACCTGAGAGACCGTATACTTGATTGTGGGGGAGACAAAGAAGGACTTTTGGTTCCAGGTTGTGGTCTTGATCTCGTGTTTCCTGCTTTCCCTCTCTTCCCATAGAAATGATAGCAGGAAACAGAGGACTATGGAAAAGAAAAATTCATTTCAGGGAGAAGAGGCAGACCAGAGCCATTAAGATGTTTCTGGAAATGCTGTTGGGTAGTTAAAGCTGTGGTGAGGCAGCTGAAGCCCAGGATGAGTAATGTGGGGGTAATAGTGGAGGTGGGACCAGATTTCCAAAGAGGGAGAGTAAATGGTGGGTAGAAAGCATGGTGATTAGTAAAGGACTGTCTACAGAGCAGGAGACCACCCATCCCCTCTCGTATGTCACGCCCCCTCCCCAGTGGGTAGGTGCAGAGCAACTCTACTCCTGGGCTTCACCCCAGGCAGAACCCGGAAGAATGTCTGCTGAAGAATTGGGCGGGTCCTTGCACTGTTGGTGGGAATGTAAATTGATACAGCCAATTTGGAGAACAGTATGGAGGTTCCTTAAAAAACTAAAAATAGAACTACCATACAACCCAGCAATCCCACTACTGGGCATATACCCTGAGAAAACCATAATTCAAAAAGAGTCACGTACCACAATGTTCACTGCAGCTCTATTTACAATAGCCAGGACATGGAGGCAACCTAAGTGTCCATCGACAGATGAATGGATAAAGAAGATGTGGCACATATATACAAATGGAATATTACTCAGCCATAAAAAGAAACAAAATTGAGTTATTTGTAGTGAAGTGAATGGACCTAGAGTCTGTCATACAGAGTGAAGTCAGCCAGAAAGAGAAAAACAAATACCATATGCTAACCATATATATGGAATCTAAAAAAAAAAAAAAAAGATTATGAAGAACCTAGCGACAAGACAGGAATAAAGATGCAGATGTAGAGAATGGACTTGAGGACATGGGGAGGGGGAAGGGTAAGCTGGGACAAAGTGAGAGTGGCATTGACATATATACACTACCAAATATAAAATAGATTGCTAGTGGGAAGCAGCTGCGTAGCACAGAGAGATTAGCTCGGTGTTTTGTGACCACTTAGAGGGGTGGGATGGGGAGGGTGGGAGGGAGACACAAGAGGGAGGCAATATGGGGATATATGTATATGTATAGCTGATTCACTTTGTTATAAAGCAGAAGCTAACACACCATTGTAAAGCAATTATACTCCAATAAAGATGTTAAAAAAAAAAAGGGAGGGCCTGCATAGGGAGGTCCAGCGCCACACCAGCCTGCTCCAATCTGCAGAGAACAAAGAAAAGCTGTTCAGTAGACAACCCCCTCCTAAATGGGGAACTCTTGGTCAGTCCTCCCAGGGAGGAGAAAAACCTATTTGTAAAATAGGCTCCTTCTACTAATTATTCTGTCCCATCCCTCACTCTGAAATGGGGATAGGCAAGCAAGGACCTGCAACAGAAAAGGACAAAATGAACAATGGTAACAGCTGACCAGGGAGAAAATAGAGATAATTCAGGGAACAGGAGAGGACTTAAAAAAAGTACAGTTTGTATCCTCAGATATTGCATTCATGAGATGAAAACAGGCTGACATGAAAACGGAACCATCAGAAAACAAGAAAGCTTTCTCAGACATCAAAAATAGGATTGCCTGGGCTTCCCCGGTGGCGCAGTGGTTGAGAGTCCACCTGCCGATGCAGGGGACACGGGTTTGTGCCCCGGTCCAGGAAGATCCCACATGCCGCGGAGCGGCTGGGCCCGTGAGTCATGGCCGCTGAGCCTGTGCGTCCCGGAGCCTGTGCTCCGCAACGGGAGAGGCCACAACAGTGAGAGGCCCGCGTACCGCAAAAAAAAAAAAAAAAAAAAAAAGGATTGCCTACATTTAAAAAAATAGCACAAAAAAATGCTAAGGAAAAAGTTGCGATTTCCAAAAACCTACAGCAAAATGATAGAGAGACAGAAATGATAAAATGGAGGATCAGCCCAAGGGGACCAACATTTGCTTAACTTATAGGAATTCCAGAGGAAGAGAAAGAGAGAAAATGAAGGCTGAAATACTCAAAGAAGCGGTAGAAGAAAATTTCACAGAGCTGGGGAAAGACTTGGGTCTTTATCATAAAGGGGCCTCTGACAGCCAAGCAGAATGAATGGCACATGAGTGGCCATATGAGTCCTTGAGTTTGCTGTCCCTGTACATTTCATTCTCATTTGTTTGAAATAGAACACATGTCCTTCTGAAATTTCTAAACACTGAAGATAAAGAGCAGACCTCAAACTACATCTGAGAAAAGACAGTGGTTCATCTTAATTGGAGGAGGATCACATGGCAACCATGAGCCTGGTGTGTGGCAGAGTGTTTTCAGACGTGTAAAGACAGAGAATGGTTATCTTCCCACACATGTTCATGAAAAAAATTACTTGAAGATCTACTGCAGCGAAATGAAAAAGAAATCTGAGAGAGAGGAAGACGTGGAATGTGGGAAGAAATGAGCCTGTCTGACAACACACTGCAGGGGTGTCTGATGTGGTCAGCTGCACAGCAAACTTTGAGAGCATCCAGAGAAACACGAGGCTTTGAAAGATTCTACAAGAAGAAAGGGAACTGCACTCAGTGGACAGTAATAATTAAAAGAATAGATCGTCTTAATGATGTGAGGCATATGCTATGAAGAAAAAAGAGAATCAATTTGGAAATGCAAGGGAAAGCAAACATCTAGCTATTCAAATAAGTCATGGTCCAAATATGAAGGAAACTCAAAGGTCCCATAATTTTAAACAATGGATGGACTGTAGAAACCTTGATGCTTGTTGTATTTTCCTTTGTGTGGCCCAGGTGATTGACCCAGGGCTACCTTTCTTTCTCTTTGAGTTCAGCCACAATGTTAGGTTCAGCAGTGAACAATCCGTACAGAATCACAGTAAAGTCTTCTGTTTTCTCCATTTTTAGAATCAACATAAAGGCCTAGTATGCGGGGTGGGGGTGGGTGAAGTGGATGAAGATAGTGAAAAGATACAAACATCCAGTTATACAATAAATGTCTTGGGATGCAATGTACAGCATGGTGACTACAGCTAATAATACTGTATTGTGTATTTGAAAGGTGCTAAGAGAGTAGATCTTAAAAGTTCTTATTACAAGAGAAAACACTGTAACTGTGTGTGGTGATGGATGTTCACTAGACTTACTGTAGTGATCATTTCATAATTTATACAAATATCGAATCTTTACTTTGTACACCTGAAACTAATACATCATACGTCAATTATATCTCAATTAAAAAATATAAACAATGAGGACCTACTGTATAGCACAGGGAACGAGATTCAATATCTTATAATAAGCTTTAATGGATAAGAATCTGAAAAAGATTATATACATAATAACTGAATTATATATGTGCTGTACACCTGAAACTAACACAACATTGTAAATCAACTATACTTCAATTTTTTAAAAAAGAAAAAATATGCATGTCTTAAATGAGAATTATATTAGAAATTTATTTGAAGCTTGTCCCTCCTTTATTGAGGTTAAAATATATCTGATCATAAATAAATAAATACCATAATGAGATACTACTACATATCACTAGAATAGTTAAAATTAAAAAAATATCTGTCAATACCAAATATTGGCAAGGACATAGAGAAACTCTCCTTACACTGCTGGTGGGAATGTAAAATGCTACAGCTGCCTTGGAAAACAGACGCGCAGTTTCTTAGAAAGGTAAACATACATTTTCCATCCACCCGGCAAATCCATTCCTAGCTATCGACTGAAGAGAAATGGAAACATACGTCCACATAAGACCTGCACATAAATGTACACAGCAACATAATTCATTGTTCTCAGTCAAGAACTGGAAGCAAATACCCACTTAAAAAATAAAAATCCAGGTAAAAAAATAAAAATAAAGGACCACTATGAAAATGTGATGATTAAAGAGTGAGACATAAACAGACCTGAGTGAGGATTACAGAACGACGTGTAAACATCAGCCATCTCCATCATGTAGAAGATGAGGTTGACCCAAGTAGGAACATTGATGGTGCAGGGAAAGGAAGGTGATGTGTAGAGCCACTAATTTCCTCATTTTACAACGTGGGAGCCTAACGTTGATGAAGCAAGTTGATGTTTCAAAGCTATCATGATAACCAATAAGAGAATTAAACATACAGGCATCAAACGCAGGAGGGGCAAAGCAGGCAGGGCAAGCGAGCTACTGCCTTCTCTTTCCAAGCAGAGAACTGAAAGACACATCTACACGTGATTAATCGAGAAAGTGATAAAACGTGTTATGTCAACGAACAGAGGCCACCGTCAGGAAAACAGAACACGGGGACAGTTGAGTGCCTTTGGGAGGTGGGGTGTGAGGGCTCTGTTTTTCATGGTACACTGCTCTGTTATTTGCTTTTCAAACCGTATTTATGCCTCCACTGGATAATAGAAAGCAAAAAACACTAAGCAACATGAAAAAGGAGGTTGGAGAATATTTAATGCCAACATAAGAGTGAAAAAATGAAATTATAAAACACACACGGTATTGCTGAATTTTTCTATGGGGGGGCAGTCATGAGTGATTGTTTCTTTCATCTTGCCTGTCTGTATTTTCTACGCTTTCTGGAAATTACTTATTGCTTTTGTAACAAGAAGACGGTTGAAGGCCGTTGCTTCAGGCCAGGTAAGGCCTGCGTGTGTGGCCCGTTCCCTGGGTCAGGTCCTTTCTGTAATCTTGAAAGCCTGGCCCTCTCTGTGTGGCTGACTCAGGACCTCATCCTCAGAAAGCTGCCGCTCGAAAAGAAAAAAAAGCAAACAAAAGCCGGGATCCCTCTTACTGAGTAGCTGGTCTTGGGAGCTCATGACAGAGCCCTTTTTTGCAATCCTTTCTGGAATCTCTTAGATTCTCTGCCACAGCAAGCTGCCTCATAACCATTCATGGAGCAATTCACTTTGCTCTCAAGTCCTTTACCAAGAGTGTTAAAACCAGGAGATTCAAAAGGAATTAAAATATTTAAGGTGTTGTGCTATTCTTCTTAATTTGCGTAGTTCAGTAAACAACAGGCACAAACCACACCCCCCAACCCTGTATCTTATTCCTTTAATACACTCATCTGATTCCTTAAATTCTTCACGCTAATTAAATAAAGGGTGAGTGTGAAAAATGAAATGCCTTTTGCAAGGATATACCAGGCCGGTTTTGAGAAATATGGTTTTTAAAGTCCACCATGAACCCTCTAGATATTCCAAACTCCTTTTGAAGCAGCAGAGCCTGTTTTGCAAACAAAAATTTACCCTGAGTCCCAATCTACAAAACCCATCCAAGGAGCTGCTTTTTTAAAAAAATTAATTTTTAAAAATTGAAGTATATTTGACTTACAATGTTAATTTCTGCTATACAGTTATAAACATATATATATATACACACACTTTTTCATATTCTTTTCCATTATGGTTTACCCCAGGATATTGAATATAGTTCCCCTTGCTATACAGTAGGACCTTGTTGTCCATCCATTCTATATATAATAGTTTGCATCTGCTAATCCATCCCTCCCCACACCCCTCCCCCTTGGCAACCACAAGTCTGTAAAGAAGCTGCTTTGATTGAAGGAGTGGGAGGCTAAAAGCTGCTCATCACCCCACACACACCACACCACACCCACGTACAACCACACACACACAGATCCCACAGACATACACCACATGCACGGTAAACCATAGCACAATCATACACCACACATCCACACACACATTTAACAACCTATACATGTGCTACACACAGATACACACACACAATACACCAAATCACACACACACACACCACATCCCAAAGACTATACACAAAGGTCACACTCACAGAGTCCCCTAGGCCTCCGGGGTTTCATGGAACATAATTTGAAAAATTAATGCTTTCAATGCAATCATTGTATTTCATTTTAATGAGCTATTTTCTTTCTTCTTTTTCTTTAAAAGGGTAAAAACCCATGTTCACCAGCAATGATAAAATATTTAGTGCTCTTTCTTCAAGAGCACTGGTTTGAATCTGAAGTTAGTGCTAGGAGCTCTTCTTGCTGGTTCTTTGAAATGAAACAGCAACATTTCCTAATAATCCTAAAGATCAGACATCGGGTCATCAGAAAGCCCAGATAACTTCCTGAGATCCACGACACAAGGGAGAACATATTAATGCATCCTCTGTACAAAGTCATGACAAATGGTATGAATTGAAAAAACACTTAGTTTCACCGGCCAGCGGGGCCCAAAGACGAAGATCTGGCTCCGAGCTATGTCCACGCGGTTCCAAGCCAGCGCCAAGCTCAGCTGGTCCCGAGCCGATGCGTTTGTGCCTGGAAGGCAAGAGATGGGGCACTACTCACTCCATGCCTGGGTCGCCTGGGGGTGACAGGGGCTGGGTGGGGAACACAGGCTTCCCCAGGCTGGCTCAGCATCAGCCTGGAAATAAGCACGGCTGCCTTTTCTCTGGCCCCTGAGGGATCACTCAGGCCCCAAAGCCGAGGACCAGCTCAGCACTACCAAGCAGCCAGCCTGATGGTGACCCCCGCCCCTTTCCTCCAGCACCCTCCCCTTCCCAGTGGAGCAGAGAGGTGACCCCATGAGCAGCCAGGTGGCAGCTGTCGTTAGGAGTGGGCCGGGGAAACTGGACAGAGCACTGCGAGATGCAGGGATCGCAAATGAAAAATAATTTCACGCTTACCCTCTGTGAGTTCAAACTTGTAATGAGCTAGTTACAGACGGAAACTGGTTCTTGACTTCAGCCCATCATGGTCCATTGGCCCGCCAAGAAAAGTCCCCCTCCCAAGAAACCCATTTCGAGCCCGATCGTTTTACCACGGCTTTATCCTGAGATAATTTCTAGGCAGCCTGGCCGGCTCGGGGTTCCATCCCCAGCAGACACAGTTCCCGGTGGGAGGAGGGGGGAGGGGTTTCCCAGCCACAAGCAGAGCTCCGGGGAGGCCAGCATGAAAGGACAGGAGTGGCTGTTTCCTGAGAGCTCACCTTTCAGCAGGGCGGTTAAAATTGCCATTTCGATGTCTTGCTGGCCCTCGGAACCCATTCTAAACACAGTGACCTGAAAACAGATTAATCGTGAAAAGACTGAGTAAAGCAAAGTGGAAAACAAGAGGGAGAATTGGGGAGTTGCTTAAAAAGGACCACAAACAAGATCTGGCATGACAGATGAATGGATAAAGAAGATGTGGCACATGTATACAATGGAATATTACTCAGCCATAAAAAGAAATGAAATTGAGTTATTTGTAGTGAGGTGGATGGACCGAGAGTCTGTCATACAGAGCAAAGTAAGTCAGAAAGAGAAAAACAAATACCATATGCTAACACATATATATGGAATCTAAAAAATAATGGTTCTGATGAACCTAGAGGCAGGACAGGAATAAAGACACAGACGTAGAGAATGGACTTGAGGACATGAGGAGGGGCAAGGATTAGCTGGGACGAAGTGAGACAGGAGCATGGACATATATACACTACCAAATGTAAAATAGATAGCTAGTGGGAAGCAGCTGCATAGCACAGGGAGATCAGCTCAGTGCTTTGTGATCACCGAGAGGGGTGGGATAGGGAAGGTGGGAGGGAGACGCAAGAGGGAGGGGATATGGGGATATATGTATACATATAGCTGATTCACTTTGTTATACAGCAGAAACTAACACAACATTAAAGCAATTATACTCCAATAAAGATGTTAAAATAAATGAATGACTAAATAAATAAAAAGGACCACAGAGTCTGATGCTAATGCAGCAATCCCGAGAGCGACATGATTTTGCACCAGGTGCTTCTGATTCAGAAAGAACAGCATTGCTCGTCCTGATTTTGAATCCTTGCCTGGATCTTATTTTATTCTTTACCTCATCTGGAGCTGAGGGAGCTCATGCAGGATGTACATGTCAATATCTAAATGGCTCTTGAAGATGACAAAGTCATCTCTACTCAGATTTGATATATCTGTAGGAAACTTATAGACTTAGAATTTCGAAGAGGCTGTCTTCTGTGCGACAAGAGTGCCTCTTCCTTATGAGCGTAATTAAGGAGGCAAAGAGTGGGAGAAAATGAGTGTATTTGGTAGAATTTTGTAAGTACACCTGAAAGCATGGTATATGTCACTCCTTGATGCTTTGAATCTGATTGATATCATGAGCCTCAGAATTGTGGGATGTGGCCTGAAGTGCCCTGACATTTACAAGATCTGAAGCTCCCGTGTCCCTCTTCCGAAGAGAATCTGCCTATGCTTAGCCTGCTTCCCGCACATGGACAGAACCACCAGTTGGGTCAGGATCTGTAAAATGCCTCTTGGAAAAGGGTGAATGGAAATAAGAACTACTCCATCCTGCACACATGGGCAGAATTAGAAGTGAAACATAATTCTCTCTGTGGAGCACTTGGGAAGTCAACTCAAGACACTTACAAGTTCTTTCTTTTTCATGCACTCCATGATCATCGCAAAGAGCTGATGCGATTGTGTCTTGTTGTAATTAAATGTTTTCTGAATGGTAACTAGAAGCTGGTCTCTGAGGGAGTCATTGATTATCCTGTTCGAAGGAAACGGGAAAGAGAAGAAAACAACACAGGTGAAATCTGTACGTGAATAAATCAGACATCTCTATGCCCGTCTGGTACCTTTGATTTGAAACTTTATCATTGGAGGATATCCCAGGATAGCAGACCCAAAAGGACTATAGTCAAAAACTGTGTTCACACTTGTCCTAAATTCCAGGCTTGTTGAAAAACTTACAAGGGAAAATGCAGTTGGGAGAGAGCATTTTCCCTCCTGAGAAAGAATCCGTAAGAAACACCACGCTCCTCAGAGCTCCCTCACTTGCTGACCTTGGGAAGAGGGAGAGGAGGGCTAGTAAATCTTCCTTCTTTTACATTTTTGGAACAGCTAAATGGATCACGATTTCCTCTGGGCCTAACAAGAAGGCATTCAAAACCCCACCTTTTGTAACATATCAGAAATCTTACCCTCCTTCTTCAGAGTACTTGTGTGCAAAAGACAGGATGTCCGAGGCCCGGCCACTGCCGTCGCAGACCACCACGGGGACCGGAGGCTCTTCTCGGAGATACTCCAGGACCATGGAAACCACGTTCGGGCCCCCTTCCACCACGAGGCCCACGACGGGCACACCCTGCCCCAGTCCTGCAACACACACCACATCTACCTTCAGACCACGGTCACGGCCCCATCCAAGTGTTACCGACCAGGGTTCTTGGCCTTCCCCAATCAATAGAAATTGACCAGAAGCCAGACAAGAAATTCAGGCAAGGCGTTATTGGGGCGCCTGCTGCAGCAGCGGGAAGTGGGAACAAACAACAGGCTCCCTTGCTCCCCGAGGGGGGGGCAAGCTTGTTCCTTATATGGGGTGAGGGTAGGGGCGTGTCCATGGGTCAGGCTGGAGGGGTGGCTTAGGTGTGTTGTGTGCAGGGGGCATGCGCAGTACCCTGCTTTTGCTCCCGACACCCTGTTTTTGCTCCAGGCTCTTCAAAAGTGGCTGTGGGAGTTTTTGGTCTCTCTGTATCTTTCAGGTCCAGAATTTGCCCCAACTGCCCGCATGAAAGCAGTTATTTTCAGTCCCATACAGTTTCTTAGTATTTTGTTGCTCCTGGAGAGGTGTGTCCATGTGCAAGCATTGCAGCACTGCAGCAAAGGGTCCCAGGTCCCAGCAAAGAGTCCCAGGTCCCAGCCTGTCTCAAGAGCACTCACTCTAATTCCTGAAACATGGTGAAGAGGAAAACCTTTAGGCCTGGAAGTATGCTTATATGGAGTTAGTGCTCACCAGGAGACTTGAAGGAACTCAGGATGTGATGACTGTTTACATTCTTTTATTCAAACCCCATATTATAGCCTTACTGGAAGAAGCAGAGCCTTTAAATTACAAACGTTCCAAAACATGTGGTTCAACTCCATGTATCACTCAACTGGCTTACGGACTACTTCAAGGTGAGATGTGAGAAACACGGGAGGCTCTTCTTGCTAAAAGAATACCTCCCTGCTGCCTTGCCCCAGGTGAAGTTCCCACCCTGGATGGCTGTCCCTTCAAGAATGACACAGTGAAAGGTGTCTGGACCAGCGATAGGAGAACTCCGTTCAATGCCTGGCCTCACACGTATTAGCCTTATGACATGGGGCCAATCACCAGGCCACCCTGAAGAGCAGGGAACCATCCGTAACAGGTGAGTCACCACAGGGCCTCCTCTACCTCCTAAAAGAGCAATAGATATAAAGTATAAGAAACTGTTCAGCTATCAAGGTCCTTGTCAACCTCAAGTGGTGTGTAAATATGCAGTGTCGTAGTAGGTGTTGATTCAGCCTCCAGGGGCTGGAATAGGCAGTGAGTTATCCAGGAGGGCAAACCTGTAGACCATCATTAGCCCACCAGTTAATACCTTGTACCCAGAGTCCTCCCTCTGTCTCTATGAGATGATAGGACTCTTTGGGAACACGGTAGGACAAGCTGACTTTTGGTGGCAGAACCCGAAGGGAGGGCTCTGGGAAGCAGGAGGTGGCAAGAGCATCCCAAGAACCCAGGATTCCAGGGCAGGGGGAGATAGTGGGAGCGAAGGAGCAGCAGAGGCTGTTGCAGCCAACATAGAAATAAGACTTTTCTGATAGAAAAGGAAAACAAAGAAACAATGAACAGGCTGGGGAAACAGCATAAACAGGCCCGAAAGAGTTAAGTGATCTTGGTTATTTTTTTAGCTGTTACTACTAACAAACACTTGTAGCTAGACTTATCCTTCATAAAAATAATTACTCTCTGACTCCATGTGAATTGCACTCTGCACTTGGCATTTCTTCTCCCCCTACACTCCCTTGTAGCACTCTTCATTTCAGAAAGAAGATCATGGGCCAATAACTTCAGGGACACCAGACCTGCTTGCTGAGCTGCCTGACAACCGCTTTGGCTGTAAATTTGCAGAAGAAAAGAAATGCAAGATCTTCATTACTTTGAGCCTTATCACCTACCCCCGACCACAAGCCCTGGGCTATAAAACCTCTCCCTATTCCCCAGGAAGGGGGCACAGTTCTTGAGGCACTAGCCTGCTGTGTTTCCTCTTTGCCTGGCAAAGAATAAAGCTACTCTTTCAATTCTCCTCCAAAACTCTCTTTCCGTATCTCATTTCGGCATTGGTGTACAGAGAGCCAATATTTTGGCATCAAGACAAATTTGCCTATTTCACAATTTTACCCCAAACTGGCTAAAACAGGTTATATTCTGAGCATGTTTCACCAGGTGTCCATTAGTTGTGATGGGAGTTATTTGATCAACATTAATACATGGTGAATAGGAGATGTGTCCTTGGTCTCACGATTCTGAAGGCCTTTGGATAAAATCTGCCAGCACAGTTAGAAGGTCTAAGAACTTCAAGTGGGGAAATTCAGAGTTTCTGGTTTGCTTCCACGATGCATTTCTACAGTCAGGAGCTCTTAAATATTTTGAACAACTCTGCCATCTCCTACCAGAATAATCTCAGTTAGGTTCATTTCAGCAGCTATGCGTTGACGGTCTGCTTTGTGCCAGGCAGGCGCCTGGCCAAGAGATGCTGGAGAAATAGACCAAGATGACATGGACCCTGCCCTTGAGATTTCCAACCCCAGCAAGGCTTGACATTTGAGATCTTCGGGACTCCGGTGGCCAAATCACCTTCTTTTCTAGAAACAGAGGAGAACTGGTTCTTCATGGTTTAGGCTGGACCCCTGAAACTCCGTGCCGTGGGAGGTGACAACTGAGCACCCCTTTGCTGTCCCTGCCCCACTCAGAACCCTAGGCAAAGGATGACAAAGGGAAGCCCACAGGTCACACGGCCAGGGGAGGCTGGTCGGTGTGAACGCGCACACGGCCAAGACAGCGAAAATGTGCGAACCATCAGCCAGGGAGCTGATACCCAGAAACCCACCACTTGTCATGGCAGACCGTCATTCTAACCACGTGGCAGTCTCACAGACCCTTTAATTATGCTTTAAAATGACCATTTCCCAGGCCTAGACTGTCTTTCGCAATCTTACCAGTAATGGTTACAACAAAATACTCTTTAAGGTCATTCAGCAATTGCTTGACAGCAAGAATCACTGAGTTATGAACTCAGTGCCCCAAGAGGTGACACCAGCTATTTTAATTCTAACCAGTTGTTATGATCGTTTCATCTGACTGAGGTCCATTCCTTTCTCTCTAGCTTGACCTCAGCATCCTCCTGGACCAGCATGGGGTGGGGGGTGCCCTGTTGGGAGCAGCCAGCTCCTGCAGGCCTCTCCAGAGGCCTCCCCACCTGGCCCATCTCTGGTGAGAGACCCAGAGCTACTGAGATATTTAATTTAATGAACTCAGAGCATGTAGTTGATAGAAGGAATCATACCAAGCCTTTGAGTGACAAATGTGTTTCCTGTTCAGACATTTAAAAAGTTTGGGATTAGCAGAGGCAAACCATTATCAATAGGATGGATAAACAACAAGGTCCTACAGTATAGCACAGGGAACTATATTCGATATCCTGGAATAAAACATAATGGAAAGAATGTGAAAAAGAATATATATATGTATAACTCAGTCACTTTGCTGTACAGAAGAAATTAACACAGCATTCATTATATCAGCTATACTCCAATAAAATTTTAAAAACTAACTATAATCATTATAAGGAATGAAAACCACTGGCAACGTGGCGGGAGATGCCACCACCGTGAAAACGGCTGTGGGGCTGTTTCTCGGGTCCACTCTCCTCGTGAACTTGAGACAAAGCATCACAGCCCAGCTCAGTGACTTGGTAGGTGGCTAAGGGAAAGGGTCTTGCTAAGTCATCTCCTGATGGTCACAGAAGAGTCAACGTGAAGGCTCTAAATACCCTCGGGTGCTCTCTCTTCCAGCCTGGTTTTCAGGGCAGCAGCGGCAGCCCAGTGGCCGTGGCCAGAACTTACTTGTGTTGATCTTCTGCAGAGAGATGTGCTTCTCCAGCTGCCTTCTCAGCATCACCTCAGCACCATACTTGCCCAGGGTGCCATTGTCAGCCAGGATGAAGTGTGTGTGCGAGTTGTTGAGCACAGACAGCTTACTCAGGGGGTTGGACATGGTCTGGTACACCCGTGTCACCTGACGAAATACACAGCACAAGTCAGAGCTGCAAAACTTGGACAGTAAGACAGGGGAAGCAAGAATATATGGATGTGGAGCGACAGCTTCACCTAATTGTGCACTTCAACCTACTCTCTCTTCCCTAGCCTCTCTATTGAAGGATTTTTTCTGTAAATTTTTATATCAAATTAGAAAAAATTATTTTAGGTCATGACAACCCAACAGATCATGATGATCCAGCAAGTACACTCCCGGGCACTTACTGCAGAGAGAGGAAAACTTACATTAATACAAAATCCTGTACACAAAAGTTTATGGCAGCTTCATTTGCAGTAGCCAAACTGGAAACAACCCAGATAGGCTTCAACAGATAAATGGTACATCCATACGGTGGGACCCCACTCAACAATAAAAAGGAGTAAACTGTTGATACATGCAACCATTTGGATGGATTTCCAGAGAATTAAGTGGCAAGTAAAAAGCCAGCCCTCAAAGGTTACATACTGTACGATCCCATTTACATAACATTCTTGAAATGATACAACTGTAGGATGAAGGGCAGATGAGTGGCTCCCGGGGTTAAGGCAGGAGTGGAAGCAGGAGGGAATCGGGTATGGATATTGAAGGGCAACATGAAACAACAAGGTCTTACGGTATAGCACAGGGAAGTATATTCAGTGTCCTATGATAAACCATAATGGAAAAGAATATGAAAAAAAACAATGTGTGTGTGTGTATATATATATACACACACGTATACAATGTATATGTGTGTATATATATGCGTATATATACATATATATACGCATATATATATGCAACAGCAGAAATTAACACAACATTGTAAATCAACTATACTTCAATAAAAAAACGAATGAATGAAAAGGGCAACATGAGGGCTCCTAGTAGATGTTCTGCATCTTGACTAGACTGACATCAATTATCCTGGTTTTGATCTTGTATCATAGTTTTGCAAGTTTTTACTTTTGGGGAAAAGATAAAGGCTATATGGGACCTTGCTTTATTATCTCCTACACCTGCAGGTGAAATCTAGTTAAAACAAAGACTTTGATTTTTGAAAATTGCCCATTTCCGGGGAGAAAATACTTACATCCCTTCCAACCAGATCTTCTTTATTCTCCACGATGCCCCAGGGAGCAATTCCTATAGCACAAACCCGGCCTCTGGACTTGGAGGAGTGGTCTTTCAAGGCATCCCCCACGTGGCTGATGACACCTGTGAGAGGCCATAAGTCATATCTGTAGGCCCCTTACCTCCCATCAAACCACTATTCATGAACTTCAGGGACCCCAGCTCTGAACCACTCCACATTTCCTACAGAACAGGGTTAAGACACTGAAAGTCTGAGCTCATAATAGCTAGTCATCCTGCATTAGCTCCTAGAAAAGGGAAAACCAAAACCAAAACCAAAGCAACTGTGCAGGAATTGTCTTTACAAGTTTCCAAGACCTAAGGATGGAAGTATGAGGGGTCTCTCTGGCAGGCCTTGGCTGCGTTCAGCTAAAGTTGAGAGTCAGATGGCCTGCCATGTTCCTCAACCTCTCTGGGCCTTGGTGACCTCCCTCATGTGATCGGGAAAGGATTGTCAGGGGCCTCAGTGAAAATGAGGCTTGTACAGGGCTCACTTCAAGGAATGACACATAGTAGGTGCCAGAAATGTTGACCATTATCATGATCATACTGAAATAAAAACGAGCTACCGAATAAAGATTTCATTCTGCCATAAATATTATCAGAATGCAGTATCTTCTGGTTTTTAATGATAATTATCCAAAAGCTCTTTGGGAACCACGATGAGCTCTGGGTTTGTACATTTGCAGCAAGGGATACAGCCTGCACTTACCTGTGCTGATGCCCCCAGTGAAGATCCAGGCCCCAGTGGTCACAGCAGCCTTGATCAGACCTTTCCCAAAGACCTGCTTCAGCTTGGGCTGCATCTCAAAGTTCTGGAGGCCTCCGTGCACGGATATTAAGAGCTTGGGGAGTTCCAGCTGCCAGTCTCTCACCATGAGATGAAGCAGTGAGTCTGGCTTCGTGTCATAGGAGACCCGGATATACTGCAAAAGAGGGTGTGATCCTCAACACTCGTTCTTCGATTTGACTCTTGTGTCACGCGGAACAAGGCTACTGTTCCTGTCCAAGCAACAGCCACCTGGCTTTCTCTCCCATGGGGTTCTGGGGCCCTCTGTGTGAGTCTGTGGCCAAATGATGGAAGGGAACTCTGGAGGGTTCCCAGATATAGCAAATAAAAATAGAGAATGCACAGGTAAACTTGAATTTTATATGCACAATGTTTTAGTATAATTATGGCTCCTGCAATATTTGGGATGCATTTATACTAAAAATTCATCCGTTATTTAACTGAAATTCAAATATATCTGGGGGTCTTATATTTTACCTAGCAACCTTAATCTTTTTTTTTTCATTGCCTTAGGATGATTTATTTTATCAAAGTTCCCAGCTAATTTTCATCGTATCAGAACTTCTATAATGACAATAGTTAATACTGAGAGTAAAAGGAATCCTGAAAATTTCCAATAATGAAATACAGTAATATTAGCAAAGACTTATTTTAGTTATTTAATGAGTTCATCAAAAATTATGTGCAGTCACACACATGCATATATGCGCAAATGTCTCCAAATTAACAAATTCGTAGGAAATTTGTAGAAACATATTTGTAGAAAATAAAACTGGAGTTTAAAGGAAACATTTTAAAATTTGAAAGCAAAGACCATTTATAGTTCTAAACAAAATTTGAAATACTTCTTCAATGTGTCTAGCATTCTTAGGAACACAGAAATTACTCCTGTTTGATTTTATCTCTGGATACTTTTTGCTCTTTTGAAACTTCTAGGAAATATACCTGCCAGGTTTACACAAAATTTAGAGCAACTTATGAATTTATGTACTTTTAGGTAAAACTTCTTAACAATTAGTCATTGTTGGGCTATGTAAATCACAGGTAAATCACAGTTCAGAATTACCTGAAATTATATACACTTTAGATGCAATCAAAAGCAAACATGTTCCAAAATAGAATATTGTTCACTTTATCCAATGGCAACCCTAATCTTGAAGGCATCAATTCCAAAGCTGGAAAGATACATGCACCCCAAAGTTCATTGTAGCACTATTTACAGTAGCCAAGACATGGAAACAACCTGTCTGCTGTGAACAGATGAATGGATAAAGAAGATGTGGTACACACACACACACACACACACATGCATATACATACATGGAATATTACTCAGCCATAAAAAAGAATGAAAAAATGCCATTTGCAGCAACATGGATGGACCTAGAGATTGTCATACTGCGTGAAATAAGTCAGACAGAGAAAGACAAATATCATATGACATCACTTATATGTGGAATCTAAAAAAAATGGTACAAATGAACTTATTTACAGAAATAGAGTCACAGGCGTATAAAACAAACTTATGGCTACCGGGGGGAAAGGCGGGGGAGGGATAAATTGGAAGATTGGGATTTACATACACACACTACTATATAAAAAATAGATAACTATTGATAATAAGGACCTACTGTATAGCACAGGGAACTCTACTCAACACTCTGTAATGACTATATGGGAAAAGAATCTTAAAAAGAGTGGATGTATGTCTGTGTATAACTGATTCACTTTTCTGTACAGCAGAAACTAACGCAATAGTGTAAATCAACTATACTCCAATAAAAAATTTTTTTAAAAATTCCATAGCTGGCTCAGCTAGAATGTGGATCCAGAGGTTGGCCAGGACGATGAGGAGGGAGTGGGTGCTGGGAATGGGGATCAACAGCCAACCTCGGGGCTGGACCTTCCCCTCAAGGTGAAGAAGAGGTTAATGAGCAGATGCCTTGGCCCCTGTGAACAGCCTCTTTGTGTCCAGGCCAGTAGGCAGGGTGCCCTTCCAGAAGACCTTACGTTGTGGTCTTTGGAACACAACTGAATTTTATTTGAACAATGATGTTGGGCCGGTGAAATAGAATGAAATTGCAAAAATGGTCTCACTGGGCACGTGAGAGCATTATTCAGAATGAGCTGAAAGGGATCACAGTGCTGACGCCTCCCCTCTTGGCAGGGCTCATGAGAAAGGCAGAGGGCATTCCCTGTTTACATGCAAATGTGAAAGGCCTCCGTCTTCTTGGGCCAGCTGAATGCAAGCCCAGAGAGGCTGTGTGTGGACTTCAGAGGGAAATATTTCCAGAAACTCCTAACCCATGTAAGGGGGGTGGTAAATGTCCACTGTGAGAAAAAACAAAACAAAGTCCCAAACAACCCTAAAAAACAAACAACATAATTCGTCTCTCATCACTGGAGATGGGGTGGTATCTTTGTAGAGTGGGGCTGGACTGTGATGTATGAATTCACAATCTCGGTACGGATTTAAAGGATACTCCGTGTTCTCTATCATAGTGCCCAGTTTCCAAATCTCATGGCTAAAAACTCGACTGTGTGGATATATTTCCTGTCTTTGCATTGAAAACTCTAGGAAGATAGAGCCACACCCCTGAAAGAAGACCCAGGTGTCTGCAGTCTGGGAGGCGGGGCCTCTGATGGAAGCTGCGGCTCAGTGGCATCCCTTCCCAAGGCCCCTCTTACCATGGCTTTATTGGAGTATCCGCCACCCTGGAATTCGAGAATCCCGTAGGAATCTGTTGGGTAGCTCTGGGTGTGCTTGCCAACAGACCATTTTTCGGGCTGAGTCTCCACCTGCTTGTTCTCCTCTCCATTTTTGCTGGCTGTTACGCTCGGCAGAGGGGGGATATGCTGGTTGGTGAGCTGGCCACAGCAACACCTGAAAACAAAGGCAAAGCTCAGTCTTTCTATAACATTTTCCTCCTTAAGATGAGTTAACCTGAACAGAAGCAGCCTAACACCTTCCTTATCCAGCTTTATTGGAGACAGAAATGCCACTTATGATGTCCTTTTCCAGATAATCAATGCATATCTATTTCCATACCAGAAAAGTATAAATACCAGACTATTCTAAACACATTGGATGGTTGCCCTTCCCTACTGAACACATTTTTAGTCTTTCTGGTGTCCTCACAACATGACTATAGCCATCAATCACTGAATATTCTGTGACAAAGGACAATCACGCTCCCCCATGCAGAGTTGACCTGCAATGATTTTTCAATATTATTGAATTATTCTGTTGCTAGAGAAATGTAAAACATTTCTCTACACAAGTAACATTGAAAGTATATTTACTTCAGTTTTAGTCAGAAACTGGCTGAGGTAGAATCCAGGGCCTAACCATTTTAAAGCCTAGTTATTCAGAAGACGGGGGCTTCCGGGAAGATGGCGGCAGGGTAAGACGCGGAGATCACCCTCCTCCCCACAGATACACCAGAAATACATCTACACGCGGAACAACTCCTACAGAACACCTACTGGACGCTGGCAGAAGACCTCAGACCTCCCAAAAGGCAAGAAACCCCCCACGTACCTGGGTAGGGCAAAAGAAAACAGAATAAACAGAGACAAAAGAACAGGGACAGGACCTGCACCAGTGGGAGGGAGCTGTGGAGGAGGAAAGGTTCCCACACACTAGGAAGCCCCTTCGCGGGCGGCGACTGCGGGTGGCGCAGGGGAAAGCTTCGGAGCCGCGGAGGAGAGCACAGCCACAGGGGTGCGGAGGGCAAAGCGGGGAGATTCCCGCACAGAGGATCGGTGCCGACCGGCACTCACCAGCCGGAGAGGCTTGTCCGCTCACCCACCGGGGCCGGCGGGGCTGGAACCTGAGGCTCGGGCTTCGGTCGGAGCGCAGGGAGAGGACTGGGGTTGGCAGCGTGAACACAGCCTGAAGGGGCTAGTGCGCCACGGCTAGCCGGGAGGGAGTCCGGAGAAAAGTCTGGACCTGCCGAAGAGGCAAGAGACTTTTTCTTCCCTCTTTGTTTCCTGGTGCGCGAGGAGAGGGGATTAAGAGCGCTGCTTAAAGGAGCTCCAGAGACAGGCGCGAGCCGCGGCTGAAACCGCGGGCCCCAGAGACGGGCATGAGACGCTAAGGCTGCTGCTGCCGCCACCAAGAAGCCTGTGTGCGAGCACAGGTCACTATCTACACCCCGCTTCCGGGGAGCCTGTGCAGCCCGCCACGGCCAGGGTCCCGGGATCCAGGGACAACTTCCCCAGGAGAACGGACGACTCGCCTCAAGCTGGTGCAACGTCAAGCCGGCCTCTGCCGCCGCAGGCTCGCCGAGCACTGCGTGCCCCTCCCTCCCCACAGCCTGAGTGAGCCAGAGCCCCGGAAGCAGCGGCTCCTTTAACCCCGCCCTATCTGAGCGAAGAACAGACGCCCTCCAGCGACCTACACGCAGAGGCGGGGCCAAATCCAAAGCTGAGGCCCTGAGAGCTGTGAGAACAAAGAAGAGAAAGGGAAATCTCTCCCAGCAGCCTCAGGAGCAGCGGATTAAAGCTCCACAATCAACTTGATGTACCTGCATCTGTGGAATACAGGAATAGACAAGGAATCATCCCCAATTAAGGAGGTGGACTTTGAGAGCAAAATTTATGATTTTTTCCTCTTTTCCTCTTTTTGTGAGTGTGTATGTGTATGCTTCTGTGTGAGAGTATGTCTATAGCTTTGCTTCCACCATTTGTCCTAGGGTTCTAACCATCCGTTTTCTTTTTTCTTAATAATTATCTTTTAATTTTAATAACTTTATTATATTTTATCTTTATTTTACTTTATCTTCTTTCTTTCTTTTTTCCTTCCTTCCCTCCCTCCTTCCTTCCTCCCTCCCTCCCTCCCTCCCTTCTTTCTTTCTTTCTTTCTTCTTCTACTAATTCTTTCTTTCTACTTTTTCTCCCTTTTATTCTGAGCTGTGTGGATGAAAGGCTCTTGGTGCTGCAGTCAGGAGTCAGTGCTGTGCCTCTGAGAGGGGAGAGCCAACTTCAGGACACTGGTCCACAAGAGACCTCCCAGCTCCACATAATATCAAATGGCAAAAATCTCCCAGAGATCTCCATCTCAACACCAGCAGCCAGCTTCACTCAACAACCAGCAAGCTACAGTGCTGGACACCCTATGCCAAACAACTAGCAAGACAGGAACACAACCCCACCCATTAGCAGAGAGGCTGCCTAAAATCATAATAAGTCCACAGACACCCAAAAACACACCACCAGACGTGGACCTGCCCACCAGAAAGACAAGATCCAGCCTTATCCACAAGAACACAGGAACCAGTCCCCTCCACCAGGAAGCCTACGCAACCCACTGAACCAACCTTAGCCACTGTGGACAGACACCAAAACCAACGGGAACTACGAACCTGCAGCCTGCAAAAAGGAGACCCCAAACACAGTAAGATAAGCAAAATGAGAAGACAGAAAAACACACAGCAGATGAAGGAGCAAGATAAAAACCCACCAGACCTAACAAGTGAAGAGGAAATAGGCAGTCTACCTGAAAAAGAATTCAGAATAATGATAGTAAAGCTGATCCAAAACTGTGGAAATAGAATAGACAAAATGCAAGAAACATTTAACAAGGACCTAGAAGAACTAAAGAGCAAAACAATGATGAACAACACAATAAATGAAATTAAAAATACTCTAGATGGGATCAATAGCAGAATAACTGAGGCAGAAGAACGGATAAGTGACCTGGAAGATAAAATAGTGGAAATAACTACTGCAGAGCAGAATAAAGAAAAAAGAATGAAAAGAACTGAGGATAGTCTGAGAGACCTCTGGGACAACATTAAACACACCAACATTCGAATTATAGGGGTTCCAGAAGAAGAAGAGAAAAAGAAAGGGACTGAGGAAATATTTGAAGAGATTATAGTTGAAAACTTCCCTAATATGGGAAAGGAGATAATTAATCAAGTCCAGGAAGCACAGAGAGTCCCATATAGGATAAATCCAAGGAGAAATATGCCAAGACACATATTAATCAAACTTTCAAAAATTAAACACAAAGAAAACATATTAAAAGCATCAAGGGAAAAACAACAATAACACACAAGGGAATCCCCATAATGTTAAGAGCTGATCTTTCAGCAGAAACTCTGCAAGCCAGAAGGGACTGGCAGGACATATTTAAAGTGATGAAGGAGAAAACCCTACAACCAAGATTACTCTACCCAGCAAGGATCTCATTCAGATTTGATGGAGAAATTAAAACCTTTACAGACAAGCAAAAGCTGAGAGAGTTCAGCACCACCAAACCAGCTTTACAGCAACTGCTAAAGGAACTTCTCTAGGCAAGAAACACAAGAGAAGGGAAAGACCTACAATAACGAACCCAAAACAATTAAGAAAATGGGAATAGGAACATGCATATCGATAATTACCTTAAATGTAAATGGACTAAATGCTCCCACCAAAAGACACAGATTGGCTGAATGGATACAAAAACAAGACCCATATATTTGCTGTCTATAAGAGACCCACTTCAGACCTAGAGACACATACAGACTGAAAGTAAGGGGATGGAAAAAGATATTTCATGCAAATGGAAAACAAAAGAAAGCTGGAGTAGCAATTCTCATATCAGACAAAATAGACTTTAAAATAAAGAATATTAGAAGAGACAAAGAACGACACTACATAATGATCAAGGGATCAATCCAAGAAGAAGATATAACAATTGTAAATATTTATGCACCCAACATAGGAGCACCTCAATACATATGGCAAATACTAATAGCCATAAAAGGGGAAATCGACAGTAACACATTCATAGTAGGGGACTTTAACACCCCACTTTCACCAATGGACAGATGATCCAAAATGAAAATAAATAAGGAAACACAAGCTTTAAATGACACATTAAACAAGATGGACTTAATTGATATTTATAGGACATTCCATCCAAAAACAGCAGAATACACATTTTTCTCAAGTGCTCATGGAACATTCTCCAGGATAGATCATATCTTGGGTCACAAGTCAAGCCTTGGTAAATTTAAGAAAATTGAAATTGTTTCAAGTATCTTTTCTGACCACAACGCTATGAGACTAGATATCAATTACAGGAAAGGATCTGTAAAAAATACAAACACATGGAGGCTAAACAATACACTACTTAATAACGAAGTGATCACTGAAGAAATCAAGAGGAAATAAAAAAATATCTAGAAACAAATGACAATGGAGACACGACAACCCAAAATCTATGGGATGCAGCAAAAGCAGTTCTAAGAGGGAAGTTTATAGCAATACAATCCTACCTTAAGAAACAGGAAACATCTCGAATAAACAACCTACCCTTGCACCTAAAGCAATTAGAGAAAGAAGAACAAAAACTCCCCAAAAGTTAGCAGAAGGAATGAAATCATAAAAATCAGATCAGAAATAAATGAAAAAGAAACGAAGGAAATGATAGCAAAGATCAATAAAACTAAAAGCTGGTTCTTTGAGAAGATAAACAAAATTAATAAACCATTAGCCAGACTCATCAAGAAGAAAAGGGAGAAGACTCAAATCAGTGGGAGAAAATATTTGCAAATGAAGCAACTGACAAAGGATTAATCTCCAAAATTTATAAGCAGCTCATGCAGCTCAATAACAAAAAAACAAACAACCCAATCCAAAAATGGGCAGAAGACCTAAATAGACATTTCTCCAAAGAATACATACAGACTGCCAACAAACACATGAAAGAATGCTCAACTTCATTAATCATTAGAGAAATGCAAATCAAAACTACAATGAGATATCATCTCACACCAGTCAGAATGGCCATCATCAAAAAATCTAGAAACAATAAATGCTGGAGAGGGTGTGGAGCAAAGGGAACCCTCTTGCACTGTTGGTGGGAATGTAAATTGATACAGCCACTATGGAGAACAGTACGGAGGGTCCTTAAAAAACTACAAATAGAACTACCATATGACCCAGTAATCCCACTACTGGGCATATACCCTGAGAAAACCATAATTCAAAAAGAGTCAGGTACCAAAATGTTCATTGCAGCTCTATTTACAATAGCCCGGAGATGGAAACAACCTAAGTGTCCATCATCGGATGAATGGATAAAGAAGATGTGGCACATATATACAATGGAATATTACTCAGCCATAAAAAGAAACGAAATTGAGCTATTTGTAATGAGGTGGATAGACCTAGAGTCTGTCATACAGAGTGAAGTAAGTCAGAAAAAGAAAGACAAATACCATATGCTAACACATATATATGGAAGTTAAGGGGAAAAAAATGTCATGAAGAACCTAGGGGTAAGACAGGAATAAAGACACAGACCTACTAGAGAATGGACTTGAGTATATGGGGAGGGGGAAGGGTAAGCTGTGACAAAGCGAGAGAGAGGCATGGACATATACACACTACCAAACATAAGGTAGATAGCTAGTGGGAAGCAGCCACATAGCACAGGGAGATCAGCTTGGTGCTTTGTGACCGCTGGAGGGTGGGATAGGGAGGGAGACACAAGAGGGAAGAGATATGGGAACATATGTATATGTATAACTGATTCACTTTGTTATAAAGCAGAAACTAACACACCATTGTAAAGCAATTATACTCCAATAAAGATGTAAAGAAAGAAAGAAAGAAAGAAAAGAAAGAAAGAAAGAAAGAATATTTGTTTTGCTGCTTTTGCTGCTCATACTTTTGGTGTCATTTCAAAGAATTATTTGCCAAATCCAAGGTCATGAAGATTTACTCCTATGTTTTTGTTTAAGAGTTTTATAGTTTTATCTCTTACATCTGATATTTGATCGATTTTGAGTTAATTTTTTTATATCGTGTTATGTAGGGACTTAAATCCATTCCTTTGATGTCCAGGTGTTCAGCACCATTTGATGAAGAGACTAATCTTTCCCCATTGGTTTAGGCAACCTTGCTGAAATATCAGTTGGTTATAGATGAATGGGTTTCTTTCTGGACTCTCAGTTCTATTCCATTGGTCTGTATGTCTACCCTTACTCCAGTACCATACTACTTTGATTAGCGTAGGTCTGTAGTAAGTTTTGAAATCATGTAAAGTGAGTCCTCCTACTTTGTTCTTTTTTTATTAGATTATTTTGGCTATCCTGTGTCCCTTGCAATTCCATATCAATCAGTTTGTCAATTTCTAGAAAGAAGTCAGCTGGAATTCTGATAGAGATTGCTTTGAATCTGTAGGTCATTTTGGGAATATTGCCATCTTAACTATGTTAAGTCTTCCAATCCATGAACATGGAATGTTTTCCCAATTATTTAGATTGTCATTAATTTCTTTCAACAATGTTTTATAGTTTTCAGATATAAGTTTTGTTATTATTATTTTTTTTTTGGTCGTGCCACGCAGCTTGTGGGATCTTAGTTCTCCAACCAGTGATTGAGCCTGGGCCCACGGCAGTGAGTCCTAACCACTGGACCACCAGAGAAGCCCCTCAGATATAAATTTTGTAATTCTTTTGTTAAGTTTATCCCTAAGTGTCTAATTCTTTTTGATACTATTGTGTATGGAATTGTTCTGTTAGTTTCATTTTCATATTGTTCATTGCAAGCTTATAGAAATATATATGATTTTTATATATTGATTTTGTATGCTGCAAACTTGCTGAACTTCTTTAGTAGTTATAATAGTTTTTTAGTGATTCCTTAGGATTTTCTATATACAAGATTATGTCATCTGCTGATAGAGATAGTTTTATTTCTTCCTTTCCAATACGGGTGCCTTTTATTTCTTTCTCTTACCTAATTGCCTTGGTTAGAACCTCTAGTAAAATTTTAATAGAAGTGGTAAGAGTGAACATCCTTGTCTTGTCTCTGATGTTAGGGGCAAGCATCTGATCTTTCACCACTAAGTATGATGTTAGCCGTGGATTTTTCACAGAAGCTCTTTATCAGGTTGAGAAAGTTCTCTTCTAGTCCTAGTTTTCTGGTTTTTTTTTAAATCGTAAAAAGGTGTTGGATTTTGTCAAACACTTTCTTGGTGTCAGTTGAAGTGATCATGTGATTTTTGTTTTTTATTCTATGAATTTGATGTATTACATTAATTGATTTTCTGCTGTGAAAACAACCTTGCATTCCTGGGATAAATCCCAGTTGGTTATGATGTGTAATTCTTTTTATATGTTTTTGGATTTGGTTTGATAGTATTTGTTCAAGATTTCTGCATCCATATTCACAAGAGATATTAAACTGTAATTGCCCTTTCTTGTGCTGTCTTTGTCTGGTTTTAATATCAAGGTAGTACTGGCCTATAAAATGAGTTGGGAAGTGCTCTCTCATCTTCTATTTTTTGAAAGAGCTTGGGAAGAATTGGTATCAGTTCTTCTTTAAATATTTGGTAAAATTCAACTGTGAAGTCCTCTCGTCCTAAGCTTTTCTTTGTAGGTAATTTTTTTTTTTTTTTTTGTGGTACGTGGGCCTCTCACTGTTGTGGCCTCTCCCATTGCGGAGCACAGGCTCCGGACGTGCAGGCCCAGCGGCCATGGCTCACGGGCCCAGCTGCTCCGCAGCATGTGGGATCCTCCCGGACCAGGGCACGAACCCATGTCCCCTGCATCAGCAGGCGGACTCTCAACCACTGTGCCACCAGGGAAGCCCCCGTAGGTAATTTTTGATGACTAATCCTGCCTCTTCACTTCTTATAGGTTTCTTCAGATTATGTATTTCTTCTTGAATCATTTTGGCAGTTTGTGTCTTTCTAGGAATTTGTCCATTTCATCTAAGTTATCTAATTTATTGTCATTGGTATACAGGTCATAGTGTTCCTTTATACTCATTTCTATTTCTGTAAGATTGGTAGTAATGTCTCTTCATTTCTGATTCTAGAATTAAGATTTTAGATTTAGAATTAAGTCTTCTCTCTTTCTTCATCAATCTAGCTAAAGGTTTGTCAATTTTGTGGCTCTTTTCCAAGAAACAGCTTTTGATTTCATTGATTTTTCTCTATCATTTTAAGATTTTCTATTTCATTAACTCCCATTCTATTCTCTATTATTTCCTCCCTTTTCTTTCTTTCAGGTTTAGTTTGCCCTTCTCTTCCCAGTGTGTTATAACATTAGGAACTCTAACAAAAAGGCCAGAAGATACCCTGGAAATCTGTCTAAAGCCCTCAGCTCCTTGATCTCACTAAGTCTAAGAGGAAAGTTTGGGCCCATCTGCTTGTGAAAACTCACATGAGTGAATGGAGGACAGCGCCTCTCCCCTGAGGCTGTCTGCATCTTGACAGAGGAACTTATAGCCCAAGTGACTCCCTGGTTAATGACTCACATGGGGCATAAGTTCTAGCTGTCCTTGACTTCTTCTCTCCCTCCCCCAAACACCAGAATAGTTGCTGGCAACTGGCAGAGAAGTGCAAGTTTGAATAATGTCTTAATTATGGCTTCCAACTTACCTGTTAGGATCTTTAGTGCTGGGAATTACAAAGATACATTCTCGTTTGCAAAAGGTTTTTTCTATCCAAGATTTCTGTCCCTGGAAGAGAAAAAAAGTGGAAATTAGACCAAGATATTCCCAAGCCATCCTCAGAGTTCATTCTTTTGCTTTTATAAAATGAGTAGTAACAGGAAGTCTGTCCAAAACATCTGTATAGACACGTCCAAGAATGGTGGACACAAGTCTTTCAGGATCTTAGCTCTGGTTTCTTTTAAGAGAAATGGCTCAGAAGTATGTATTCATGGTTTCCATAGGGCTACAACCTGGGTTTTGTATGCTAGTCAGAGTCTGCAAAGGGAGAACGATGATGCCCCCGGAGTAAGCCAGTGCTCCACGGAGCCTGGTGTGGACGTGAGTTACCGGAGAAGCTGACAAAGTCGGCCAGTCTAGGGTCAGGTCTTTGATTTGCTCTCAAAACCCCATCTGCTCCAGACTCTCAGGCTCCCCACACACCATAGTCATTTTTTATTAATTAATTAATTTACAGGTAATTTTTCTAACTGGTGCTCAGATTCACTGAATGTTTTTTTTAGAATTAAAAATATTGGAGGTGGGATCCAAGAGCTGAGGGCAGGCTTGATGTACCCCACCTCGGGGTGGTGCTCTGACTGCGGCAACTGTTGTAGGGCTGCCTCCGGGGAGACAGCGAGGTGCCACTGACCCCTTAAACATCTTCTTCTGAAGTACATTCTACGCTAGGAGGAATGACTGCACTATTTTCCTGCGCGATGGCAGTCAGACCTGGTAGAGGTAACATCTCAACAGAAACCCCAAACCTGGCAAGGATGGTTCAGATTTCGGCAGACTGTTGCTTCATCCCCACCCAACACTGATAATATCAGCAGAAGGACCTTCAAGATGGCGGAGGAGTAAGAGGTGGAGATCACCTTTCTCCCCACAAATACATCAAAAGTATACCTACATGTGGAACAATTCCTATAGAACACCTACTGAACACTGGCAGAAGACCTCAGACTTCCCAAAAGATGCCCTCAGACGACCTACATGCAGAGGCAGGGCCAAATCCAAAGCTGAACCCCAGGAGCTGTGCGAACAAAGAAGAGAAAGGGAAATTTCTCCCAGCAGCCTCAGGAGCAGTGGATTAAATTTCCACAATCAATTTGATGTACCCTGCATCTCTGGAATACCTGAATAGACAACGAATCATCCCAAAATTGAGGCGGTGGACTTTGGGAGCAACTATAGACTTGGGGTTTGCTTTCTGCATCTAATTTGTTTTTGGTTTTATGTTTATTTTAGTTTAGTATTTAGAGCTTATTATCATTAGTAGATTTGTTTATTGATTTGGTTGCCCTCTTTATTTTAAAAGAAAAATATGTAGTTTTTCCTTTTTCTCTTTTTGTGAGTGTGTACGTGTATGCTTCTGTGTGTGATTTTGTCTGTATAGCTTTGCTTTTACCATTTGTCCTAGGGTTCCATCTGTCCTGTTTTTTGTTTTTGTTTTTTTAGTATAGTTTTTAGCGCTTGTTATCATTGGTGGATTTGTTTTTTGGTTTGGTTGCTCTCTTCTTTCTTTTTTTAAATACTTCTTAATTTTTTTATTCTTAATTTTTTTTTATTTTGTATTTTAATAACTTTCTTTTCTTTCTTTCTTTCCTTCTTTCTTTCCTTCTTTCTTTCTTTCTTTCTTTCTTTCTTTCTTTCTTTCTTTCTTCCTTCCTTCCTTTCTTTCTCTCTTTCTCTCTCTCTCTCTCTCTCTCTCTTTCTTTTTCTCCCTTTTCTTCTGAGCCAAGTGGCTGACAGGGTCTTGGTGCTCCGGTCTGGTCTCAGGCCTGAGCCTCTGAGGTGGGAGAGCCGAGTTCAGGACATTGGTCCACCAGACACCTCTCAGCCCCACGTAATATCAAACAGGGAAAGCTCTCCCAGAGATCTCCATCTCAACGCTAAGACCCAGCTCCACTCAACAACCAGCAAGCTACAGTGATGGACACCCTATACCAAGCAACTAGCAAGACAGGAACACAACCCCACCCGTTAGCAGAGAGGCAGCCTAAAATCATAATAAGTTCACAGACACCCCAAAACACACCACCGGACGCAGTTCTGCCCACCAGAAAGACAAGATCCAGCCTCATCCACCAGAACACAGGAACCAGTCCCCTCCACCAGGAAGACTACACAAACCACTGAACCAAACTTACCCACTGGGGGCAGACACCAAAAGCAACGGGAACTACGAACCTGCAGCCTGCAAAAAGGAGACCCCAAACACAGTAAGTTAAGCAAAATGAGAAGACAGAGAAATACACAGCAGATGAAGGAGCAAGGTAAAAACCCACCAGACCAAACAAATGAAGACAAAATAGGCAACCTACCTGAAAAAGAATTCAGAGTAATGATAGTAAAGATGATCCAAAATCTTGGAAACAGAATGGAGAAAATACAAGAAACATTTAACAAGGACCTAGAAGAACTAAAGAGCAAACAAACAATGATGAACAACACAATAAATGAAATTAAAAATTCACTAGAAGGAATCAATAGCAGAATAACTGAGACAGAAGAACGGATAAGTGACCTGGAAGATAAAATAGTGGAAATAACTACTGCAGAGCAGAATAAAGAAAAAAGAATGAAAAGAATTGAGACAGTCTCAGAGACCTCTGGGACAACATTAAAGGCACCAACATTCGAATTATAGGGGTCCCAGAAGAAGAAGAGAAAAAAAAAGGGTCTGAGAAAATATTTGAAGAGATTATAGTTGAAAACTTCCCTAATACGGGAAAGGAGATAGTCAAGTCCAGGAAGCGCAGAGAGTCCCATACAGGATAAATCCAAGGAGAAACATGCCAAGACACATATTAATCAAACTATCAAAAATTAAATACAAAGAAAAAATATTAAAAGCAGCAAGGGAAAAGCAAGAAATAACATACAAGGGAATCCCCATAAGGTTAACAGCTGATCTTTCAGCAGAGACTCTGCAAGCCAGAAGGGAGTGGCAGGACATATTTAAAGTGATGAAAGGGAAAAACCTACTACTAAGATGACTCTACCCAGCAAGGATCTCATTCAGTTTTTTGTTTTTGTTTTTGTTTTTGTTTTCTCATTCAGTTTTGTTAGAGAAATTAAAACCTTTACAGACAAGCAAAAGCTAAGGGAATTCAGCAGCACCAAACCAGCTTTACAACAAATGTTAAAGGAACTTCTCTTGGCAGGAAACACAAGAGAAGGAAAAGACCTACAAAAACAAACTCAAAACAATTAAGAAAATGGTAATAGGAGCATACATATCAATAACTACCTTAAATGTAAATGAATTAAATGCTCCAACCAAAAGACATAGACTGGCTGAATGGATACAAAAACAAGACCCATATATATGCTGTCTACAAGAGACCCACTTCAGACCTAAGGACACATGCATATTGAAAGTGAGGGGATGGAAAAAGATATTCCATGCAAATGGAAATCAAAAGAAAGCAGCCATAGCAGTTCCCATATCAGACAAAATAGACTTTAAAATAAAGACTATTACAGGAGACAAAGAAGGACACTACATAATGATCAAGGGATCAATCCAAGAAGAAAATATAACAATTGTAAATATTTATGCACCCAACAGAGGAGAACCTCAATGGCTAAGGCTAATGCTAACAGCCATAAAAGGAGAAATCGACAGTAACACAATAATAGTAGGGGACTTTAACACCCCACTTTCACCAGTGGACAGATCACCCAAAATGAAAATAAATAAGGAAACACAAGCCTTAAATGACACATTAAACAAGATGGACTTAATTGAATTTATAGGACATTCCATCCAAAAGCAACAGAATACACTATCTTCTCAAGTGCTCATGGAACATTCTCCAGGATAGATCATATCTTGGGTCACCAATCAAGCCTTTGTAAATTTAAGAAAATTGAAATTGTATCAAGTATCTTTTCCAACCACAACACTATGAGACTAGATATCAGTTACAGGAAAAAAATCTGTAAAAAATACAAACACATGAGGCTAAACAATGCACTACTAAATAACCAAGAGATCACTGAAGAAATAAAAAAATACCTGGAAACAAATGACAATGATAACACAATAATCCAAAACCTATGGGATGCAGCAAAAGCAGTTCTAAGAGGGAAGTTTATAGCAATGCAGTCCTACCTCAAGAAACATGAAACATCTCAAATAAACTGCCTAACCTTACACCTAAAGCAATTAGAGAAAGAAGAACAAAAAAACCCAAAGTTAGCAGAAAGAAAGAAATCATAAAGATCAGAGAAGAAATAAATGAAAAGGAAATGAAGGAAACAATAGTAAAGATCAATAAAACTAAAAGCTGGTTCTTTGAGAAGATAAACAAAATTGATAAAACATTAGCCAGACTCATCAAGAAAAAAAGGGAGAAGACTCAAATCAATAGAATTAGAAATGAAAAAGAAGTAACAACTGACACTGCAGAAATACAAAGGATCATGAGAGATTACTACAAGCAACTCTATGCCAATAAAATGGACAACCTGGGAGAAATGCACAAATTCTTAGAAAAGCACAACCTTCCAAGAGTGAACCAGGAAGAAATAGAAAATATAAACAGACCTATCACAAACACTGAAATTGAAATTGTGTTAAAAATCTTCCAACAAACAAAAGTCCAGGACCAGATGGCTTCACAGGCAAATTCTATCAAACTTTTAGAGAAGAGCTAACACCTATCTTTCTCAAACTCTTCCAAAATATAGCAGAGAGAGCAAGATTGTTTTGGTTTTCCTGGGCCCCTTGTATTTCCATATGAATATTAGGCTCTGCTTGTTGATTTCTGGGAGGAAAAAAAAAGCAGCTAGGATTTAGATGGGGATTGTGCTGAATCACTTCATCAGTTTGGGGAATATTGCCATTTTAATTATGTTAAGCATTTCAATTTGTGAACATAGGCTATCTTTCCATTTGTTTAAATCTTCTTACCTTAATTTCTTTCAACAATGTTTTATAATTTCAAGTGTACAAGTCTTGCACTTCTTTTGTTAAATTTTTTTCTAGGTAGCACATTGTTTTGAGTACTTATTTTCTTTCTGTTACAAGATACTGTATGCCTGTCTTGTTCACTTCTTCACCCAGGCTTAAAGTGAGCCATTTCTCCAAGGAGCCCTGGTTCTGTATAATGGGTAATAGTATTTAGAAAACATTTTCAGCGTGCTCAGTGTGTTCTAAAATACTCATTGTAGAGAGGAAACTAAGGCTTTCTGAGTTTAAATATCTTGTTTGTTGGCCTTCTGCAGATACTATTGTCAACTAAAATGAGCCAGAATTGTTTGGAGAACACTGCATTTATGTTTGCAGCCAGAATAAATAAGACTGGTCTAGAATATATTGTTGTGAGAAAGCAAGAATACCTTCCAAGATGTTTAGAAGTACTGACAAAGATGCCAACTTCAAAGACCTTTTACTGACTGAATTCTGATAACTTAAATATGAAAAAGAAGACCATGATTATAATAACTAGAACTAGTTGAATCTGTAAAAAGCCCTAAGTCCATGATGATGCTCAAAAAGAACAGATTGTGTTCCATAAAATCATACCTATATATGTCTGGGGATTTATGATCCCCAGTTACAAAATATACAAAAATATATACCTCATGGTTACTGGCTAAATAACTCATTAAGAATCAAGGAGTAGACTGTGGAGAAATGGATTTGTAACTGTGGTCCTTAGACCATGTTCAATATAAGAACCTCCCAAATACAAGTGTGGTTGAACATATGTTGAGGGAGCCTTCAAGGAAGTCTGGGGCCTAGTTCTGGACAAATGCTCAGGGAAGCTTGAGATTTGACCTATAACTCACCTACCTCTCAGTAAATTCCTCCATGCTAGATGTACCTGGTATACATATATCAGGTAGTTGGCAAACACTTTCCAGAATCTCAAGCAGTGGGAGAAGTCAAGAAGCTATAACACTCCCCTCCTTCCAGAAGTATAAAGTAGGTGCTACTTATCCCTGGAAAAAACCGTCATTCTGTTTGGTTAGTATCACTGGCAACTGTGTATTTCCACGAGGATTCTAGGGACCCAGGATGCTGTAAAGGATGCAGTGTTCCCTAATTTCTATTTTTCCTATTTTAATGAAAACCATATAGTTCTTTTTGTGTTTATCTTTCCCAATCGAGACATTTATAGGAAAGAAAAAGTAGAGAATTTTGACAGCTGTTGAAGATTCTTTATGTACAATGTGAGTCTTTGGAACTAGCAATTAGAAGGTTACAATTTGTGTATTAAACTGGTAGAATAATATAAACTAACTAAATGATAATCCTTAAGTATATTCACAGTTGCTATACTCTTTGATCTTCAGCATTTTTGAAGTGTGTACCATAAATCCCATTGTTTGATTATAAGCACCTATATTTTTGAGCAAAATTACTATTACTATTTTCTGGCCAACCAGAAAACTATTCTCATATCATACACAAAAGTTTAGAATGTTTATTTATGGAAAATTAAATAGCAATATTCACTATAACATGATAATGATATATTAAAACAAAAAGGCAAAAGGCAAAGTGTTCCTGGGATGAGTGTGACGGGAAGAATTTTCAGGTCACTCTGAGGTCTGACAGCACGATTATATACTTGGACATTTCCTAAGTGAACCATTCTAAGAGGAGTTGAACAATATTAACATGCAATTGGGATTTGTTGTTTTATAAAATAATTTATTTTTATGACTACAAACTATATCCATGAGAAGTGGCTGTTAGTGAAGAAAATACATGGTGAAAGCCAATTAGCATAAGCATATCCAGTCTTCGATCTTAGTGATATATTTTCTTTACTATGTGAATGCTTTGTTTCTATTAGTTTGACCAATATCCTGAGTATCTCTGAGCAGATGTTCATGTTCACCTGTTGAGCAGGCCTCTGATGACTGCAGGAAGACTGGACAATTTTTTCTTTTGTCTAATTGGTGAAATCACCCCGTAAGTTCTAACTATGCTATCTGATTTGTCCTCTTCTTTTTAAAATTGGAACTTTTATCTCTGAATTATTTAAAAGGTATTATATTAATCATTTTAAAAAGGACTTAATGTAGCATCTTCTTGAATGGGTCAGTTTTTGATGTCCTATGTAGCTACCAAGTTTTTTCTATCTTAGTGTATATCTCTCCTTCATGTATTTTGGTTTTTTTTTTTTTTTTTGGAATGGCTCTTTGGGAGAATTAAAGTATTTTCCAAGAAAAAAAAATATTGGAGGTTGTGAGGAAATACGTATTCATATAACACCACTGCTGGGACTGGAAATTGGTACATTCTCCATTGAGGGTGATTTGGCAATAATTTGTCACAATTATGAAGCTTATAACTTTTGACGTGCCATTTTTAGGATTTTATTCTACAGATATGCCTGAACAAATGACGCATGTCCAGGGTTATTTACTGCATCACTGCTTATGATATCAAAAGGCTTGGAGTCACCTGCTGTTTATCAGTAGGGGATTGTTACCTGAATCATAGAACAGTTGTCAATTTTCTGAAACTCTAAAAAAAAAAAAAAAGAATAAGACGTTCTCTGTCAATAGGTTTTCCATTTAATATTTTCAGACTGGGTTGATCGCAAGTACCTGAAACTGCAGAAAACAAAATCACGGATGAGGGGGGACGACTGCATTTCTATCACAGGGTAGTAAGATGCAAACAGAAACAGAGGTGGTGTGTCAGCAAGGCTTCAACTGGTGGTTCAGAGACCACCAGGGGCTGGGAGTTCAGGGGGTGGGTAAGTGCAGGGAGTTAAGTCTCAAAGGGTGGGCAGGATTTGGAGAGGTGGCTGGAAGACGCTTGGGGCCGGGGCATGGTGGGCTGGGTGGAGCAGCAGGTGGGAAGCAGTACAGTGAGGACAGGTTTGGAGAGCGGAGGGGGAGGGGTGGTACCAAGGAGCAGAAAGGCGAGGGAACGGGGTTTGGGGGGGGAGGGCAGATGCCTTGTGCCACCCCGCATCTGAGTAGGAGGGGGCTGGGCTGTGGAGCGGCAGGAGAGGACCCAGCACGAGAGGAGCGTTTGAGTGGGGGCTTCTCTTGGTAAGGGAAGAGCAGGCACAGACCCAGCTGCCATATCTTCGTACACCCCGTGTACGTGGGGGCCTGTTGTGTGGCCAGTGTGAGGCTGCGTGCAGGGCCACCAGCTGGGGTGGAGGTGAGCCAGGCTTCCATTGCTGTCAGGTAACAGCTCATGGCCAACGAACAAGGCAGCAAATAAGCCAGAGCACTGCAGATTGGGGAACAGTAGGAAGGGACAAGAGAAGAGGGTATGAAAGAGTACGGGGTGTGCACATGGGGCCGGGGCCTTGTTGCATTGGGAAGTCTTTGCCAAACACGTTCCACATTTCAACTGAGAACGGAAAGACTGGCAGAGAATTCTAGGGGGAGGGAACAGTGCGTACTGAGGGAACAGTGTGTAGTGGGAAGAGCTGCGGGGTTGGGGGGTGGCTGAGGGGCTTGGGCTGGGAATGTGGAATAACTGGTGACTGGGGAGGCAGGTGGGGCTCATTCTGCAGGGCCTTTAGGCCACAGTGACTGGTGAGCAGGGAGTGACATGAGCTGGTGAGACTGGATTATACATGGGCAAAGGGGGGCAGGGCACCCGTGGGAAGACCGGAGTGTGGTCCAGGCCAGAGAGGTTGGAGGCCGGGGCTAGGCTGGGAGTGGGTGGGCGGACAGGAGATACTCGGTGTGGCTGGCAGGCGGGGAAGGGACCTGCTGCCCGTGAGGATGGAGGGAGGGGAGGAGCCCAAGCGCGACCCTGGGTTTCTGGCTGGCGGAGCGGGCGGCTGGTGGTGTGATTTGTGGAGGGGGCCACGCAGGCCCAGCCTGAGGAGGAAAGCCAGCTCCCAGCAGTGGACACTGTAGGCTCCAGGCGCCCACTGGACCTGCAGGGAGGGCAGAGGTGTCGTGTAGCAGCTGGTGGCACGAATGGGACTCAGCGCACAGGCGATATCTAGATAATGCTAGACAGTGAGAGTCACTGGGATTGCTTGCTGATGGAGTGACTGCAGGAAGAAGAGAGGAAGGCGGCGGCCCTGCGCCCCCAGGAGCAGTGGAGGGGGCTGAGGATGCAAGGCCGGGGAGGCGGAGGACAGACACAGCGTCTCGGGGGCCTCGGAGTGCTGTCTACCAGGGACCGTGTGCCCACGATGGGCCGGAAGGTGTGGGAGGGAAGTGAGAGAGAAGTGGGCTGATGGGCGTGGGAACGGGCCCTGACAGCTTGTTTGTTTGTTTTGCGGTACGTGGGCCCCTCACTGTTGTGGCCTCTCCCGTTGCGGAGCACAGGCTCCGGACGCGCAGGCTCAGCGGCCATGGCTCACGGGCCCAGCCGCTCCGCGGCATGTGGGATCTTCCCAGACCAGGGAACGAACTCCTGTTCCCTGCATCGGCAGGTGGACTCTCAACCACTGCGCCACCAGGGAAGCCCTGTTTGTTTGCTTAAAGAAAGGAAGAAAAGAAGGAAGTATCTGCTACAAACATGACCGAGGTAGCCTTTGTACGATCCGGGGGGTGGTCACAGGATGCTCGATCATCCTCTGGATTTTTATGTGGCTTTAGGGCAAAGGCCTGAGGAAGTGTAGACAGCCAGCCTCACCCCCGGGAGAGGTTCACCGGGAAGCAGGGGCACCAGGACGTTCTGGAACAGGTCCACGTAGACGGGGAGGAGCCTCTGGGGAGGGTGCAGGAGGGTAGGGCAGGCTGCAGGGGGACACCCTGGAGAAGGCAGGGCTGGGATGGGGGGACAGGGGAGGTGGGGAGGGGAGGGTGGGACCGAGGCAACAGGGCAGCCGGGCCTCGGCCTCAGGAAGTGGTTTGGGAACCTAAGAGCTGGTTTGCTGCTGGGCGAGTCTCTGTTTACTCAGCGGCCCTGTTTCGTGGGCCAAAATTAACAGCAAATGCCACAGTGAAATGACTGATTTGTGGACCAATTTAGCTGAAAGAAACCGCTGTCTTCATGTGTCTATTTAGAGCAGACGCCTCACGCTCTCATCCCACAGCTGCACTTGGCCCACACGTGGACTTGGTTTGACCTTGTATTAAGAGAAGAATTAGCTGTTGTTATTAACCGAGAGGGAGAGTCCTTTGTGAAAACCTTGACTTCTGGCTGCTCTGGACCGCCCTGGGGACGTGGGGACTCTGACTGATGTCCTGCAGAGCTGCAGGGGGCAGTGGGTCACCACACACCCCGCCCTGCCCTTGCCTGGCCGCTGGGGGCACCTGCAGACCCCACCTGGGGCAGCACCTACGTGCCTGGGAGCTCTCCAGAGCGCTGGCACAAACCACCCATCTTCACATGCACAGAGGATTAAAACCCACAATCCTTCCTTCCCGCCCCACACTCTACTCTCTCACCCTACTACTGTAGGAGGCCCTGGCCCCAGGTCCAACAGGTCGCTTCTGGGTGGTTTGGCTGCGACTCCCCACTGTGGCCCTTCAGGGAGACCCCACCCCATCATTTTAGCCCCAGGTCTGGAATCTGAGCAGAGAGCTCCTGCAGGTCACACCCCTGCCTGGGGGTCAGATGTCTCTGCTCCCCATTTACAGGGTTGCACAAAGCTAAGCCAGGCAGACACTCCTCAACACAAGCTGTGCTTTACAGCTGTGGGTGGTCTTCCTTCCCCATCATAGGATGGACTCCGGGACAACCCCTGCTTTTCAGGATCACAATTTGAATGAGGTCGTGCCCTGGGACATGCCTTGTTCTGTGAATGGGGGAAGCCACCAATTTCTGAGCACCAGAACCTGCGCCACCCTTACAGCCTTCTTCTTCCAGAGCCAGAGACCCGTATCTAGGTAGTGTGTATTCAGGCCAGGGTCCACCCCTCTCCTGGAATGGGTTAGCAGGTGCTGAGTGGAGCCAGCCCTCCTGATGGTACCTTCCCCTGCCCCTACGTACAGCCTGGCCCAGAAACTTGCTTCTGGAAAGGTGTCCTCAGAGTCTGGGCCAGTGTTCCTTAAAGTGTATTATGGGGGAGGTTGTTAAAGATGCAGATATTTGGCAATTATGGGATGTGAGGAAATATTTACACATCATATATCTGATAAGGGATTAATATCCAGAATATATAAAGAACTCCTACAACTCAACAACAACAAAAATAAACAACCTGATTTTAAAAAGGGCAAAAGGGACTTCCCTGGTGGCGCAGTGGTTAAGAATCTACCTGCCAATGCAGGGGACATGGGTTCGAGCCCTGGTCTGGGAAGATCCCACGTGCCACGGAGAAACTAAGCCTGTGCACCACAACTACTGAGCCTGCGCTCTAGAGCCCGCGAGCCACAACTACTGAAGCCCGCATGCCTAGAGCCCATGCTCCGCAACAAGAGAAGCCACCTCAATGGGAAGCCTGTACACTGCAATGGAGAGTAGCCCCCACTCGCCGCAACTAGAGAAAGCCTGCGCACAGCAATGAAGACCAAATGCAGCCAAAATATAACTAACTAAATAAATAACTAAATAAATAGGGCAAAGGACTTGAATAAACATTTTCCAAAGAAGATATACGAACGGCCAACAGGTACATGAAAACATACTCAGCATCACTAATCATTAGAGAAATGCACAGTGAGATACCAGTTTACAGCATTTGGATGGCTACTATCAAAAGAAAAAAAAAAACCCCAGAAAATAACAAGTGTTGGTGAGGACATGGAGAAATTGGAACACTTGTGCACTATTGGTAGGATTTAAAAATGGTGTGTTTGCTGTGGGAAACAGTGTGATGGTTCCTCAAAATTTAAATATAGAATTAAATTAAATACAGAATTATCATATGACCCAGTAATTCCACCCCTGAGTATATACCCAAAAGAAGTGAAAGCAGGGTCTTGAAGAGATATTTGTACAGCCATGTTCATAGCAGCATGATTCACAGTAGCTAAAAGGAGGATGCCACCCAAGTGTCTATCAGTGGATGGAAGTGTGGTCTATCCATACAAGGGAATATTATTTAGCCTTAAAAAAGGAAGGAAATTCTGACACCAGCTACACTATGCATGAACCTTGAGAACTTTATGTGAAGTGAAATAAGCCAGTCACAAAAGGACAAATACTGTCTAATTTCACTTATATGAGGTCCCTAGAGTTGTCTAATTCAGAGAGACAGAAAGTAGAAAGGTGGCTGCCAGGGGCTGGGGGAGGGGAAATGGGAAGTTAGTGTTTAATGGGGGCAGAGTTTCAGTTTGGGAAGATGAAAAAGCTCTGGAAATGGGTGGTAGTGGTGGTTGCACAGTAATGTGAATGTACCTAATGCCAACGAACTGTACCCTGAAAAACGGTTACAATGCTAAATTTTATGTTATGTGTACTTGACCACAATTGAAAATAAAAATTAAAAAAACAGCAGAAAATCAAAACTGCAATGAGATATCATCTCACACCGGTCAGAATGGCCATCATCAAAAAATCTACAAACAATAAATGCTGGAGAGGGTGTGGAGAAAAGGGAACCCTCTTGCACTGTTGGTGGGGATGTAAATTGATACAGCCACTATGGAGAACAGTACGGAGGGTCCTTAAAAAACTTAAAATAGAACTACCATACGACCCAGCAATCCCACTACTGGGCATATACCCTGAGAAAACCATAATTCAAAAAGAGTCATGTACCAAAATGATCATTGCAGCTCTATTTACAATAGCCAGGACATGGAAGCAACCTAAGTGTCCATCAACAGATGAATGGATAAAGAAGATGTGGCACATATATACAATGGAATATTACTCAGCCATAAAAAGAAACAAAATTGAGTTATTTGTAGTGAGGTGGATGGACCTAGAGTCTGTCATACAGAGTGAGTAAGTCAGAAAGAGAAAAACAAATACCGTATGCTAACACATATATATGGAATTTAAAAAAAAAAAAGAAAAAATGGTCATGAAGAACCTAGGGGCAAGACGGGAGTAAAGACGTAGATGTAGAGAATGGACTTGAGGACACGGGGAGGGGAAAGGGTAAGCTGGGATGAAGTGAGAGAGTGGCATGGACATATATACACGACCAAACATAAAATAGATAGCTAGTGGGAAGCAGCCGCATAGCACAGGGAGATCAGCTTGGTGCTTTGTGACCACCTAGAGGGGTGGGATAGGGAGGGTGGGAGGGAGGGAGACGCAAGAGGGAAGAGATATGGAGACATATGTATATGTATAACTGATTCACTTTGTTATAAAGCAGAAGCTAACACAGCATTGATATCCTGGAATGAAGGCCTCGTGGGACCAACTCACATCAGCTTATGCATATGATATCTACTTATGACATCTGCTTATGTCGGATATAACTCTAATAAAGATGTTAAAAAAAAAAACCTGCAGATATCCGGGCTCCACTCCAGGCCCTGGAATCAGAATTGGGGCCGAGGACTCTGTATTTTAACAAGCTTTTGAGCCCCACTGCCCGTGCTGCGCTCAGCTTCCTGCCCCTCCGTTTGGGTCTTTCCTCTCAAGGAACTGCATGTTCCAGTGTAGGAGAGACAGGTCAGAGGATATGCTTCTGAGGGTAGGCCTGCCTCTGGACCCCAGGGAAGAAATCCGGGCTCACTCAGAATCTGCTGAGTGGGTGAAATGCTCTTGGACCTTTCTCGGCTGATGGGCGGGGGCCGGGGTTAGGGTGAGGCCAGTCAGGCACTCATGTTGGGGCACCGCAAATTCAGTGATTAAGGTAAATAACATTTCACACAACATTAAAAAAATAAAATCAATGCAAAAAAAATCCTTGGTGAACACAATATCAGTATTTTAAAGGCAGGCTGTGTTGTTGCTTGCTTTGTGACCTTGCAATATTGTGCAAAGGTCATTTCTGATCAGCTCAGAGTCCTGGGGCTGGGAGTCCCCTGGGTGGTTGTGTGAGGGTTGACAATGACATGCCAGCATGTAGGGCAGTGCCAGGCCTTATATATAGTCATGCTTTTTGATCGTAGAGTTCTTATCAAATTTCTCCCATGCAGTTCAAATCAGGGGAGCGTATTCTGAGGAGTGCCTATAGAGGGCGCGTTGGTCCTTCTCCCTCAGACTCCAACATGGCTGGCACCTGGCCCACAACAGTGGCTAGTGACCCTGGCAGGCTGACCCTCCTGCTGGCCACATGGCTGCTGGATGGCAGTGGTGAGGTCCATGTTGCGTGGACCTGGGCTCACAACCCAGAAGGCACGTTCCTGGGGGCATGGGGACGGGGGCGGAGACGGGCCTGAGAGCCACCCTGGGTTCCTGTGACACAAAGAGGCTAGGGACTGCTGGCCTGGAGGATGGTCACTGCAAGTCCAGCAAAAAGGAAAGTCTTTTCAACAAATGGTGCTGGGAAAATTGGATATCCATATGGAAAAGGATGGATTTGGACTCCTATCTCATACTATATACAAAAATTAACTCAAAACAGACCAGTCCTAAATGTAAGAGCTAAAACCATCACACTCTTAGAAAAAAACATAGGGGTAAATCTTCACGACCTTGGTTTTAGCAACGGATTCATAGACTCATGCTTTTGGTATAATACAATAATTGAAGAAATAGATAAACTGGATTTCATCAAAATTTAAATGTTTGTGCTTCAAAGGACACTATCAAGAGAGTGAAAGACAACCTACAGAATGAGAGAAAAATATTTGCAAATCATATATTTGGCAAGGGTCTAGTATCCAGAACATATTAAAAAGTCTCACGGGCTTCCCTGGTGATGCAGTGGTTGAGAGACCGCCTGCCGATGCAGGGGACACGGGTTCGTGCCCCGATCCGGGAAGATCCCGCATGCCGCGGAGCGGCTGGGCCCGTGAGCCATGGCCGCTGAGCCTGCGCGTCCGGAGCCTGTGCTCCGCAACGGGAGAGGCCACAACGGTGAGAGGCCCGCGTACC